>NC_143140.1:94586339-94898971 GCF_059928025.1 Delphinapterus leucas
GAGGCTGGGTCTCTGAGTCTGAACAGCTGCGGTGCCAGCAATTACGCTATTTCAAGAGACTCACTTTCTTTTATGCCCACGGATGAAACTTGGAGGCGCCACTGAAAGCCAGGTGGTCGTGCATGGATTCTGAATCTCTACCCGAGCGTCCCTGTGCCTGCTCGGCGCCAACACTGCACTCGGGTTTCAAGATCAGGGATCTCGGCCATCACTATTCAAAGAGAATGGGCAGGGACTTCCCTGTTGGTCCAGTGGTTGAGACTCTGTGCTCCCAGTGCAGGGGGTGCGGGTTCAATCCCTTGTCGGGGAGCTAAGATCCCGCATGCCATGCAGCGCAGCCAAATATATACACATATAAACAAAGAGAACGGAGAGGATCAAACATCATGAGATTTAACCCCCTTCTGGTGTTCCCTCCTTGCACACACATCAACGGGCCCATCAAAGCAAAGTACGTGGCCAAGCTCTTTGGCCACATGTGTAGAGGAGATGTGTAATGCGTTCCAGAAAATAACTCTGCAGCTTCATGAACCAGGCCCTCGTCAAATGCTTGGTGGGTGAATAAGTGGGTGAAGGACTGAGTCACTGAGCAGGTGGACTCGGCACTGCACGGGCTCAGTGGACCAGAGCTGGCAAACGCCAGTGTAGGCGGGCGGGTTCCCTGGGGGCAGATCCCTGCTCCACAGCTCCCCACCCCCGATACCAGAGGGTCATACAAACAAAAAATTGCTGCATGGGCCACAGAAGCAGCTCTAGATCCACAAGTCATCCAACGTCATTTCGCCCTCCCAACAAGATGTGTCCTCTTCTCCGTTCCTTAGGTGGCGAGACTGAGCATCGCAAGGTAGTAACTCAGCTGAGGTTAGACAACCAGCCGCTGAAGAGCTGAGTTTCCAAGTCCGACTCCAAAATCTAGACTCTGAATGTCTGTGCTGTGGTCGTGCTTCTCAAACCTTAATAAGAAAAGGAAAGGTCTGGGCTGGGCTTGACAACCTGCGTTTTGAACAACCATCCGGCAAAGCCCTGTTGGTGGCCGACAGACCTCAAATCAGTCTTCCCGGTCAGTGCCGTGGTGATCTGTCCCTTAAGGCATTGCCCACAGCTTGCTTAATTATATGAATGATTCCAAAGTTTTATTTTTGTAATTCAGTTTTGTGTTAGTCAAGATTCCCCAGGGGGACTTCCCTGGCGGTCCAGTGGTTAAGACTCTGCGTTTCCACCGCAGAGGGCAGGGGTTCAATCCCTGATTGGGGAATTAAGATCCTACATGCTGTGCAACACGGCAAAAAAAAAAAAAAAGTTCCCCAGAGAAGAAAAACCAAGAGGAAATACATACATATATATATAGAGAGAGAGATTTTAGGAATCGGCTCCCAGACTTGGGGGACCGGCAGGTCTGGAATCTACAGGGCAGGTCAACAGCCTGGAGATTCAGGTCAGAGTTGATGTTACAGTCTTGAGCCTGAAGACAGTCTGGAGGCAGAATTCCTCCTTCTTCAGGAAATCACAGTCTTTGCGCTTAAGGCTGATTGGATGAGGCCCAACACATTCCGAGAGTCACCTGCTTTACTCAAAGCTGGCTGATTTAAAGGTTCATCACATCTACGCAACGCGTCCACAGCAGCATCTGGAGGGTGTTTGAACAAACAACTGGTCATCATAGCCTCGCCAAGTCGACCCACAAAATTAACCATTACAAATTTCAACTTCCAGAGGCATATCCCTCCTTCCCCTTATCAGGGCAACTACTCTTCAAGTTTTATCATCTCTGCCTTGGAAATAAGTCTCACCTACGGTCCTCTTTCTCCATTGCCCTTTCTCATTTCTAAGTTTCACCCAAAGCCTCAAATTCTGTCCTTGCCAAGAAACACTGTCAGTGATTTCCCTTGAATGAAGGCTCACTTCATTCATTTTCTGGCAAATGTCTGCCAAGTACCCAAGTTTTTCTGACATTTGTTCTTTCAAGTAAAAGAAGATGTTCCATGGAAGAGTGGAGAGTTCAGCTTGCAGCTCAAACAGCCCTCAAGTCACCCGTCCATGATGCGTCGGCTTCTGGAGAAGGCTGTGCACGCCTGTCCCATTTCATTACATAGAAAATTTTAAAGACATGTAAGATCTCGATGATTGAGATGTAATGAGGTTCATTTTGACTGCTTCACATTCTTAAGTGAAATTGGCAATTTTCTCACTGAAGTGCTTAGTATGGAGAATCCAGCGACCACCCACACAGGGAGCGGCAGTCCTGGGTGGTCCTGAGACACCAGGAGTTCTGCATCAGGACACCTGTCCACACGGGGACAAAGGCAAATGACATTTATATTCTTACTATGAATATAGTTTTATTTTCACCTTTATATTTACATGGAGTACTATTATGAAACAGTTTTGAACTTGCAGACCTGAGAGGACGTTAGGGCTCCCCAGGGCCCCATGGACCACACTTTGAGAACCAGTGCCTGGACTATTACATTCTACTCCTTATCTCACTCCCAACGCCCTCCACAACCTGACCCCTCTCACTATTACCTGATAACTCCATTTCTTACAACACCTTCAAAAAAAAGTTTATGTCAGTCAGACCTGTATTATAACACCAGCTCTGTTACTAGCTGTGTAACCTGGTGAAAATTAGCAAAACTTTATCAACTTCGGTTTTTCTCATCAGTAAAATAGGGCTCAAAATACTTACCCATCAGACAGCTGTGAAAATTAAAGGAGTGAATATATGTAAAGCACTTATCATTCATAAATACTAGCTCCCCTCCTTTGTCCCCCACTGTGGCTAAAAGGACAGCAATTCCCTAAAAGCCCTGTCATGTCGTAACTCAAGCTTTAATCAGATTTCCTTGTGTCTGCAGGGAATTCCCAGGACTCCAAAATCACACTCCAAAATCCTTCCCCAAGGACTGGCTGACTTCCATCTCCCGCCTTTGAGCAGGAAAGGCAAGTGTTGTCTGAATTATTCATTTTAAGTTAGTCATACGCCTGTTCATTAACTATTTCACAAGTGTATCTTCTACCTACCACTAAAATCTAAGCTTTCTGAAGACGAACTATTTAAAAACTGTTATAACTCTTTTGTATTCGTGATCTGTTGCCCCATGAGAGATTACCCCAAAATGTGGTGGTTTAAAGACAACAATGATCATGATGCTGTCTCCTGTTTCTCTGGGTCAGGTCACAGTGAGATGCCTTGTCCCTGCTCCGTGACAGCTGGGGCTGGAACTGGCTGGAGGCTCTTTCACTCCCATCAGTCAGCAGATGCTGGTGTCAGCTGGGGGCCTGGTGGCTGGACCACCCACCCACACGTGGCCTCTTCAGGTGGCCTGGGCTCCCTCACAACATGGCAGCTGGGTTCCCAGGGTGGGGTCCAACAGAGAGACAGAGCTGGGCAGAAGCTTGCTGCTTTCGATGACCTAGCTTCAAAGTCACACAGCCTCACCTCCAACAAAATCACTGGATGGGACACTGACCAGATCCCACAGGGACTCAGAGGGAGGAAACATTGGCCCTCACCTCCCCAGGAAGGAAGGTCAATTCCATGACAAGTTTCAGGAAGAGTATGTGGGGTGAGCTAAATAGATAGGTGTGGCCACCTTTTGAAAAATCCTCCTACACCCTCTAGAAATTGCCTCTGAACGAGTGCAAGTGAGCACGCGTAAATGAATGAATGAAGGGAGAGATGACTGTCGTTTGGAACAGTTAGTTTTTCTCAACTGAAACGAATCAGGGTGTAGCCTAGACTGTCACACTGAATTCTATTCTCTGTTTATTCGTCTGGTTCTCCTCCACCAAATGGTAGATTCTTTGAAGGTAAAAACTGTGTCTGGGATCCTCAGAGATTAACCCAGAGACTGGTAGGCAATAGGTGCTCAGTGAGTACTGATCGGAAAGAACAAAGGAAGGAAGGAAGGCGTGAGGGGAGGGGAGGGAGGGGGAGGGGAGAGGAAGAAGGTTCTTGCAGATGCTCTGAACTCTAAGATTCAGTGATGTGGGCTGTTCTGGTTTCAGGAACACACAGTTCTCATCTGTGCAGGAACCACAGCAAAATCGGGATAGAAATGAAACATAAATTAATTCACTGCATGATTCTCTCTCCAAGGCCAGGAGCCATTTTTGCCTGAAGGGGAAAAAAGAGCCATCTTTTTCAAAAAAGCTCATCTTTCGACACATTTTATAAATTCAAAAGGATGCACCAGCATGTTCTATTTCAAGTCAAATTAAAGCTACCGTGCCTAATAGTGATTTCACCTATTTTTTTTCTTCTTCACACCAGGGAATGTTTTTGCCCTTTTAAAAGAAATAATTCCCTTACACCCCTATTGTACATTTCCTCTGAAAGCATAAGGAAGAGAACACTTCAGAGATTAATGTATTTGCTAATGTTAATGCTGGGTCAGAAAGGAGAGCTTTCTGTTTTTGAAAATTAAACTTACCTTTTAAAAATAGTTGATGGAAAAATGAGTTAAATCCAGTAAGAAGCCTAGAGGTTTACATAAAATCTGATAATGAAAATCAGCTTCCTTAACTACTCCAACTTTATGAAAAGAGAGAATATTTTCAGATCGGTCCTGAGTTAGGAATTCTACCAAATTACTGTCTTGATATTTCTCTATGACATCATAATTATTGTAAGATAAATAGGCTTTTCTCCCCAATACATTTTCCTTGCCTTCCATTTTCAGGCCGAATTTCATGAAATCAGGTGTTTGTGTGATAACGTGGGTTTGCCTTCCTTCTGAGCCCGGCCCGTGGCCAAGACACCAGCATGAACATCCATCTCCCGAACTGGACCTTCCACCGACCACTGACTTGAGAGCTTTCAAAATTATTCTAATCAATGCTTTTAGTGTTTCACCTGTGAATGTTTAAAAATATTCATCTACATTTAATTTTTGAGTGGGTCCTGTATCCATAAGATCAGACACACCAGCTAACTTCCCAGATCCCAACAGGTAACCACGGTTCCTGGTAACCAGACGTGGCTTCATGCAGTGTCCCCAGCAAAGCCCACTTGTTGGCGCCAGAAGGACAAACAAGCCAAGTAATTTAGGCTTTCAAAAGAAGGAGAGAAAGAAAAAGCCCTGCCTTCCCTAATAGCAAAGGATAACTTGGGGTGAGTTTTTCAGATAGCACCCCGCCTGTGTCACCATGCTGCTGCGCTCAGGGTCATCTCCAGCAGGAGTTTCAGCCGCCGAGTCCGACCCGCACCTGTCCCAGCGGCAGGAGTGCCTGTCAATACCCCAGCAGGTTCTGATCTTCTGCGGAATGTCAGTTTATAACTGCAGAGGCTGATCACAGTTACTTCTCACCTTGAAGAGTTCCTTCCAGTCCACAGCCAAAATGACCCTCTGAAATAATCTACACTACTTTGAATCTAATGCTCAAAATATACACCCCACTCCAATTTTTTCCCACTCTTCTAAGCTCACTAAGGCCTTGCTCAGAACTGAAACCTTTAACAAATTTTATTTGCAAAATATTTGCATGCACTTAACTTTCAGCATGCCTGTACCAGGCATGTGAACATTAGTCAAGCTGGTGCAGGTCCTGGACCACACTCCCCAAAGGCCGATTTCATTCACTACTCAGGGCACGTCAGTTACTCAAAAACATCTCGGAAAGAACGTCATTTCATGAATAACTGTGAAGAGATTATATAAATATAATAACTATATATCATATAATAACTATATTATGTAATAATTACATAGTATGTAATAATATATTATATTTATATATAATAACTATGAGAAGTCAGATGTAAAAAAAGAAAACGTCATTGGGTATTTATGTGATCTTTTGATGGAGAAGGGCTGTTTTTGTTTTTGTTTTGGCCGCCCCTCACGGCTTGCAGGACCCTAGTTCCCAAACCAGAGATTGAACCCAGGCCACAGCAGTGGAAGCACTGAGTCCTAACCACTGGACCGCCAGGGAACTCCCAGAAAGGCTGTTTCTTTTTAACACACAAAAGCAAAGAAAGAACCCACAAACAAAACTGTGTTTACCTAAAAATGTAATATCTTTATCTGTCAAAGTCTCAATTAACAAAATTAAAAGCAAATGAAGATTGGAAGAAAACATTTGTATTATACATTAAGAAAAAGCATTAATATTTCTAACATATTTGATTATTTTAAAAATCAATAGGTAAAAGGTAGTCCCCATGACAAAAATGGGGACAGGGAATTAATTGGCAATTCATTAAAAATATATAACAAATACATCAAATAGTATTCAACTTCTCTAAAATTCAAAGAAGAGTCTATCAAAGCAATGAGAAATCTGTTTGTCATTGAAAATATTGTTTTATCTGGTTTTTATGATGTTTTGACAAGGGTCTTTTTTGGTGAAGATCTGATACACCAGACACTCTCAAACACAGGTAGAAGGAATGTAAATTTACCAAGAGACTTAACAATTTCAGACGCTATAACCCATTTACTCCAGTTCTGTGAATCCAAGGAAGAATTGGAAATTTGCAAAGTTTTGGATAAAAGGATGTTTGTGCAGCATTATTAACAATAATGCACGGGACTTCCCTGGTGGCGCAGTGGTTAAGAATCCACCTGCCAATGCAGGGAACACGGGTTCAAGCCCTGGTCCAGGAAGATCCCAGATGCTGCAGAGCAACTAAGCCCGTGCGCCGCAACTACTGAGCCTGCGCTCTAGAGCCCACGAGCCACAACTACTGAACCCGCATGCCACAACTACTGAAGCCTGCATGCCTAGAGCCCATGCTCTGCAACAGGAGAAGCCACCGCAATGAGAAGCCCATGCACTGCAACGAAGAGTAGCCCCCACTCACCGCAACTAGAGAAAGACCACGTGCAGCAACGAAAACCCAACGCAGGCAAAAATAAATAAATAAATTTAGTAAAAAAACGAAACAACAAAAGAGAAAAAACAATAATGGGTCCTAAATGTTCAAAAACAGAAGATGGGAGGAATTAACTATGTTTTTTCCTGTTTGGTAGAAAACTATACAGCCATTTAAATAAACGTGATTTTAGAAAGTATCTATTGACCCTGGAAAACGCTTATGACAAAGTTAAGAGAAAAAAGCAGGCTCAAATCACAATGATTTCCCCAGCAACGTGTGTCAAAGTTACCTGTGTCTCTGTATTTATTAAAAGTTCACTCATTGATTCTAATGTATACCCCTCCACCAAGAATCACCAGTATGCTGTATTATCCCAGTTCTATCGCGTAGAAAAAAGATTGAAACAAAATCCACAAAGTATAGTGTTTTTTTCCCTAGATAGTGGAATTAACAGGCAATTTTATTTTGGCTTAAAACATTATTTTTCCCAAATTCTCAATAATGAGTATTCATTACATTTGTAATTTGAAAAGGGGGCTATTTTTAAAATGTAAAATAAAGTTTTTAGTCTGGGATGAGACATGCTTTGAAATGTTGACAGAGCTTGTTTCCCAGAGGAGTGAAAATCCCAGACATCCTTGGTAACAATATAAAGAGCATACTTACTGAGTGACTAACAACTTATAATCAATCAAGTTCTAATTGTTTAAAAATTATTTCAAATTAATTTGTGTTCTCTTTCTATCAAAATCCAACCCATCACTTAAAACCTGAGAATCAAAGCTTCCCTGAGCGCGTCTGCTGTCATTTCTGTGTCCTCTGCATTCCGGCTGTGGATCCTCTTTTCCACGTCGATGCCTACCTCACCTGTCCTCATCCAGCACCCGGTTAAGCTCGAAATCTCAGGTGCAAAGCCGTAGATCCTTACCAAGCACATCGTGTACCCGGTGCTCAGAAGGCACCAGGTTCAAATTCCTGACGGTAACTTGCACCGCAGACTAGAGTCTTACAAACCCCAAAGTCACGGAGGTGCTAATGTCCTCAGCTCCCAGCAGGTGTGTTTAGGGCCCAAAGGAACACACGCTGGGAGGTTGTTCTAAGCCAGAATCCACCAGCAGGTGAAGGGCTTACCTGGCCTGCACACGCTCAAGTGCTGTGGGCACCAGTGGGTCGTTGGAACTTGGGTAAAAGCGTGTGTTTTCACAGACCACGTCCCAGCCGGCACTGCCCGGCGGGGGCCTCTACCCCTCAGAGTTTTCTCCTGTGCGGGCCGCACGCCGCTCGGCCAGCCTTTCCCCGCAGGCCCTCTCGTGTCAGTCACAGGCCACCTCGGCCCCAAAACATTCCCTGATCCAGTGGCTCGGCCCTGTTCTCTGCTGGCTTCTAGTGGTAACAGAGTCTTCCTGAGGTTAAAATAAACTCATGTCTTCAAAACAAATAAAAAACAAGGCAGAATTCGTAACTTGGTACATAACTGACCTATGCTATGGACTCTTAGGGTAAGCATATATCTCTGCAAACACGTATACTTCTCTACCCGTTATTACAACTTGTGTATGAGATCCCCTCCTTCCAGACCTGACCTCCTGGGGGGCAGAGCTGTCCCCATCACGGGGCATCCCCACCAGAGCCGATGGTGGTCATGGCCGTCATCGGCGGGGGAGGTCACTCAGCCTTTCATGAAGGGATCGCCACGTGATTATGTGGCATTTATCGTAATCTGATCAACAAATTTTTCTCTTTGCATGAAATTTAATTTTATCTTTTTTCCCTCTTTATGTGGAAATTTTAACGATTCATTTTTAAACCTCCTAAAGTAATGTGCTTCGTAGGAGAAAACGTATATAACTTGGGACACACGCTGCTGGAATCTCTGGCCCATGCCGTGTCAGTTAACCTTCCTCCCAAGGAAATGGGCTCCAAGCAGGTCCCCCCGGCTGCCGGGTCGGAGGCAGGCGGGGGCAGCGTTCTCACACTCCAGGCTCGAGGCCCCCTCATGTGCATCGGAGGGGTCGCCCCTTGCATGTATTTCACCTTGTGTTTTTACCTTGGACTCTCTGATTTCTCATAAATTATAACTGGGAAGGACGTACGTGCTTTGTGCTGGAGGGGCACGTGATGGAAGCGTGGAGGCCAGTGTCCCAGGGCCCTTGTGTCTGAGGCGATTTTATTCTCTGGCAGGAAATCGAACAGCCAACAGTGATGAGGCCCCACAGGGGAGGATCGACGTGTTTCTTGTCCGGCCCTGGGGACAGAGAGTGCCGGCTGCTCCCACAGATGCAAGGCTGATCGTCCTGAATGTTTCCAGGAGATCCTGCTAATGGCCAAGGTCAACGGCGAGACCAGTTGAGTGCAGCCAGCCGTCAGGGCAGGGTCTCCTCTGGCTGGGGTTGAGGGACGGCCGGCCTGCTGGGAGGTTAGAACAGGTCGAGGGAAGCACGAGCCGCAGCCCCGGGCTCAAAGTGTGAAGACACAGGCCAGGCTCCCCTCTCATCCGCTCCCGCACCGTGCCTGGAACACGCGGGGAGACACTTAATACTAAACACTGAGGCAGGAACGAGAGACACTCAGCAAAATTCTCGCCAAATCCTCTTTTCGTTTACACGTCTACAAAATAGGAAGCCTCAACTAGACGATTTTCATGATTGTAGAGTGGCTTGGTTTAGAGAATTCCTGCTTTTTCCCTGATTATCTACTTTCATACACGATTAAAGCAAATTGTAATCAAGCCTCATTAATTTATAATTATAGGAGTAAGGCCCATCTAGTTCATTAAGAATCTGAATTATAACATATCTGAAGAGAAATGCAACTTTATTATTGGTAAACTCAATAAATTGTACAAAGATGTAAGTGAATAAATGTAAAATGTTATATAAAAGGACTTGTATGCTGGGGGTCTAGATTGTGAACTGCAAATTATAAAACATCCTAACAATAAAGTATAGTTCTGAACCTGGACCCTGAAGACATTCAGTGAAGCTCCTTTGTGCTATTTTGTTGAGTTTGTTATTTATTTTAGATGGTTTAGTCTTGTCTCTCCAACAAGATACCAAGCCTCTAAAGCAAGGGAGTGTGTACTACCGGACTTACGCGAAGGCGCTTGAAAATTTTCAGGAGTAATTCGGAGATCCCTACTCAATAGTGCTGTGGGCTGAGCTTTGTGCCCCCAAGTTTCTATGTTTAAGCCCTAAATCCCAGTATGCCTGTATTCGGGAATAGGGCCTAGAAGGGAGTAATGAGGGTTGCGTGAGGTCATAAAGATGTGGCACCCTGACACGACGGGACCCACGTCCCCATAAGAAGAGACATCAGACCTCTCTCGCGCTCTCTCCCTGCTTATTGGCACAAAGAAGACGTCACGTGTGCGGGGAGGTGGTGTGGGGTGGCGGCCCCCTGCACCCAAGGGACCCCCGGACCACAGCGGGATGCCTACCCTGCCGGCACCTGGATCTTGGACTCCCGCCTCCAGAGCTGTGAGGGGCGAATTTCTGCGGTTTAAGGCCCCCGGTCTTTGGTACTTCGTCACAGCAGCCTAAGCAGACTAACCGGTGGTGACTTCAAACGCCACGTGGACTTGTCTGGCATCCTGTGGACAAAGCAGGTCCTGAGGTCAAGGCTCCTATCTCTGCCCCTGGCCCAGGGGGACGCAACCTCACCCTCCATCCTCTGTCCCTACCCCCAGTCAGAGACTCGGGACACCCCCCCGGCCCCACCGGCACCAGGAGCCCCCCACACCCCATTGTCTTCAGGAAGATGCCATCTCCCATCCCCGCCCTGACCTGTCACCTCTGCAGTAGGCCTGCTTCACCCAAGGGAATGAAAGCTTTCCTTGACCACCACCTTAACAAGAGGTCAAGGAATCAAACAAGGAAGAGCGGCCCTTCCCTCCCGTCCGCAGGGACCCACCATCAGCCCCGCCCAGCCTGGGCTGTGGATGGAGCAGGGTCCACGCAGGGCCGTGGATAAATGACAGGCTCCTCTGTCACCTCGGATTTCAGAGAAACCACGGGTAATTTCTTAGATCCAGCTAGATTGAGCCTGTGCTGTATACTGCCCTGCTGTGCTAGTGTGCCGTCATACACTAGAGGATACTGAAGCTCTTCATGGCGCATCAGATGATCAGATTGCCCAGCCCACTGTGTTTCCTTTGCTCTATCTGGTAACCCTTTCCTCACGGGAGGTCTGAGCCGAGCATCGGGGCAGGGACAGAGGTGACACAAATGAACTCATTTACAAAACAGAAACAGAGTCACAGACATAGAAAACAAACTGACGATTACCAAGGGGGACACGGGGTGAGGAGGGATGAAGTAGGAGCTTAGGGTTAGCAGATGCAAACTACTGTATGTAAAGTAGATAAACAGCAAGGTAGAGCACAGGGAACTATAGTCAATGTCTTGTAATTACCTATAATGGAAAAGAACCTGAAAAATAATACATATATTACCAATGAATATATATTTATGTATACATAAACGAATCACTTTTCTGTACACCAGAAACTAACACAACATTGTAAATTAACTAAAAAAAAAAAAAAAAGCTGGGACAGAGGGAAGGTGCTGTTTCCTGGCCACGTCCACCACCAGTCGACGAGGCTGCAAGGAGGGTTTCACGGGAAGGAGTGGGAGTGCGCCTGAGTTTTCACTCGTTCCCAGGAGCTGTCGGTCCCTGAGGCCCTGCAGGAACCCGCGGGCAGCTGGACACGAGGACGCGACCTTCATCCTCAGGAGCTCATGGGTGACAGCTTCCCCCGTGACACAGCCCTACCACGTGGGTCGGGCCAGATCCCTTCTTGCACTAACCAGAGCTGGGAACTGTGCAGGTCTGAGTTCTTGAGGCGCCTGTTTTGAAAGATGCTGACTTTGTTCTGCTTAAATTAAAACGCCAGGACGCTATCTCACCTTGACCTCTGTGGGCTGTTTCTTGGTTACGACAGAGTCGCCTCAACCTGGTCCTTCCTGCCCTTCTCGGGACGCAGGCTTTAGGGCTGAGTCTTCACAATCTGACTCCTCTGGGGTTTGCAGTAAGAACATGCATTTAGCTGACACTGTATCCTGCCTTTATCTCCACTACTGAGCAATCTCCACTTCATCCCTAGTGTGTTTTACAGTAAAATTAAAGAACAGAAAAATATACAGTTAAAAAGTAATGAAAAGCTGTCTATGGAAAGCACAAAAATTAGCAAAACAAACAAAACCCTTTCAGAAGTTGGCACAGTGTTTGTGGGGATAGGGTGGGTGACAGGGCCTGGAAGTGGCCAAGGAGGCCCTGGCGTCCAGGGGTGCGGGGTGGATCTGCCCTGACGATGGAGGGCGGCCGGGTCTGTGAAATTCACCACGCGGAGGATTTAAGTACACTTTTCTATATGTCATATTTCCATAAGGCGTGAAAGAATTTTAAAAAAGCAATGGGAAAGAGGGCGTGGGTCACACAGATCAGGAGACCCCGAAGGCATCTGCTGACGGACGGGGTGCCCACGGTCCTCAGAAGGGCTGCTTTCCACAGAGCGTTCAGACGCAAATGCATGTTTAACGGCAGGATTTACATGCCTAAAATGCAAAAACCTGTTGAAACAAACTGTGCCTCTTTTCCCAACGGTCCCATTTAATAAGGCGCCAGGCAGTCCGGGGCCACGGACCACGTCCCTCCTGGGCCTGCCCAGGTGTGCGGCCCTGCCAGCAAACGTGTGTGTTTCATATACTTTCCTTTAACCCTTTGAAAACAAGCGCACGTGAGCGCTGTACATACGTGTTTTATGGCCTCATCCGAGGCCACAACTTTCTTTCCTTTTCTGAAGATACTCAAAGTAATTTTTGATAAGAATGTGACCAAAGTCCTCACTTTTGACGTCTCAGAATTTCAAAGCAGCCCTGTTGTTGGGTTTTTGGTGCAAACTCTAAAAGGTCCGATTAGATGCCAAGTATGACCACCGTGATCCTAGTAGACTTTCTCCAGCACCCGAGGCAGCCTGGGGCTCTGAGGCCCTCCACCCGTCTTGGTCCCTTCCCCTAAATTAGCTCATTCTCCTTAAAAACCGTCCGTATCTGACAACTGCCAAAGCATATGCCACCCCGAGATCCTTGATGCCCATCAACACACACTCCCTGCATTCTCAGTCACGGAACTCTGTATTTTCACTGCACATCTCATTCTACTTTTCCGTGTGATTTTGGGGGTCCCTGGGGGACAGATGGTTCCCCCCGCTGTTTTGTGACTATCACGTGCCCGGCCTGACACAGAGTCTCTGCCCAGCAAACATCAGATGATAGTAAATTGTAGTTACACAGAAGCCAGGGGAGGCAAACGCCCTCCGTGTGGCTCTGTAATTCAGCACCCGGAACACGTTCCTTCCCGCGTATGCAGCAAAACTCTCCCTCTGAACCCACGGTCACCGCAGCCTCTGCAGATGTCCCACTCACAGCTCCCTGAGAAACCTGTCTCGCCCATCGTGACCTAGAAAACACTTGGGCGTGTGTGGACCGGCCCCCAGCCCTGGCACCCTAGGGGGCAGCCCAGGGGGACAGCAGCCCTGTGACCGGAAGGTCCCGGGACATGGAAGGCTCACTGTCCCAGGACCTTCAGGCCACGGCCCCCTCATACAGCTTTAATATTTCCCACCGCACTCAGCAAAGAGGGTTTATTCCTGTTCCTCCAAACATTTACGGCCCTACACAGATTCACTGTCATCGCAGAGCTAAGCAGACAGACGGCTCATTGCTGGATACAAAAGTATAAAGATTCCCAGAGCTAAAGTCAGATAGCTGATAGATGGATGCAGAGAGAGAGAGATAAACACATAGATAGATAGATACATAGTTACAGAGCTAGATACATAGATACATAGCTAGATACATAGATAGATACGTAGATAAGTGAGAGAGAGATTGAGTGAGAGAGAGGTGATCCCTGGTTGAAGCAAGTTTGATCATTACCATCTAGACAAGTGACAGACTCCGGCATGTGGAAGTTTCTGGTGCTGTGCTGGTGTGCACGTGTTATGCATAAAGGCATTTTTGAAGGGGAAAGAGTGGAAGGGAGGAGGGGGGTAGAGAAGAGAAACAGGGGATAGAGAAGCCAGAGCAGACCTCCGTTTTTCCAGCAGGTGGTTAACTGGGCAGCTGCAGCGGGACCCCTCTGCGGTTTCCCCACGCACACAGTTCCAGATTCTGGAACCATTATATCAGAGACTCTCCTCCATATTCAGACAGTTCATGAAGCAAACAACTGGAGCAAACTACGTGCAGATCCGCTCCTCTGGGGCCAAGGTCACTCCTACTGGCTGTTTCTCATCGCCAGCCACAGCACAGGGGCAGCCCGCATCTCCCCACTTTTCTGTGCCGGGGCCGCTCAGAAGCTGGGGGGCTCCCTGCATGCAGAGACGGCCCCAGACGAGGGAGTGGAGGGCGGGGGTCTCGCTTTGGACGTGTCCCATGGGTGCGTCCCACGCAGGGCTGTGCCTGCAGCGGTGACATCTCTGCTGCCGGTCCTTGCCCCCGTTCCCCTTGCCGTGCCCCACCTCTGCTCCCTAACTCAGCTCTCAGAGAAACCACCTGCTTTCAGAGGCACCCAGCCAAGACCCTTCTTAGCTCCTGGTCCCCCAAACCACCAAGCCTACCCTCCGTATCGACAGGATTTGGTGGTCTCGACAGTGCCGCTCACTGGCGGCCACAGCCCCAATGAGTTGGAAATCAACAGCACTGACCCCTTTCCTGACAGCATCGTGCACCTTGGCCTGATTGAGGACAAAAAGAAGAAATCGTGACCAAGGCGGCCCAAGCCTCTGTAGTAGGAGCTCAGAAACCTCACAGCTGCTCTGGACGGGCGGGGACAGCAGACAGGCATCCGGCAGGGGCCCTGCCTGGAACAGGGGGTCCCGTCTCTCAGCACCCCCGGGCCCTGTCTGAGAAGAGGGGCCCTTGTGGTCTTGCCAGGGCAACGGCAGGAGCTCAGCAAGCCCAGCCCTGCGCCTCACGGCCTGCGGGCACCTCCTACACGTGCCACCAGTGGCCAGGCGGGCAGGGTGCCGGCCGCTTCTCGTGGATGGGCCCAGTGTGGTAGAATATTCAGAACCAAGCCCTTGTCCAGCATCCTTGTCCAGCAGCCCTGCCCAGCAGCCTGGAGCCGGTCCAGGTGTGAGCCTGCCTCTTTCACAAGCCCAGCCGAGGCCCGTGGACGGCTGGCAGGCGGAGAGGTCATCCGGCTCCCCTTGCAGCACAGAGAAAGGATGCGTTCGCAGCCGGGCACAGAGGCCCTGGCAGAAAGCCCCATCCCATGCGATCAGGAGATGGCTGAGCAATTCCAAACTGGGGCAGGAATGAGCCGGGACAGCAGGCAGGAGGACGCCCAGCACCTCAGCTGTGCCGTCACCCAGGACTGCATCCACCCTCGCAGAGGTCAGCCTGCACGGTCCAGCACACGGGTGGGCCCCGGCTGAGACAGCCGGCCAAGTGCCCCCAGGAAGTGTCCCAGAGGATTGTTTCTGATCAGCACGCACGGTTCCCAAGTGTCAGCCATCATTGTTATAAATGGGGCAGGGATCAACTACAAAAGGGACGAGGAGGTCCCCATTCTCCCCGCCACCCGCTCCTCCTGGAACACCGTCCCACCCCCAGCATCCACCCCCTGGCCCTGCGGGACCCTGCCTCCCGGTCACTGGGAAGGGAGGGCGTGGGACTGCAGCTCCTCCCCAGCTCTGCTCTGGCCCCATCTCATCATGCGCGTCCATTCCAAATGCTCCTTCCAGGGACTGAAAAACTTAATCACATGCATTTCTTTAGTTTCTTTAGTTAAGAAAATGAAGTTTCGCAGGAGTTGTTACCATCCAGGTAGAGGGAGAAGAGGAAGATGAAAAATCAAGTGGGGAAGTTCTGCTCTGAGAAATGAGGAGAACAGACATTTATTAAGCGCCTACTGTTTACCCTCCATAGATGTCCATTCAATCGGCCCCGATAGCACAGCTGTTGCGTCCCTTTTACAAGGAGGTTTTGACGCTTGAGGACCAAGCAGTTATCACCTGTGCGGTGCAGCGTCTTCAGGCTGCTGGCAGGAGCAGAGCGACGATCCTGAGCCTCTCGACAAAGGTGGTGGAGGTCAGAGCAGGTGGAAAAACGTTCAGGAGGAGGTGTCCCAAGGTCGTGAATCCAGAAAGAGGCAATTCCACTGTAAAGTTAGTGCACGCTTCCCCATTATGAAGGGAGAAGTGAAATGTGTTCTGTAATAGTGGTCCCTGTGCTGTGTTGCATGTGAAACGGTGTTATTCTTGTTACATGACAACGACAGAAGAGAAGACTTTTAATTCATCCATTCTGGAAAATTCCTGAAATGACTGAAGAACACAGACTCTGCCGAAAATTCTGGAGGCCGCTCTCCGTTTTTCAAGAGACTGCAGTGTGGTGGTGATACAATCACGTAAACAGTCGTAAGGGTTGTTATAAGTGTGAAGAGATGACCGGGACCCCAGGAAGAACGCCCTGTCACGCAGAGGGGCTCGAGACAGCCCCCACCTCGGAAGAAGTTGCTGGGAAAAAACTACTGTTGCTTTTTTTTTTTTTTTTTGGCGGTACGCGGGCCTCTCCCGTTGCAGAGCACAGGCTCCGGACGCGCAGGCTCAGCGGCCATGGCTCACGGGCCCAGCCGCTCCACGCCATGTGGGATTCCCCCGGACCGGGGCACGAACCCGTGTCCCCTGCATTGGCAGGGGGACTCTCAACCACTGCGCCACCAGGGCAGCCCCTAACTGTTGCTTTTTAAATGGCATTTCATCCACTGTTGCTGCTGATTTGGCAGTAGAAGAAGTGCGGGGCTGAAGTTGTCTCGGAGCTCTTCTCATCTGTGCTGTTCTGTGGTGTTAACATGGTGGAAGATTCTAGGCTGTTCCCAGAGGACAAGCCAGAACGGACTCGCAGTCTTACAAAGCAGAAACAACCTCGCCTCTGCGGTTAAGAGATAACCCTCACCATCGCTGTGTCCTGACCTCCCTCAGGCCAGGCCTCAGTTTGGGGTCACATCACTGGGTCCAGGTCCACGGGCAGCTCCAGCGCTGGGCACCTGAGCTTCCTTCTCTGAAATGGAAATAGAAACAATGCCTGACGGGTGGCACCAAGGGTCCTGATGAGACAGGGGAAAGGTACAGTGCCTTGTGATGTTCAGTACCGAATGTGGGGCTTTCTCTCTGAAGAAAAGGTTATAGAAGAATGTAGGATTGACTAATAAGTAAAACCATCCCATGAATTGATAAAGAGGGAAAACTTTCTGAGGTTAAATGAAATTTCCGGAGGTCTAGTGATTTTTACCATCCAAGTGAAATAGAACTCAAATTTTATCTGTGGTTCTGAAAAGTCCCCTCTTATGATAGGGTTTATGCAGTCCGGTTCTGAGTGAGCGTGCTGTTGGGATACAATTATTTAATCTTCACCCTTCATTTGTCCAAATTGTTCATCATGTGAATTTGTTCTTGAGGAGAATGATTCAAATTAATAACTAGATTTTTTTCCGCATCTTTGGAATGTGCTACATCAAGTTCTGCCCCATTTCCTGGTAATTCAAATTCTAATGGTAACCTTCACTCTTTTGAAACTTCCTTTTGTGACAGGGATGAGGCTGTCTTAACCGCAAAGAGGAAACAAGAGAGGCCTGTGTCAGACACAGAAGGACAGTGGCACACTGACTGTCTCCTGGCACCTCCTTTTAAGTGGGCCAACCCTTTTTTGATGCCCTAGCACCCCAGAGAATTGGGGTACAGTTTTTGTGACTCTCAGTGACACCGGGGGTCTCCAGTGAGGGCAGGGCAACCCCACATCAGCTCTCAGAGCCCTGCTGACTGCTGCCCTGGCCACACTGCTGCCACCATAACATCTTCTCATTCCATCACTGGGGGCCTTCTTCTGGTTCAGTTAAGAATTCTCAGTCAGCTCTTAGTGAAATGGAGACAATAAGCAGTGTGCTGAAGGTCATGGAAATGGTACGTCGTAGCTCAAAACACACCAGATTTCCTCATTTTCAGGCCAGCATTCTGTAAGTCAATCAGATCGTGTCTTTGAGTATTCATTAGACACCCATAGCACGCTTAGTGTCATGTAAAGGGCCCTGAGGACGGAGGAGAGGAGGTGTGCCTCTGGGGCTTGAAACATTTATATTCTAGACCAGAGCATACACCCACCAGAAACAAAAGTGAGAGAAAGCAGAGCAGAAGAAAACAACTACGGAATGGGGTTAGAGAGGACTGCTTGTGGAAGGGAGGATCTCACGTCACAACGTCCTCGCTGAAAGCTCCTTGCATTTGGGGTCAGGGCAGGGTTCCAAGCTGCAAACATTTTTCTTTACACCTACTAGTCTACAGAGGAAAATTGAAAGGCAAAACTACTAAGAATGAATATACTTGCCAAAAACAACTAAATTTAATTTAGTAACAAAATGAACCAAGTTTAAAGTTGTTCAAGTTGGCAAGTAGTCGTCCATTTAAAAAAATGTTTTTTCTTTAAAAAGAGAAACTGGCTAGTTCAAGGAACCCCAGGGGTCCAGCTCGTGAAGGCTGGACGGTGGCTTCCGGGCACGGGCACTGCAGCCCCAGGGCTCCGATGCCACAAGCTCCGCCACCCAAACAGCCAGCTGCTTCCTTCCTGCCCCTTTTGTGAACATTTTGTTATGTTTTGTGAACATTTATTACTGACACTTTATTTGGTCGGCGTTATGCGAGAGTGAACTGTTTCATACAATCTATTTTTCGAAATAATGGAAACTCACTCCCTTAAGGGCTAATACTTTTAAAAACTATTTTAGATGGTTTGTAATATGTGAAACTTCTTTTTGCATTCTTAAACACATAACAGTTTAACCTTTTTGCACGTGTGTGATTCAGTGCCTTTGTTAGGAGAGTCAAATTTTGGACAATTATGTCACTTAGAGCCACTGAGTTAGAGAGGGGTCTTCGTACCCACATTCAATGGTTCCAGACTTCAATTACCTTAATCTTTTGTATTTGCTTTTCATAGTTTCTCTTCTTCCTCCCGCGTCTTGCTGTATTTTTCTTTAATAGATTTCAGACCTCATCTTGTGGGCTAAGTAGTTAGAGTGAAGAAAAGCTCAGGACAGAGAGAGGAATCAGGATAAAGAGACTAGAGAAAATATCAAAACTGAGATTTGCTATTGTTAGAAACCCCCTGCTACCCGCCCACCCCGGCTGGGAGCGAGCGCAGAAGGGTCTCCGCCAGAGCAGCAGCTATGGAGCGCAGATGCTCTTCTCATATCCTCTCTGTCTCTTCGTCCCGGTCCTCTTGGTCCTGAACATTTTCCTCTCCTCTGATGCTGCCCCGTCGCCATCACCAACGTATTGTACTGTGTCTCATTCAAAATCCGTGGGCTCTGCTCTCCCCGTTCCGCTGCCTTTACCACCAATCTTTTTGATAAATGGCACTTCCTGTTTCGACTTCCTCACGTCCCTTCGCTCTCCAAAAAGCTGAAATTTGATTACCTGCCCCCCAGCTTGTAAGGAAATAAAATTCACCAAACCTGACCCCTAAAGAAGCTGCCCTTGCTGGTCGCCCACGACTTCCTAAACTGGTAAACCTGCGAGCAGGCTGCCACCCCCACAGCCCCCCAAGAACCATGCCCCCCTAAGGGCCCTGCGCTGATCCTTCCCGAACTGCTTCCTGTATCCTCCTCACTCTTCCTCAGCCTCCTGTGCGCACTTCCCTTCTTCCAGCTGCCCGTCAAGGCCGGATCCGCCCAGGGATTCATCCGGACTTTTCTCCTCACTCCACGCTCAGCAGAAAAGCTGTCAACCCGCAGATGCCCCAGCCTGTCGAGGCCGTGGCTCCGCCCACTAGGTTCTGTCTTTGCTCATATCCCGGCGAACTTGGATTTGTTTGCTGTGTGACCAGAGCCAGCCTTTTGCTGTGCAGAACGCGGTGTACTGGCAAGATGGGGACGTGGGGAGAGTTAAAGGGCGTCAGAAGATGCAGCTAAAAGGCGCCCTGGAGGGCTTCCCTGGTGGCGCAGTGGTTGAGAGTCCGCCTGCCGATGCAGCGGACACGGGTTCGTGCCCCGGTCCGGGAAGATCCCACGTGCCGCGGAGCGGCTGGGCCCGTGAGCCATGGCCGCTGAGCCTTCGCGTCCGGAGCCTGGGCTCCGCAACGGGAGAGGCCACAGCAGTGAGAGGCCCGCGTACCGCACAATAAATAAAATAAAATAAAATAAAAGGTGCTGGGAGAGTGACAGGGACCAGGTGCTGGGCGTCTTCACACTTTTCAAGGAGCAAAGGAAACCTGGGGAGCTTCCAGGCTTTCCAGGGCCCTGAGCTTGGCCTCTGCGGGCAGGGGCTCTGGGATGGAGCCATGTGGCTACACACTTTCCTGAGCAGCAGTGTCATTATCTCCCTGCCTGGCGGGCATCTTGTGGCAGACCAAAGCGACTCTAACCCAGGGGGCTTCTGCTTCTGCTTCTTTATTAAGGGCATCACCCACCTCTGATGGCCAGAGCTGGGAACTCAATTTCTCCAAATTGGCGAGCAGGCCCGAACCAGTGGGGTCCTGGCCCAAAAGGTGGCATGCTGCAAAGGGTTTAACAGAAGAGAGTTTTATGGAGGGACTATTTATACAGATGTGGGCAGGGTTATGGGAACACAGAGGGAGGGGGAAAAGTTGGAGGAGTCCTCTTCTGTGACATGTCCAGTGTGGGCATCTACAGAGGCAGAGAGCGGATCAGTGCTTACCTAAGGCCAGAGGCCTGGGGGCGGGGGGCTGGGGCGGTGACTGCTGGCGGGTGCAGGGTTTCTTCTGGGCTGATGAAAATGTTCTAAAACTGATGGTGGTGACAGCTGCACGACTCTGTGAACGTAGCCCAAACCATTGAATGATATACTTTAAACGGGTGAATCGCGTGGCATGTGAATTATATCTCAATAAAGCATATGTATATATATATATATGGAGTGAAGCTTCTAGACATCTCAGAACTAAGCAACAGGGGAACTGTTGCCCCCAGACAGGAGGGGAGGGACCAGTGATGCTGGACCCTGAGAGTGGCAGAAAGTTAGGTAGCAGGGGCAGGAGAGACCCCACGCTCTCTTTTCCCCCACAGTCTCCAACCTGTGTTCCCTAGTATCACACTCAGTCAGGGGAGACGTCAGCCTCCCGGGGCCCAGGGCAGGTGCCAGGGAAGGCAGATGGAGCATAGCCAGAAAGTATGAATTCACAGAATTATGAACTGCTTCATCCCGTCCTCCACCGTTGATACGTTTGCAAGGACCCTCATTAGGTCAGGCCTTGAGCTTAATAGAATCCTACTCCTAAAGCATCCATAAGACAGCCAGTCCTCACGTGGATGCCGCAGGGCCTAATGCCGGGATGGGAGCAGTGAGTGCACAGGGATGTGGCCGTGGCGGGACTGTCTGTGTGGAGGAGGGTACACACGTGCAAGCCGAGTGAGGGGAAAACAGCGATGTGTGCACAGCGTCTGGACTCAGGGCAGGGGTTGGGCTGACCCCAGGCTGCCTCTGTCAGGCACTTCCGGCCTATTCTCGCCCAGACAGCATGTTGAACCGCTGCTCTCAGATACGTTCTGTGTTAGCATTGCGTATCCCCAGCTACAGCCATAGACATCATAAATGCAAACAAGGCATTTGGATGTGGAAATGTGTCACAGACTAAAAAGGAAACTCAAATCTTCTCCAACGAACTGCAAATCACATCCAAGGGCACATGTTCCGGGAGTGGGTCTTGAAAGAAAACTCTCCAGAAACACTTTATAAAGACATCGTTCAATGAAACTAAACACAAGCAGAATTTGGTGGTTTGGATGCTTTCCTTAAACAGAAGTTGCAATAAAATGTTTTGACAAAGAAATGCTAACTCACGTGGTTTAATATTTCATGATTTCCTTGTGAAAGTTCTACGAGAAGCTCTGGTAAGAATTTCTAAACGTTGTAACTCTTGTGGGTGTAGTAGCGTGGTATATGATTGATATCCAATACGGGCAGAGGCCCAGCAGGCACGGATGAGGCCACAGAAGTTAGAGGAGTCTGTCCGATCTTCAGTTAGGAACTAGAAACAGAAGAGATCGCCACAGTGTTTGTGAGGCTGTCAGCAGAATTTACCACCGAGAGCGCTCCACAGTTAGTCCCGTGTCACACTGCGGCAAGCCTGAGCAAGCAGCCGGTACCTCTCAGTGAGAATGATTTCTCATTTTCCTTTTTATAATCTACTCATAGCCTACCCTTCTATTTCCTGTAAACTACAATAAGAAAACACAATAAGACAGAATTAATGCGTGGCGGACATTCTTTGGTTGCATTTTTTCTTACAAACATGCTGTACTGTATAAGGTGTACATTCGATGGATAACACTTAAAATAGGCAGCCCATGCCAGATACTCGGGTACCATCTGAACATGAGAGCTTTAGTCTATCCTTGGAGACATCTGAACAGCTGACTTGAGCTGAGAGAAAAACGCTGTTTGTTCATAGGTATAATTAGGACGTGGAACTTGAATCTGATCACAGGTACCGACTGAAACCTGAGAGAAAGGAATGATGAGTTGACAACTATTTACAGTCAACAAAACCAAATCTTGGTGTCAGAGAGGAAGGAAGCATATTTTTGAGAGACTAGCATTTGCCAAGGTGGTCTGGTGCCTCTTCCCATCCTCACAATAACCCGAAGGTGGGTGTCAGCGACAGGCAGTGTGCGAGACTTCACCCTCTGTGCAAGCTGACAGGGTAGCCTGGCACAGTGCCAAGGATGCTGGCAGAAGACACAAGCCTCCCGGCCCAGAGAGGACTCTACTGCTCCCAGCACAGCAGGCAGCATGAGTTCCATGCCTACCTCTGTCCCCCTTGACCCCCAAGTCCCACACGGGTGATGCAGCACATCCCGGGTTTGTGTCCCAGTGGATCAATTCCACGCCTAGGAACCCGCAGTCTTTAATGATGGGTTGCAAACGACCTGCCCCCTGCCCCAGAGGGAGACATTATCCCTATTACAAACAACAGCGAATGAACTTGCCCCTTGCAGATTAGAGGGAGGAAGACACTCCATCTCCCCAGACTGTTTGCCTTACTCCCAACCTGGGAAAGATCGTTGTAACAAAAGCTGTCAGTGCGTCTGCTCACAAGAGACCCGTGGACAGTCATCTCCTGACTGTGGTCAATCTTCTTCCAGTTATTACAGATTTGTAAATTAAACGCTGGAGGAGGCATCCAACCTGCTCAGGGTCACAAAGCTTAAGTTGAAGCATCAGGATCCCAGTGCAAGTGGGTCTGATCCCTGAGGTCATATCTATCAGACAGCCGGACAGCATCCTTCCACATGAGAGAGCAGTTCGTTAATACAAAAAGGCATTATTACCACACACTCTTGAATTTCCCACCTAGCTCCTTGAGTATGTAGATTTTTCAATGACAGACCTATTACCATCAATCCTTTTAAACAGGCCTCACAGCCTAGCACTACCATTCTGCATTTTTCAAATGTAGAACATGAATTACAGAAAGTAAACCAGCAGGAGAATCAGAATTGTAGCAGGGACAGGGCACATCCTTACTGGGTTTGGTCCCAGCTTTGGAAAGCAAGGCAAAACAGGGACCTCTGTGTCCCCTTAAATCTTTGACTCTTCAGACCAGGCCATTTTTAATGCTACATGGTGTGGCACCTGAATTTGGGCACACCGCGCAATTTTTTTTCTTGTAAAGCCAATAATATTATATTTCTCGATAGTCTGGTAACCCAATTGAAAAAATTATTCTGGTCTATAAACAAATTTTCTAAGTCATTATTATGTGTGCATTTCTGCAGGGATTTCTTACCAGAAAACAGTTTTTTTTTTAAATTGTATTTAAATTTAAAGATTATAATTCTTTTCTAGACACAGAGAAAGATTTTATACAATTGAAATGTATGGTTTATTCCCAATATTGTCTACTGCTTTACTTCTAAAACGTTTGTGCTATATGTGCCCATTAAAGAAAGAGAAGCAGCGAAATTGCCAAAATTAAGTGGTCTTAAAAAGGATCAGAAAGAAAGAAGTGGCCAGATTTTTGCCTAAATCTAACTACTTCAGGAAGTGAAAACCACACAGGAAACCACTTTGACCAAGTGCATGACATTTACTAGACAGATAACATGATTTGGCTTTCAGATGGTGCTGAATCTTTTTGCCAGCTTTATTGAGGTATAATTAACATAAAATAAGATGCACATATTTAAAGAGTATAATTTTTTTAGTTTTCACATATGTACACACCCATGAAAATATCACCACAGTCAAGATACTGCCCTGTGATCCACTGCAATCCTCATTTTCTCCCCTCCCCAGGTGTATGTGTTGCAAATATTTTCTTCTAGACTTGAGTAGAATCTTGACAACTCATGAAACCTCAGACATAAATGTTTCCAAATTAAAGCTTCTCAGATTAGCTGTGAAGTTTTACATTTTTAATTTATACAGAAAAGCAAGATATGTTATACTCTATTCTTAACTAAAGCTTTCAATTTAATAATTATATCATACAAGATACATTAGCCGATTTTTAAGTTATATTTAATAATTTAGGAAGATTTTTTTCATTGACTAAGAATGCATTTTAGAAATATTAATTGTACAAACTTATCCTGCAACTTGATTTTTTTTTTCCTTTCAGCAAAATGAACTAAGGCGAGAATGTGTTAATCTATAAAATTAATTATAAATATTAGCACCTTATGACGCACACTGGGCAGGGATAACTAAGTCTAATACTGCAGTAGTAATGGTTACATTTTGATCATATTATAGGATTTGTATGGCAAGTTTTTTCATTTTCAAACAAAGTTGTTCTACAACAGGATGATCCTTGAAAACATGCTAAGTGAAGTGAAAGAAGCCCGTCACAAAAGACCGCATATTGTATGATACCTTTTAAATGAAATGTCGAAAATAGGCATAAAAGTAGAAACAGAAAGATTAGTGGTTTACTAGGGTTGTGGGGTTAGGCAAAGTGAAGACTGACTGCCAACAGGTTTGGGGTTGAAGGATGTTCTGATATTAGCGGTGATGGTCGCACAGCTCTGTGAATATATACAAAAACCCACTGAACTACACATTTGTAAAGGTGAATTTTATGGTATGTGAATTATATTTCAATAAAGTATTTTAAAAAATTTGCTGAACTTCCTGAAAAATATCAATAAAGCCCATCTTCCACTCCAACAATTTGAGTCTCTTTGTGTTCTCAACCAGATACTCAACGTTTCCCAGAATTCATGTCCCTCTTAGATGACTGATGCTAATAAATAAAGCTGAGACTCAGCTCTTTGAAAGGATTAGTGAAACAGATAAATCGCAGCACATAAATCTGAATTTAAAACATCCCCACCTCCACTCCCCACCACCACCCTCCATCCCAAAACAGAACTCCAGGCCTAAGTCAAATCCAAATGTTTAAAGAGGGGTAGGGAAGATCAAAGAGAAAAAGGGGGACACTTCCAAGTAATTTTTATGAGACTAACGTAAGTTTGACCTCAAAACCTAAAAGGACATTATAAGAAACTAAAGTGATAGGCTAAAATTCCTCATGCATATGGATCTAAAATTTATAAATAAAGTATTAGCAAATCAAATATAGCAAAGTATAAAAAGGATAACACGTCACAAAATTTGGGGTTCATTCCTGGGAGTAGCATATTAACATTATTTTTTCTAAAAAGAAAAATTATGTAATCATAGACTTGATAAAGAAAAGCCATGTGAAATCATTTAATCCATTTATGATTTGAAAAGAAAATCTCTTAGCATCTAGGAATAAACTTATATTTCATTATTACAATAACAGATATTTTTTGAAGGTACGAATAAAGTGAAACGTCACCATCACGGTGAAGAGAATTTTAAAACATATTTAATAGTGAAATTTTGAAACTTTTCCACCTGAGATTAGGAAGTAAACAAGAATGTTTGGTGTCACCAGCACTATTCATCGTTAAACTATCAGTTCTAGCCAGTGGAATAAAAATATACATGTTGGAAAAGCAGTAACAAAGCTGCCATTGTTTGCAGATATGTGATTGTGCATGTAGAAAACAAAAATTATTAGAATGAATAAATGAACTTAGCAAAGTTGTTAAACACAAGTCACTATTTTAAAAATCAAATATATTTCTATGTACAAGCAATAGAACAGCTGGAAAACAGCTGGAAACATATCATTTACAATACCATAAAAATATCAAATATTTAGGACTAAATCTAAAAAAAGTTGAACAAGAACCACACAGAGAAAGCTACACAACATCATTGCGAAAAAGTAAAGATGATCTAATTAAATGGGGGGTATACCATGTACATGGATTAGAAATGTTTTTATTATATCACTTTTACTCAAATTAATCTATAAATTCAATGCCACCCCAATAAAAATCTCAGCTGGATTTTTTTGTGGTAATTGACAGTTGATTCTAAAATTTACTTGGGAACACAAAGGCTCAAGAAGAGCCAAGATGGCTTCTAATAAAAAGAACACAGTGGAAGCACTTAGTCTACCAGATGTCAAAATTTATCATAAAGTTTCAGTAACTAAGGCAGTTTTTAAAAATTGAAGTATAGTTGATTTACAATGTCATGTTAGTTTCAGGTGGACAGCACAGTGATTCAGTTATATATATGTGTGTGTATATATATATAGTCTTTTTCAGATTTAAGGCAGTTTTTTTGTGTAACGATAGACACAAAGACCAAAGAAACAGAGTAACTAGTTCAGAAACAGACTCACACATATGGACACCTGATTTATGGCAAGGGTGGCAGCATGCACAGCAGTAGAAGGTTTTTTTTTTTCAATAAATGGCGTAGTCAGCTGTTGCTGGATCTTTCAGAATGCATTATAATTATAAATATCCCCAAATACTGGACACCTGGCTTGCCAGTTGAAAACCCTGAGGATCTCATTTTGGACTAGAACACTTTCTCTGGGCTAATTATCACTGCCCTCCAAGAACAGCTGTGAATCTGACGTCTTCTTGGTTTCAGCAAGGCAAGCATAGTGAACTCAAGTCCCATCTGATGAGAAGTGAACCCTTGCCTCCTCTTTTACTTCCGTAACTTAATATCTCTTTATTAGCTAATACCATATATCTAGGTTTCTGAATTAATATTTTGTTTCACGTCACCTCTCATTTTTATTTTTTCTTAACCATTTAAAAATGTGAAAGCATTCTTAGTTCGTGGGTCATACAAAAATGGAAAGCAGGCTGAATCTGGCCCACAGGCTTGTAGTTTGCCAACTGCTGGCTTAAAATACTAACATTCGTTCGCATTAACCTGCAGTCTACGTGACCTCAGAATAGGGGCTGCTTGTGACGGTGTAGGTTTGTGTAGAAAATTGTACAAGACTGGAAAGTACTTAGAATGTACCTTTTTAAAGCAGGAATTCACCCTGCCTCGCCCCTCCTTACAATTGCCTTGCAACAAGTAAACCAAATTATTAAACTAAAGAAAATAATTTTTTGGCATTTGTCTTTGAATGGGCATCTCTTCATGAATTTACTATATTTTAACAAATAGTTTCCAGGTAGAACATAACTCTTACTTGTAATTGGGTATATAGCTGCTGGATATTTTGTTATATATATATACTCTTGGCTACAGAGCCCCCTAGAAGTTTATTTTTTACTCTCTTGCCAGTTTACTATATTTATAAATTGAAACTCAAACTGTAATCCTGTCTTCTTTATTTAATAACTGTGTGGGAAATTAATAAACTGTGTGCTTCTTGAAAAAACTCTTGTTATTAAACCAAAAGAGTCTTGTTTCTGGAATCCCAGTGCAAATGCAAGGGCAGAATCATAGAAAATTCTCTCATAACTACCTGCTGAGATTAATGTTTTAAAAGATGCTAATGATAGCTTAAGCTTCTCATGGGAATTACAACCACGAAATACTCAAACTACATAGCACCTAATCCTAATAGTGTTTAGTTAGTAATATATTCCTGACCGCGCTGTGGCTTCCTGCTAGCCTAGTGAAAAACTCATGGTCTCGGGACGTATTAATATATAATTATTTTAAATAATTTCGTATCTAAACAACAAATTGCTTCAATCTAATCTAAAATGTGAGTTACTCTATATTTATTCATTTTGACCTTGATATTTAAGTAAGTCTGCATTAAACAAACAAAAAACCCTTGAAACCAAAAATTGTCATACTTTTCAAAATAGATACTCAGGTCAAAGGAAACTGGACACGTTATATGAACAACTAAAAATTTTCAGTCTATGATTTTCGTCTTTTCTGATAATTGGGTTTCTTTTTAATAAATCAATTTCGTTTATTTTTGGCTGTGTTGGGTCTTCATTGCTGCGCGTGAGCTTTCTCTAGTTGCGGCGAGCGGGGGCTACCCTTTGTTGCGGTGCACGGGTTTCTCATTGCGGTGGCTTCTCTTGCTGCAGAGCACGGGCTATAGGCACGTGGGCTTCAGGAGTTGTGGCACGCCGGCTCAGTAGCTGTGGCTCGTGGGCTCTAGGGCGCAGGCTCAGTAGTTGTGGCGCATGGGCTTGGTTGCTCCACGGCATGTGGGATCTTCCTGGACCAGGGCTTGAACCTGTGTCCCCTGCATTGGCAGGTGATTCTTAACCACTCAGCAACCAGGGAAGCCCTGATAATTGGTTCTTTAAGTTGATTTTTCTTGTGAAAACTCAATCTAAAATTTATTTTTAAAAGATAATAGTGTAATAATATAATCAAATTATTTACATAGTTATGTTTTGTCTTGGTAACTACCTTAAAAATAAATATGTATCAATATCTGTGCCTTATTTTTTAAAAAATCAAACTGGTAAAAAATAATCAAACTGGTGAAAATATTGGGCAGAAAAATTTATCTGTGCAGTCTTGTAATTATACTATACATCACAGAGAGATAAAAGTAAAATCTTATTCTCTGAAATTACTTTAAGGTTAGTGCGTTTTCTATACCAAGAAGAGAAAACGATGTCAATGTAAAGGTTTCCCATTTAGGGAACACTGCATCTGTATGATTGCAGGATTGTAGTTCATTCATTTTTCACAATTCAGAGGCATCCTGCCAATTATTTAGACAAGAAAACTGGGTTTCAGAAAGAGAATTGGGCATTAGTGGCCAACGGTAGTTTGACATTCAAAGAGGGGTCTGTGCGACTCTGAGCCCGTGGTCTCCATCACACCGGGTTACGATGGCTAACAGAGGTACAGACCACCTGCACGGGTCCACCGGGAGGAGGGGCCTGCAGTTGTGGTCAGCGGGGAGCACTTCTGCGAGGGGGTGGGCCTGGGTCTGGAAGTCGGCGGTACTGAAGACAGGCCACATTGTGCCCTAGTAATCACTGGCCCCACATTTCAGTGCTTAACGCCCACTGTGGGGCCCAGTGACTCTGCAGGGTCAGCCAGGGCTGAGACCGGCTGATCGATTTTATGGCACCTTCACTCCTACGGGGACTCAGTCACTGCAGCCAGGGAAGACGGGGCTGGGTGGTCACTCACTGGGTCTTCCACCCAGAAGAGACATACACCATTTGCGTCTACACCATTTCATTGACCAAAACAAGTCAAGTGGCCATAGCTGACATCACACGTGCAAGGTGACATTCTGTGTGCTTAGGAGAGGGAAATCGAAACCAGTCCACAGAGCTAATGTCTAAGGGAGATGGTTGGGATTTCAACCGGTGAGTCTGAATGGGGCATTCCCAGTGGAGGGAGGGAGATGAACAAGGCTGGCAGGCAGTGGGCAGAGGCGTGCTCGTCAGATGGGAGGGGGACAATCTGCTTGGAACTCACACATGGAACAGTAGGAAACTGAGCTGAAAAAGTGAACTGGGCTGAGTCACCTTGGATGCTAGGGTTTTATCAGGGTGAACAGAGACATAATCAGAAGAGTGTGTTGGCAAGATGGGGACAGTTTGAACTGAGGAGAGGATGCAGCAGAGAACCCAATAGGAGGGTATATAGTCATAGAAAGAACTGCTAGGATGGGAGCCCAGTAGGATATGGAAAATGAAAGAGGAGGAAGAGTCAGGGACAACACTAAGATCAGAGTGACACGCGCCTAAGCCAGGCCTTCAGAGCAGCCATGTGATGGGGGGGAGGGGGGAAGGGAATGGCAGCAAGACACCGTGAATCCTGCAGATGGAAAACGGCTGGAAAGGTGGCTTAGTAACTTAGGAGGGGAGAGAGGAGCACCTGTTTCCCCTACACCTAGAAGTTTAAAATGTTACAGTATGTAACGTACCAAATTCAGTGTTGCAATGAAAACAATTGTAGCACATAGCCCAAACAAGAATACAGTCAGGGGCTTCCCTGGTGGCGCAGTGGTTGAGAGTCCACCTGCCGATGCAGGGGACGCGGGGTCGTGCCCCGGTCCGGGAAGATCCCACATGCCGCGGAGCGGCTGGGCCCGTGAGCCATGGCCGCTGAGCCTGCGCGTCCGGAGCCTGTGCTCCGCAACGGGAGAGGCCACAACAGTGAGAGGCCCGCGTACCGCAAAAAAAAAAAAAAAAAAAAAAAAAAAAAGAATACAGTCAGATAATGTTAATTCTTTAATTCTATGGCTTGAAATCCGCCAAGGCTTACTGCGACATTCTGAGCAAATAGAAGTTCTAATGCAGTGTCTTTTAATAATTAAAATATGCATAAAAAGTTAATATTTAATGATTTTTCTTTTTTTCCACATACATAAGCATGAATACTTCTGTACTGTTTTACTCCCATCCAAGTCTATTAAAAAAAAAAAAAGCTTTTCTGGACTTTCCTTTTTCTCATGTACCTTTTTATCCCCTGCAGTGCCAATATTCAAATCTAAACTGAAGACATTTCTATACCCACGGACACTTGGAGAATACATTCACGTGCTTACTTTAACTTAAACCTTGTTAAAGGCTCCGTTAGGTGGGCTGTTCAGGTCACTGCCATCAAGAAGTTTATTGTTTGCTTGAGAAACTGAGCCTCCGAGAGCTACAAGGACCCCACTCACTGTCCTACGATTCGTGGAAGGGATGGATCTCACACTGTGGGTTCTGACTCCTTCCCCAAAGCTGCTTTCTCATTCTAACGTCTCTGATCACAGGCATAAAATTGACTTCCATGCTAGTTCAGTGATATAATGGAACCAGCCTCACCCAGGAGAAAGGAGAGGTGTGACCGCAGATGTGTGACATTGGAAAAGTCATAGTCTCAAGGTCAGAAAGGACCTAAACAGTCATCTGAGCCAGCGATTATCAGCCCTGACTCTCAGAATCACTTAGGGAGACTTCACATATACAGACTCCTGGACTCGCTCCGCATGCTGGTTCTGTGTCTGGGATTTTGGGCTGAGGAAACACATAGATTTAAAAAGCCCTCTGAAATGAGAACAGAGTCGACAGTTGATGACTCTTATTGTTTGTTTTCAAGGTATAATAACAGGAGGGGAATATATATTTTAATAGTCCTAGTCTTCTGAAGATACATCTGAAACACTAATGAAACAACACAATGTCTGTTTTTTGTTTTAAAGTAAGCCGGGGATGAGGGAAGAGGGCAGCGGGTCCATGAAGCAGGCTTGTGGTAACTGCTGGAGCATCACTGAGATGCTTCTATAACAAGGAAGTTGCAAAAAAAAAACTCCCCAGGAAATTCTGATCCGACCACACAGCCCTAATGCAGAGGTTGCCTGTGTTTAGTACCGTGTGCGCTCACCTACATCTTTGTGGTATTGCTGAAGATCACTCACCCACGCACGCCAAAGTGTGGAAATGATTCGACTGAAATAGGGCATTTAGAATATAGAGAAGTGAGCAAGTGGCTAGAAGTGTTCTCAGATACGGTTTGCTCCCCCAAAACCAGGGACTATTTTCTGGGTCCGCTCTTTGATACTACTCTTTTCCCTCCGTTTTCAGTCCATTCCCAGGTAACTTGTAACATTTCCACTTTGACCTTTTACCCTATAGTTTCCCTACTTTGTGTCCAGGTGTGGATTTAGTCTCATTCATCCTGATCCACGTCTGAAAGCACTTTTAATCTGAAGACTCTTGTTTCTCACATTCTGGAAAATTCCCAGCTTATATTCTTTAATTATGCTTCTCTGCCATTCCCTCTGTTCCCCTGGAATTCTGATGAGACTGACCTCTCCCAGACTATTGTTCTTGTCTCTTACAGACTCTTATTTTTATTATTATTATTATTTTTTTTTTGCGGTACGCGGGCCTCTCACTGTTGTGGCCTCTCCCGTTGCAGAGCACAGGCTCCGGGCGTGCAGGCCCAGCGGCCATGGCTCACGGGCCCAGCCGCTCTGCGGCATGTGGGATCTCCCCGGACTGGGGCACGAACCCGTGTCCCCTGCATCGGCAGGCGGACTCTCAACCATTGCGCCACCAGGGAAGCCCCAGACTCTTATTTTTTTTAAATCTTTCTTTCCATTCTACTTTCCAGAGGTGTTTCTCAGCACTTTTCTTCCTTCTATTGTGTTTTTTATGTCAACCCCTAAATGGATCATTTCTAGGATTTCTAATTGGTTCTTTTTTTTTAATTTTTTTTTTTTGCGGTACGCGGGCCTCTCACTGTTGTGGCCTCTCCCGTTGCGGAGCACAGGCTCCGGACGCGCAGGCCCAGCGGCTATGGCTCACAGGCCCAGCCGCTCCGCGGCATGTGGGATCTTCCCGGACCGGGGCACGAACCTGTGTCCCCTGCATCGGCAGGCGGACTCTCAACCACTGCGCCACCAGGGAAGCCCTCTAATTGGTTCTTTAAAAATACATTCTTGTTTTATTTCTGTGAGTTCCTTATTTCACAATTTCTGATCCCTTTTTATGGATTTATTCCATCATATATTCCCTTAAGTTCCCTAAACATTTAAAGCTTTTTCTAGACTGTTCTATTACTTTTATTTTGTCTGGAGTGAGTTCATCTTTAGATTGCTGCTTTTGATGGTCCTTTAGCATTCGGCTTACACGTGGGTATTGGCATTTGGGGCTTGTCAGCTCATCCTAGGTGGGGGACTGTCTCCCATTGTCTCTCTTGCTGTGCCCCTTTGCTCACCCCTGCCTCTGGCTAACGAAGGCCTTGACCTGGTCCACTGGGGGCCCTGCTCCTGGAGCGAGTCGTGTTATCTCGACCGGAGGCATCCCAGATGTAGCCACTGCAGGGCTCAGCTCAGCTCCAGGCCAGAGGCTGTATGAAGGTTTTCTCTCCTCCCCGTGAGCACTCTGGTGCCCACGACCCGACAGGAGCCCAGCTTCTGGCAGCACCAACCGGGTTTGGGCCCCTGGGTTTGTCAGGACGGCTCCTCCGGCCCCTCTCACCACTGTGCACTTGTGTCTGGACACCAATCCTCAGAGATGGTCACGTTGTTTCAGGAGCCCTCTAAACTTACATTTTCTCCTTCTTTTCCGTCTTTCACTCGTGTATATTTAGAGCAGGTGTGTGTGTGGCACGGGAGCCTCCGAGCACAGACTTACAGCACCGTCATGACAGGAGCCTTACCCAAGCTTTCCACTTCTCATGGATTATTGCAAACGTCAGCAGCACTTTCAAAACAGCGTAAGTTGCACTGCATTTCCAAAAGCAAACACCTGAAATGTGGTATTTCGGATTTCCAGAGATGCTGGTGCATGAAGAAGAGATTCGGCTTGGGGGAAGTCTGGGGATGTCCCACTCCTGGGTTTCCCACGGACAAGACACTCGTCAATACTTTCTTCTCTGGTTTCTCTTATTTTTACTGCTGGTAAAGCATTTAATAGCACATGTTCCCTTCATTTGGTATGTTTTTATTTGTTTAAGTACAATTTAACGGGAGTTTGCATTTAAAAATGCTTCCAGGAAAAAATTACGTATATGCTATACCTCAGCATGTATTATATATCACACAATTATATAAAATTTATATGCTTATATTTATATAAATAATATAATGTATTACAAGTATGGTATATCTATATCTATATACCCATTTTCTAGCAAGAAAGGGCATGAGACACAGAGAATAGTTGATATATTTGTACCATTTGTCTTCTTAGGTCTATTAAGTTCCTGATCTTTTTCCTGATACTTTCTATTTTCCGGAGTCTGTGAAAATTGGGCCAGGAGTCAGGTTTATTACATGTAGCTCATCTTAGAACCTGGTTTCCATAATGATGCCTACATTTTTTTGCTTTTGTTTTATCAGTGACAGCCAGTTGACAGAGTCCTATAAAGGCTGCTCAGGAGCTCGAGACCTCAATTTCAGGAACGAGGGAGGCACTTTCCTCGGCTAGCCCCAGTTTTGGGGACTATTGTCACGAGAAAAGAGAAAGGCTGATGGAAAACTCCCAAGGCCTCCACGCTGAGGAAACTGCCCTTGTGAAGACCCCTCACTTGAGCAGCGGCCCACCGGGAGCTGCCAGCAGCTGTGGACGCTGTGTGCTAGTGGCCCCTCTGCACGCCATGCTCACCCAGTTGGGGTGATGTGTCTGACACCCACTGCACGCGAAGCTCTGTGCAACACTTAGCAGTGGGAGCGGAGACAAGAGTCAAAAATCAAGAGATGGGTCCCGACACCTGGTGCTGTGGACACAAACAAGGTGCACGAAGCAGCTTTCCAACACAGGGGTGTGAGCAATGTTCACGGGCTGTAATTCTCCCGCTAATACACACACACACACACACACACACACACTGAACACAGGGACACTCGCAACACATATGGACACACACATACAGACAGACACACATAGGCTATTTTCTTTGTATTCAGTGTAAATATCTTATTTAACTGTTTTAGATTTGGTTTTTTTTTCAGCATTATCTTAGGTTATAAAATGCTAGAGAACACATTTAACCACAGAAGTCTTTCTGCATTAGTAATATTTAATTTTTTAAACAAGTAAGATTAATTTCCTATTTAAGGGCTTTTTTATATCTCTTCTCTGAAATCTTGTTTCCTGAGAATTCTATTAGGTAATCCAGAATTTAAATATCAGGAACATTGGAATATAATGAAGAAGAGTTTAAAGATACATTTCTCCATTTATCCAATAAAGTAGCACATACCCTACTAATTTCTTTTTTAAACTAAATTAGCCACACTGACCTCTTTAGTCATGGGTTAGGCAAAGGAAGAGTCTGGTTATTTAACTTTCTGGATTAGCTGTGACTAAATTAACTTTCACTTGCTTAGGCTATGGAGGAAGGCAGTCTACCCTAGAAATTCTTCAATTTGAACCTTTATTATATCCCTTTACTTTTTGTTTAAAGACCATCCTCTGAATTGATATAGCTAATAAAAAGCTTATAAGATGCTTTGTCAATTACAGGATGAAATATTTTAAAATTTGGTTAATTTACTGAAATTTATTGGCAGCTAGAAAATGACCTATAGGTCGTCAAATATAGCTAATATAGTGAAATATTGTTAATATATTTGTACCATTTTTTTCTTCTGAGATGGATTAAGTTCCTGATCTTTTCCCTGGCATTTTCTATTTTCCAGAGCCTGTGAAAACTGCAGCAGGAATAAGTTTATTCCATTTGGTTGGTCTCAGAAGCTGGGTTTCATAATGTTTCCAAAAATATTTTTAAATGTTCAAAGCTTAACCAGAATTTAAAATTTTTCATTATTTATTTGTTCTTATATATTTATCCCCATTACACGATACTGCAAGGTTTTAAGTAGGTTTAAGTTTTAGAGATATTTAGAACTATTTGTAGATCAGTGCTGATTTAAATAGGAGCTCTTAATAGTGTAGCTAAAAATAAAATAATACTTAGAAAAAGAAAACCAAAAGGTAAATATATACACTGCAAAATAAAATTTTTAAAATGGGTACTCAGATTAAAAAATCTGATTTAAACCTCACCCAATGAAGCTTTGTTTACCTTCGGTCTGGTCTCTCACCCCACACCTTAGTTCCTCTGTCTACACGGCAGGTTTAATAAAAAAAATCCCATGTGACTTAATTTTTATACAGTATCTCCTGAATAGCACTTAAATATGATTTCTGAAACATATCAGAACTCAGCAGTGCCATGAGAATAGAAGATGGATAGCACGTGTACTTACAAAATTAACATATGGCTCAGTATATTTCTTACAATTAGTAGAAGAATTTGTTAGCTTGAAGGTTTTCATGGCCTAAATATACCAGTTCTAAGAGTCTTCATGATTTAATAATCGTATGTATTCTATGGGTCTCACCTTGCTTTTAAACCTTTGTCAAGAAACTAATGTTGGTTGGGACCTACTATGAACTGTATACTCATCCTCCACTCACACATAATGCCAATGGGGATTTTTAATGAGTCAGAAAAACAATAATAACTAACAATGATTTAGAGCCTTCTACATGTCCTGCATCAAACTGTAGGCATTTCATGTATGCTACACATGTTTATTACAAAAACAACACTGCAGGGAGCCCATACTTATTTTCTAGCAATACTAAATTTTCTACACGTACTTACTTCAGACCCCAGCAAACTAATTGCCGGCTTTGCAAACTAATTCTTTGCTCTAAGAGCCAAGTCATTCTTGCTAATAGCATAGTCAGGAATAGAGTTCTTACTGTTATAATTCAGCTGACACTATAGCTGATGACCCGCACGGCATGTGTGGAACTTAGCTGGACAGTTCTGAGCTGTATGGACACCGTGGTGTTCACCACAGCAAACGAACAAACAAAATCCCAAAACAAAAAACTTGAGTCTATAAAGAAGCACAGGAACTACAAAGCATAAAGGAACAGAATGTCAGAACACAGATGTGTCGTTTATATACATATGCTTTTCCGCAAGTCACCACATTTTAATTTTGAGAAAGGAGGCTGGAGATCTATTGAAGAATTCATTCCCCCATGGCACTGGTTCAACCCCGCAGGCTTCTCTGCTGAAAAGCCTCCTTATGAAGCTGAATTGTACTAGTGCCGCAGAAAAGACAGCTGAAGACAGAACCCAGCAAGGATGGTAGAATTCTCGTCTTTCCCAGAAGAGAAGAAATCCAGCTGGTGGAGGGAAAAATCATCTCACACTGGGAAAGACAATGACAAAAATAAAGAGGCTTTGTCAAATGTAGCTCACTGTTTTCGTCACTTAGCTGTGGTATCTCAGAGATGAAGGTTTTTGTTGCAACACATCACAGATAACACAGGAGATTGCCTTCACCTGGCCCAGCACTGCACGGGGAAATAAATGTCTGCTGGCAGGTGTTCTGCTGCCAAATTTGTTTTTTTTTGTGGCGGGGGGCGGGGGGGAGGAGGAGAATTAAAGAGAAAACACCTAATGAAATAAATACTCCTAAAATGGACGAAGCTTGCTGCTGAAATGAATGTTAGGTCTGCAGAGGCACCGGGACACTCGGAGGCTCTAGCGCTGTGGAAAGGCAGCATCTCCCCGCGCCCGGGGGCACCTCGAGGGACCCCGTCACCTAAGGCTGCAACCTGGTGCTGCGAGAAGACGTGTTTTCTGATCCACACGCAGCCAGGAGGCCGCTCCGACCGGACACCGTGGGACCAACACCGACGTGGGGGCCCAGCCCCGGGGCGGGGGGACCCGTAGCGCCACGACAGACGCGCCCCCCCTCGGGAGGAAGGCCCAGCAGACGGGAGTCACCCCAGAGCCCACACGGGCATGGGGCGCTGCGGGGCCCCGTGCGATCAGCGCCCAGAGGGGCTCTGCGAGTCCCAGCCCTGCGGCCTCCACGGCCCAGCGCGCCCAGCCGAACCTGGCCCGCTCGTCTGACCCAGCAGCGCCCGTCCGAATTCCGCCCACTAGCTGGATCCGATACCACCCGTCCCCGCACGGTTCCACACGAACCCAGCCCGCCCGTCTGAACCCACCGTCCGAACCTGGCCCCCTAGTCGGACCAGTACCGCCCATCCGAACCCCGCCCACCGGTCGGACCTGGTACCGCCCGTCTGAACCCGGTACCGTCCGAACCCGGCCGCCCGCCCGTCTGACCCGGTACCGTCCGCTCGAACCCGATACGGTCCGAACCTGGCTCACCAGTTGGACCCGGTACCGACCGTCGGAACCCAGCCCCGCCCGGCGGGCAGCGCGGCGCGCAGGCGGGCGCAGCATCACCTAGCGGAGGCCGGAGGTGCGGGCGCGGGCGCGCGGGCGCGGGGGCGCGCACGGCGGGCGGGGCGGCGGCGCGTGCAGGCGGGCGCTCGGGGCACACACCGGCCGGCGGGCTGACGCGGGGCGGGCAGGCGGCTGCGGCGGGGAGCGGGGCCGGTGGAGGCGGCTGAGGAGCCCGCGGAGCCCGAGAGCTCGAGAGCTGAGGCAGCCGGACGCGGCCGCGGAGCCGGGAGCGCGGAACCGGGCGCGCGGAGCCGGGAGCCGGGAGCGCGGGGCGCCGGCCGGCGGGGCCGAGCCCCGAGCCGGGCCCGCAGACCTAGGCGCGTGGCCCCCCGCCCGACCCCGACCCGGCCCCGGCCCCGCGGCGGCCCGGGCGGGCGGGCGAGCGCGGCCGGAGGATGTCGGCGGGCGGCCGCGACGAGGAGCGGCGGAAGCTGGCCGACATCATCCAGCACTGGAACGCCAACCGGCTGGACCTGTTCGAGATCAGCCAGCCCACCGAGGTACGCAGCCGGCCGGGGTCCCCCCCTCCCCGGCGACGCCCTTCCGCCCCCCGGGACCCCCTCCCGCGCCGGCCGCGCCCCCGGACCCGGGGTGGCCGCGCCGGGCGCAGGCGGAGCGCGGTCACCTGTGCCCCGGCGGGGGGCGGGGGAGGCGGGCGTGGCGGGGACGTCTTTCGCGGGTCTCCCCGCCCGCAGCCGGGGTCGCGGCGCTCGGCCCGGGCCCGCGGACCTTTGTCACCGGGACGCGCGAGCATGTGACCGCGGCGGCCGCGGTGGGTTTGGAACTTGGGGGTTGGCGGCCGGGAGCGTAAAGTAAATATCGGGATAGTTGTTCCAATTGTGCGGCTCTGCTGATAACGCGGCCCGGAATTGAACTCCCGTGGAAAGAAGGTTTCCTCCCATTCGCTGCCTGCGCTCAGGTGGACGGGAGGGCGCCCCTCCCCGCGCCGGCCGTGCGCGCGTCCGCGGTGACCCAGGCTGGAGAGGGGGAGGGGGAGGGGGGAGGAGACCTGGGCTGGGGGAGGGGGCCCGGACCGGGCGGGGGGAAGATCGAGGGAGGGGGTGGGGCAGAGGACCTGGGCTGGGGGTGGGGGTGGGGGACGATCGAGGGAGGGGGAGGGGGGCTGGGCTGGGGGAGGGGGCCCGGACCGGGGGTGAGATCGAGGGAGGGGGAGGGGCTGGGCGGGGTGGGGGGTGTGGTGGCTGGTCCTGGGCGTGCTCCTGGAAAAGGAGGAAATCTCTCTTGCTCTCGGCCTGGGACAATGGTAGTTGTTTATAGCAAAGCTGCTGAGAGAGTTCCCAACAGTTAAAAAAACAACAAAAAAAATAGGTTTGGTCCCCATCCGCCGGTCTGGGGGAGGTGGGGGATGGGAGTGGAGGTGAGGGTCAGGGAGGGACCCTGAAAACCGATTCATCCCAGCGAGCGCTCAGAGCTGTGCTTGCTTCTCAGGCTGTAGTTGCACAGACTTTAGCCACACGAAATACACCTTACAGAGGATTTACGTCCTCTTAGGAAATTATTTTAATAGCATCTGTTTCTGATTTGCTGTAGTAGGTGGTTCAAAGTTAGTATTATTTACTAAAATGCCAGCTTTTGGGCAGCAATACTGTTGGGCAAATTTGAACATTCTCATGAAATTTAATCCCTATCATTAAACTCCAGTTTATATTTCTGAGTAAACTTGACCTTCACCTTTTCAGCGTCTTGATTTTGCCTGTGGTGGGAAAGATCCATTTCTTCTGTCTTCCTGGGCAGAGCCATTTATCTTACTCCTTAGTTGAATACTAATATAAATTATTAGGTTCAGGTTGCCAATTTGAACACCGATACTGAGTTACTCCTGATTCACAGCTCATCTTCTCTAATGATTTTATGAGTTAGGTGCTAGTAAGCAAATTGATAATATGTAGTTAAGTGTTCATTCATAGGCTTATTAGCACATCTTTTGAAAGGTGACTGCAGTAATTTGGCCTTCAGGATTATGTTGTTTTTCAGAATAATGAGTTCATTTTTCTTATCTCTGGCTTTAAAAATTCGGATGTAAAATATTATTTTGGGAGATAGTTGTTTTTTTCTGTTTGAATGGACCTATTTATATATATATATATTTTTCAGAGATTTCCCAAGTCTGGTCGTGAAAAGGAATATTTTTTCAGTTTAGTAATAGGTAATTCAGTTTACTCTTTGGGATTTTAAATTGCATTGGCATTTAAAAAAATCCTGAATCAAAAACAGATTAGAGTTAATTGATTTTATTAATTCTATTTTTAAGCACTCAATTGAAACTTTTTCTCTATTTTTTTAGGTATACGAGTAGTTATTAAAGTAAAACTGGCCTCTCATTTGGAGAGCTACTCTTTTCCTAGTTATTCTGTGGGTGAAAAGTTGCTGTGCACACGTGTTGAAGCAAAGCAAAAGTTAAAGGACATTTCTGGGAAATGATTATATATTTCATTTAGTAGTTTTTCCTTCCCACGTGTATCTGAACATTTCAGTTTTTAGAAATGATTCTCCAGGATTATGTTGGAAAGCTCTTCATAATGAAATAAGTCGGTTTTTTAAAATACCTGTATGTTATCTTCTTAGCTCTTATATTATCTAATACCTAGTTCACACTTTACTTTTTGTTTTCTGGAGAACCTTTGCATACTGTTAAGTTTATTGTGGTCTTGGAAGTTTAAGCTTCGCGTTTAGCATGTATTTTTCATTATGATGTAGGTAAAAACTAAAGTTAATAATTCTCTAAATCGCTATTTCAAGGCCAACAGTTTCGATTTGCTTTATCTAAACTTCGTTGTCTGCAGTTTTTTACTGTCTGAGAAATAATGAATTTTTACTCTATTTGTCTATCACAAGTCATTGTTCTTAGTTTTCTACGAGAACGTAACCATTATATTGGCCTTTATTATGGTCAGTAAATGTTGAGCAAATTTACTGCAGAATTTGATTTGTAGGAATATGATCTAAGCCTTATATGTATATATTTGGATAATCTTTTCTTAGGTACATATATGAGAGTTTAGTTGTGGTTTGTTTTCTTTTGATTGCTTTTTTGGGGGTTACAGTGATCAATATCTGTTATCAAATTATATAACTATAGGTCATCTGTGATTGGGTTCAGGCAGCCTTGGATAACCACTGATCTGGGGTGTCTGTGTTTGGGAAGATGATAAACTTGGCTTTTTGCGGTACATTCACTTTTAAAGAACATTAGAATATGTTTTAAAATCAACTTGGTTAAGTTCGCTTCATATTCACCTTTGTGTGTTAAAGGGCTTCCAAAGAAAAAGCAAGTTATATTTTATCATTGTGTACTTTTCAACCCCTTCCTCACTCTGGATCCCAGGTCCTTTTGGAATTTAAAATGAGAGTTGATGATCTAAACTTAAAGTTGATGTTTTCTCACCAGGAGATTGATATTAAGCTGAATTAATATCTTGATTACTATGGGAAACTATAACTCATAATAAATGCTTCTGAGAGCTTTTTAGTCCTGTCTGTCCTTTTCTTATTTTTGATGTTAAGTCTTTATTTCCTTTAGGGATTTCTGATTATTTATTATGGCAGAGTTCTTGTTCCTAATCTCATTACCTCCTCGGAAGAGGGCTTCTCTAGTTACCCAAAGGTCTCCGTGTTGTTTTTTGGTGTTCTGTTGTTTGACTTATCCCAATTTTGTTATTATAGCCGTTGGTTTGTCTGAATCCCTCTCTGATTGCATGAAGGCAGGAGCTTAGAGTTTTATTGTTTTAAACAGTTTTATGGCTGTCACATGGTAGGTGCTCAGTAAATATTTTGTGGAAAGAATACTGAATATGGCTTCCTTCGTGTGTACCTTTATCCTTGACAAAATAAGATACATGCTTTTTTAAAACTTAGTGAAATTGTCTTTTAGGATCTTAAAGATTTATCTTTTCAAGTCTTATTCTTTTGCATAAAGTTTACACCTAAATGCAAAAACCATACTAGGTAGTTGACCACTTCATGAGACATTTCTTAAAGTCATTTGTTTTATTACTTATTGAATTCATTGCCTTTTTTTTTGCATTGATGGGAAAAAAGTAACCTAGAATTTGTGTGGATACCCATATATTCTTTATTAAAGGTAAATATGTTCTATTTTAATATTCTGATTAATCTTGAGAAGTAATGTGGTGATTCATATTACCCAGAGGTGTGTGTAAAAAATAACTTGCAGTTTGTCAGCGGAGGTGGAGTAGGCAGTCTTCAGATGAAGTAGTAGTAATTGCCTAACTTAGAGCTAAATCTCTATTTCAGACTAATGCTTAGGTTGTAACTATGCTTTATCATACAACTTAACTATATTTGAAACTAGTTTGAAAACAACAGTTGTATTATTAAACGCTGGTACGTTAGAAGGTCTGTATTTCTGGTGAGTAATGTATAATGAGGTAGGCAGTTGCCAGTGATGTGTTTTTAGTATTTATAGGTATCTCTGCTCCTTTTAAAAAAATCTTTAGGGCTTCCCTGGTGGCGCAGTGGTTGAGAGTTCAGCTGCCGATGCAGGGGATGTAGGGGACACGGGTTCGTGCCCCGGTCCGGGAAGATCCCACATGCCGCGGAGCGGCTGGGCCCGTGAGTCATGGCCGCTGAGCCTGCGCGTCCGGAGCCTGTGCTCCGCAACGGGAGAGGCCCGCGTACCGCACAAAAAAAAAACGTTACTTTTTTTTCCTGTAATAATTGGTTGCAGTTTATGTTTGTGGGTGTGTGCTTGTGGGTATGAGATCCAGGCTCTGTGTCACGTTGTTTCCTTACCTTGTAACTGAAGCGGCATCTTGACTGGCTTCACTTTGCTGTGCTCCTGACAATGAAAAATAATTTTCCTTTATGCAGTTTATAGACTTAATGGAATGTAAGTGTGGTAAGTGTAGGCTTTTCTACAACTATCAGTTTTTGATTGTGGTTAAGGGTAGAATAGCAAAAGTGGTTCTTTCATAGTCATGAAAGAATTTGATTTGCAGAAGATCAGGATATGGTACCAAGTTGGGGGGGTTAAGAGAACAAGGTTTAGGGTTATGTCATTAAGGATTTAATTGAGCAGTTGTAGTGTATAAAGCATTATTATTAGCGGTTGGTCGTTACTCTGGTGGTGTAGATTAATTTGTTTATAAACAGTTTTACCAGACTTGAACTTGGGTGTAATATCAGAAAATGCTAATAAATAATATAGCAGTTATTTTGATATTAGCTTGCTCTCCTTTATTATACATAAAATGTATATATGAGTAATATTTATGGAAATTAAACTGACCTCTTAATTGAACATTATTTTCAGGTTAGGTAGAGTGTTGATTTTGGTTCAGAATTTTGCTGTTGCTATTAGCTTCCTGGCTGACTGTATTTCGGATACGCTCGTTCACCTTGACGATGCCTAGGACGGTGACCTATACTTATGTTTGTAAGTTAGATGCTAAGCAGTGAGCCAGATCCCACAGACCCCACTTACCAGGTCTGGGCGTGTCCCAGGCATTGGCTGACACTGACAGGCTGGCAGGCCCTGGGAATCCATTGGTGGCTCCCAGTCAGGGCCCCACAGGTATGAGGTGACGGTTGGTGTGGGCGTGCTGTCAAGGTGGACCATCTTTATGCAGGAGCTGTGCACGAGCTGGAGCTTTTCCTTATATTTGGGGTCATGGATGGGGTCTAAATAAAGCAGGCTGAGGGCTGGTGGGGGGGGCATTGGCTTGTCTGTCTCAAGTCATCTGGTTGAGATTTTGTTCTACAACAATAAAAATATAAAAGCTCACTTATCATTTTGGCATAGGTGATTGACCAGAACCATAGTACATGTAATTCAGAAAGTGAATGTGCTTTATAAAGTTAAAGTAGGTACATAGAGAAGTATCAGTAGTTCACATGGAAGCCAGGAAAGTATTTTCCCAGTATCAGTGGATCCCAAACAGTAAGGATAATTTGAATTTTATACTGGCAGTTTTACAATTGTGTGTCATGAATGAAATTATTTACGGGAACCGAGATTGAATAGTTTACGATGACTGGAAAATAGCCAAAATTTCTGTGTTTTCACTCAAAAGAAGTTTAATGTTGAGGAAAAAGTCAGTTGTGTCACTTACAGAAAATAAGGTGTGAACTTTTGTCGCTCTTGTTTGCGTTGTCATGTTTTTAGGTTGGATACACACAGCATGCTTTGCTTTCTCAGGGCGGTCACTGCATCATAGTTGGGTTGACCTGTGGAGCACTGTTGTGACGACTGATCACACCAGGATGACAGGCGTGAGGGGGGTTCACTCTTCGGCGTGAACAAGATGAACTTGCTTAAATTGTTTGTTTTTTCCATTCCCTGACTTTACTAGTGCCGTTCGTGCCCATTTGATCTCGGCACGCTGGACAGGATCATTCACTTCTTTGTGTTTTTAAAGAAAGCCATTTTCCATTTCGGTTGGACGGAGTAAACTGGAAGAGGACATGTCACTGTTGAATCTGGTTCTGCTACCGTCGGGCAGTACAAACAGTGGGACAGGTGCTTCCAAAGGAGAAGTCTCGCCCAGCTTCCTAAAACTCCCCCTGAGAGTTTCACTGTTATTCACAGTAGAAGAGAGTTTGACCCTCAAAAATAGGACCCAAGAAAAAAATGCTCATTCGTTACTATTGTTTGGGTATTTTATTGGTTAAGAGCAGTCTAGCTGGTGTGTTTTATTCTGAATCATAGCTTACAGTTCTCTGTTGCTTGATTTCACACATGTTCTGTTAAAGGAAAATCAGACTTTGGTTTTGGCAAATTTAAACCATTTGTTCCTTTAAGGAATGTACCCTCTCTTTTTTTTTTTTTTTTGCGGTACGCGGGCCTCTCACTGTCGTGGCCTCTCCCGCCACGGAGCACAGGCTCCGGACGCGCAGGCTCAGCGGCCATGGCTCACGGGCCCAGCCGCTCTGTGGCATGTGGGATCCTCCCGGACCGGGGCACGAACCCGTGTCCCCTGCATCGGCAGGCAGACTCTCAACCGCTGTGCCACCAGGGAAGCCCCAAGAAATGAACCTTCTCTTTACCCTTGTTTGCTAATAGTGGTACTTTCCATGGTGACTTACTTATTATACTTTCTATTTCCTGATTTTTGCAGGAGAACTAACAAAATTTCTATCTTATAATTTCTTTTTGTGCTGCTCTTACCAGCTTTTGGTACTGAGGCTGGAGGTTGCCAGTTTTCTCCCCTTTTGCTTTGAATCTGGTCTAGTTCCATATGTTGAGTAGAGAAAATGAAATGTGAGCAGCAATACGGTCACCATTGGACACGATCAGATGTTTAAAAACCAGTGTATTCTTAACATGCGTGACTCTTCCTGTATTCATACTGGGTATAAAATGTATACCTTGGGAAGGTGTCTTTCAAATACATTATTTTTAGGTGGGTATTGATATTATCTGAATAAATTTCTGAGTGCTCCAGACTCGTAGAGAAATGCTTGTGAAATCTACCGTGGTTTGACATAAGTTTACAATATACTATGATTTTACATGAGCTCCTTAATGAGTTCTTAGGTTATGTTACATTAGATTTTTCACTTCAATGAATTTTTGTGTTGGCAAGTACTTGGGGGGATTATTGGGGTGATTATTTTTAAGAGACATTGGTAATAAAAGTAAGAATCAGTTATATGAAGATTTCTGGTTTGAACCTAAGTATTTTCATTTCTGGTACACAATTCTCCTTTGGAAGATTGTTTTAAACATTTTTCATATTCTGTTACATTAAGATCCATTTGTCTGTTTTGCACTTTGAATGGATCTTGTACGCATGCGTGGTTTTGTGCCACCATGCGTTGACCATTTGGAAAACACTGGTTCGCTGAGCTATGTGGATTTTCCACATGTTGATAAATTTCTTTAAACAATATAGAACTATCCCATTGTTAATATCATCACTGACTAGAAAACTCTTAAGTATTGGGAAGCTCTCAAGCTCAGTGGTGGAGACACATTTTCAAAACGCCTAGTTTTCTGTCAAAGCTCAGATTTTATTGCCGGCAGCCCTGCCACAGCAGCACTTGAAGGAAGGGGCTCTCGCTTCGTTTGTTTCTGAGAAAAGGCCCAGCGTCCACACCCGAATAACTGTAGTTTGTCAGCAGCTCTTCCAGGTGGGAGTGGTGTTCCGTGAAAACAGCGGCTTGCTCAGTTCACAACGTTTACGCGGTCGCACACGTGCTTTTTCTTGAGAGAGCCATCGGACTCTGATAAGTGGAACTTCTTTATGTGCACTTCGTATTTGGGCAAATAGAATATTGAACAAATATACTCAAGAGTCCAAGTGAAACTGGCCTTTTTTTAGGTGTGAATGAATAGCAGTGAGAAATACACGGACCGTTAGCACAGTTTGCTGCTGCTGCCTCAATTTGTGGTAACGTGCTGTCAGATTTACCTGTCATTACTTTCTACCATCAGTATAAATGCCCACATGGTGAGAGAGGCTGATACTGCCTAAGTATTCGTACGAAAAGAGTTTTGACCTCACAGTTGACCTGAGAGGGTCTGAGGGGGGACCCCAGGGATTCCTGGATTACAGTTTGTGAGCTGCTATACTAGAATACTTAGTGATTGGCTTTAAGAGTTTTGGTTTGGGCTGATTTTTAAAATATATTCTCAGGTGGATATTAAAGTCTGTATTCATGGTATTTTCCAACTAGGGCTATAAAATTAACATGTAACATTTAAAGTGTGAACATAAGACTCATTATGATAGGTAGATTTTAACATATATTAATTTATTTTACATATATATTTGCTTAATTTTTGTTTATAAATACCTATTTTAATTCTTAGTTATCAGTAATAAGATGCAAGCATTTTTACATTTTTACTGTTGAAGGGTACTGGCCATAACCTAGCTAAAGCAGTGACTGTGAAGTTTTATTACTCTGATTCGCTCAGGCTGTGACCTGGGCCGGAACAGTGGCAGGTAGCGTGGTTGGTGGGTGTGTCATTGATGTGGGCTCATGTCTTCAGGCGCTTGTCTGCCCTTTCCAGTGTCTCCTTCCCAAACATCAGCTCTGCATTATGCCAACCACTGACTGTGTAAGGATTTTTTTTTTGTTGTTGTTGTTGTTGTTAAATTTTATTTTATTTATTTATTTTTGGCTGCGTCGGGTCTTCGTTGCTGCACGCGGGCTTTCTTTGGTTGTGGCGAGCGGGGGCTACTCTTCGTTGCCGTGCAGGGCTTCTCATTGCGGTGGCTTCATTTGTTGCAGAGCACGGGCTCTAGGCGCTCGGCCTTCAGTAGTTGTGGCTTGCGGGCTCAGTAGTTGTGGCTCGCAGGCTCAGTAGTTGTGGCTCGCGGGCTCTAGAGCGCAGGCTCAGTAGTTGTGGCTCACGGGCTTAGTTGCTCCACGGCACGTGGGATCTTCCTGCACCAGGGCTCGAACTGCATTGTCAGGTGGATTCTTAACCACTGCGCCACCAGGGAATCCCATAAAGATGTTTTTTTCCTACTGCTTTTAACCAACAAACAGTTTGTATTTTCCCTTAGCTTTAGTATATCTCCCGAGAGAGAGACAGACAACACAGGTAGTATTTATATTTTAAAACTCGCCATGCACGATATGGAATTGTAATGCTTATAAATAATAGGTGAACATATTACTTCTTAAAATGCATATGGTAAAAACAAAATATTAGAATACTGAATTTACGTTAAAGGTTAGCAACACTTAAGATTAACTTAGCTACTCAGTGGCAGCTTTTTTGCAGCAGATATGTTGTGCTCTTCATTCACGGCTAGGTGTGAGTTCATTTTGAAACTTTGGTGACCATTTCCTTTCTACTGATAGTATTACTAAATTATTTTGATGGTGCACTGCTGTTAACCACTTAGTGAGACATGTTTATTAATAGACATCTTGTTTTAATTCAGCAGAGTAATAAAATACAGATAAGAAATCTGAATTGCTGAATAAGTGAATTTGTGAATGATTCCTTTGTAGATCAGCTGAGCTCTGCTTCTTCAGAGGAGGAGCCTGCCCAGAGCGCCAGGGACAGTGTTTTCACCACATTTCACAGTTAGGACCTCGAATATTTTGAAATGCATTTTTAATTCTAGTTTGCCAAAGGTGACCTTGTTGAGTTCATAGTGCAGTTAAGGTGTTTTTGTGCCAAACTTGTTGATTTCGGGTTTTAAAAATAATTTTTTATTACCTTCATGAAATTGTTATTTTGGGAATATCAGGGACGGTAAAATTAAGACCAGTAAATCTGGAAAAGCACTAAAAAACCTTTATGATGTTCTTTTATGGTTTACTTTTGAAGTGTATTCTTGAAAATGTTGTTAGACATCAAGGAGTTAATGCATTTGCTTTTTTTCTATTATGGAAATTATGTGCTTATTTTAGAATATTTGGAAGCACTTGAAGCATACATGTATATTTAGTTGCATTTGGTTATTAATTATTTGCATTTTAACCAGTACTGAATCATGTTATGTTATTCATCATGTTATTTAGATTATCTAATCAGCCAGGTCTGTCAGGAATCCAGTTTTTAAAAGCTTCGTAGGTCATTCTGATAACAGTTATAATACTTAACATTTCGTGAATGTATAGTGTCTGTACACGTGACATTAGTGTAAGTGCTTTGCATGTATCATCTCTTCGTTTTTATAGCAATCCTGTGAGGTGGGTACTTTTGCTAGAGTCTCATTTTGGTTGAAGAAACCAAGGCACAGGGAGGTCAAATAACTTGCTCAAGGGTATGGAACTGGTAAAGCTGGGAGCAGTGATCGGAACCCGGGTAGTCTGGCTCTAGAGCCTTCCTGTAACCACGATGAGAACTTGGAGAGTTAAGATCACTGCAATTTAGAAACGGAACAATTTAGAGCTTAATTTTAAGGAAGAACCACAGGCATGACACAGTGCATGTGTCATGTGCATGCGTATGCATATCTTATGTATACATGAGTGTATGGATTTTCATCTTGACTTTTTAAAGCCCTGTTACATCTTTTATCTTGGAGACAGGTGATTCTGTGTTTTGTAGTCAGCGTGGTGCAGCCATATTTTATTTTCTAACTGTACGCACACTGTTGGATACCTTGTGTCTTGCGCAGTAACCGAGAATTTGGTAGCTTCACTGATAGCCTTCCCGTACCCGGGGGAAGGAGAGGTGGGCCCTGCCTCCCTGAGGTTCGGGGCGCTCTTCTGGCAGAGGGCGGTGATTGGAGTCCGGCCGTCTGCCCACACCGGTGTACTTCGTCCCCTTTCCTCTTGATGGCCTCCTTCACCGCCTGTCTTCCAGACTTTACTCTGGATCCGGCTGTGGCCCTGGCCCTTTCCTGGTCTGTGCCTCAAATGAAATGACAAGCAAAACTGCCGGGGCTCCGTTAATTTAACTTCATGGAGTGTTGTTTCCATATTACCTAGCAATTTCCCCCCAGGTGACATTGGAGTTTCAACAGAGTCTTCCAGAGCTAATTCCTTGTTGGTTACTGACGGTTCTGACTAACGTCTACTGAGTGAATATTTGCCATTCCCAAACTGGAAGGGAGAATTACAGGAAAAACGGCCGTTTTGGAGAACAGTATAGTGGACCTTCGAGATCATACTCACTTACTCCTCTGTCATGAGCCTACGTTTTCTCTTCTTGAAAGAAATAGTAAAGCGTGGAGGAAGTTTCTCGGTGGGAAGTTAAGTGTACTTTTCTTTTATGAGCCAAGGGCTGAGTATTTGATCATGGGAACCACGCGTTAGCGTACCCAATTTGTGATGACAGCAAACTAAGTGTACTCAGTAAACTAGTGTTACAGGGTGATTAGATGCGTGTAACTTCAAGTTGTCACCCATCATATTTTCCTTATTTGTATCAGTTTGATGTTGCATTTGCCTTTAGATTCTGTGGTTCACATTCTAGCACAAAATATAATTTAACTTTAAAGTTATCATTAATTTTTTTTACTGAGTGGCGCCTGAACTATTAAATATTACTTGTTTGTGGTTTGCACAGCTTCTGAACACGTTTCCAGTGCTTCAGGAGTGTTTCCATTTTATTGGTGTAATGACACTTGTAGACATTTTATCTTTAGTGTAGTTACAAATGCATGCGATTGGTGTCAACAGCTTGATTCCTGAGAAACATTACAGACTTTATGTTAAGTACAATGATAATTCTTGTTTGCTTCTATGAACGTGTGAGCAAAGAGTTTGGAAATGGTTATGCACTTACTCCAGGGCCTGAGTGCTGTGAGAAATTGCTTCTGTGGCATATTTGTTTTTGTTTCTTTTTCTAGTGGCTTAGCCCTGTTAAAACTATGGCATTTAAACACTTCTCTTGGGTTTGTCATAGGCTAATGCAGTGTTCATTCATTGAGACTAATATTTATTGAGTGCCTCCATGTTTTAGGCTTTGTTTATAGGGCCTGGGCCTACACAAGAGAAAGCTGAACTGCTCTATCTGAGGGAGGGAAGGGAAACGAGACTCGGAATAATGGCCCCATTGTGCCCTAAGAAGAAAGCTTAAGCTGTGGCCCGCAGTGCCGACAGCGCCTGGGCCTGAGGTAGAGCCCTGGCCCTCCCACGCGGTTCCTGTGACCCTCTCTGCCGCCGCGTACCCATGGGCGCTCACTCAGTGGTCACCTACTGCGTGCCAGTCGCTGCGTAAGTGCTGAGCCTGCAAAGCTTAGTGGACACCTGATCCTTTTCTCAAGTAGCTCCCATCCTAGTGTGGCAGGTAGGCTGAAGGGCATGGCAGTAGTGTGGTGAGTGCTCCGTTGGGATGCTGAGGGGCAGGGGCCTCCTTATAGACTGTTGAGATGGGTCTTGAGATGATGGGGAATTTTCCCTGTGGATCGGGGGAGGGTGTTCCTGGCAAAGAGCGTTACTAGTGCAGCAAATATGTGTTCATCTGATACCTGTGGGGCGGCGGCGATCAAGGGAGACACCTGTGTGCTGGTTTGGAGGAGCCGGGGAGCACGTGGGGGCCGGGGGAGCACGTGGGTGGGCACAGTAAACAGCTGTGGAGGCCCGGGGAGCACGTGGGTGGGCACAGTAGACAGGTGTGGAGGCCGGGGGAGCACCTGGGGGCCGGGGAGCACGTGGGGACCAGGGGAGCACGTGGGCACTGCACCTCCCCTAGAGGGCAGGTCAGCAAAGCTTCACCGAGTTCATTTTAGGAAATGTTTACTCTGAGTCCTGAGGAATTTGTAGAAAAGGTGGAAAACTTATTTAAAAGTATTCAATCTGATTGAATCTGTTTTTGCGCTCGTGAACATGCAGGTGCGTTGGTGACCTGCAGGCTGGCTTGTTCCTCAGTACTTTCTGCTCCTCCCTGAAAGAGGATCGTAGGGCTTTGCCTTCTTGGCACCAGGCTTGACCACGTGGCTTGCTTTGGCCAGTGACACGCCACTCTGAGCAGCAGCTTTAGGTCCCAGATCCATGCTTCTGTTACTGCTCTTCCCTCCTCCATGAATTAGTGTGTCCCAGGCTGGGGCTGATGAAGAAGCCTGGAACAGAGTGATCACGAGAGAGAAATGGAACTTTGGAGTTGTGGCCCCTGAGCTCTTGAGTTCATTTGTTTTTGCAGCATGGCCTAGTGTGTGTCCGTGTGTGTCCGGATGTATGAGTGTGCCCGCTGGCCTGTCTGGGCCAAGGTGCCAGCTGCTGGCTATGGAGCTGCAGGTGTTAACAGGGCTGGTTTCTTGCGGGCCTTGTAAGCCAAGGTGAGAACGCTGCAGATGAAAGAAGGCGATGAAGTTTGCAGTTGAGCGCACCTGGCCTCGCTGGCGTCAGAGTCTACGGGGCAAGGGGAGAGCGGGCCTGGAGGCAGGAGGCTGACAGGGTTTACAGCAGGTGTGTCTGTGGGATCAAGGCCGCAGTTCACGTGGAAGGAGAGGATGAAACCTGAGGAGGTACAGTTGGGACTTGGAGAGTGGCAAGGAGATTGTTGAAGAGAAAAAGGTGTCCAGGATCATCTCAGGTTTGTACTTAGCTACTAGGTAGGTGGTGGTACCCTTAGGTGGAGTTAGTAGATTAGATTTGGGTGGGGAAGTAAAAAGTTGTCTTTGAGATGTATTGAATTTGAGGTGCTTATGAATGTCCAGGTAGAAGTTTCCTACATAGACAGCTAAGAGGAAGGGGGTGGGGGAGAAGGGTGTGGCTGGAAGGTAGCCAAGGCTGGGTGAGCCTCAGGAGAGAAAGGACCTAGGTCGGAAAGCTTGAGAACCAAACTCTCTGAGGTCGAGCGTACGGAAAGCCGGAGGCCATCCAAGTCCAGTACCGGAGAAGAGCGTGTTGCTCTCCAGCCCGGGGGAAGGTTTGGAGCGAAGGTGTCACGTGCTGAGCTTTCTGTTCTGTGATTTGTAGCCACCTTGTAACTCATCTCATCCCTGCCTTCTTGCTTCCAGTCCTCCTAGCCTGCTAAACTGCTTTTCTCGAGGTAGCCTTGGTTTCCTAATTGCCAAACCCAGTTGCCCATTGGAGGCCCACAGAAGACTTTATTTGCCCCCCCTTTTTCTTTGCAATGGCATTTGTGCATTTTCACCTTCCCTGGTTTCCCCTGGGTGACTCCATTTGGCTCTTCTTTCTTGGCGTTGTAAGTATTTTAACGTTGGACTCTATCCTCTACTTATTTTTTTTTTAACGTGTACAAACATCTCTTTTTAATAAATTTATTTATTTATTTATTTTACTTATTTATTTTTGGCTGCGTTGGGTCTTTGTTGCTGCGTGCGGGCTTTCTCTAGTTGCGGTGAGCAGGGGCTGCTCTTCGTTGCGGTGGGCCGGCTTCTCATTGCGGTGGCTTCTCTTGTAGCGGAGCACGGGCTCTAGGTGTGCGGGCTCAGTAGTTGTGGCTCGCGGGCTCTAGAGCGCAAGCTCAGCAGTTGTGGCGCACGGGCTTAGCTGCTCCGCGGCATGTGGGATCTTCCTGGATCAGGGCTTGAACCCATGTCCTCTGCATTGGCAGGCGGAGTCTCAACCACTGCACCACCAGGGAAGCCCTCCTTATTTCTTTAATTCAGAAAAGACCTGTAATTAAGTATGGGACCATTATCCTGAGGTCTAGCGGGCAGGTTGGTGTGGAGCGGAGCTGACACAGCACACTTACTTAAGACATTGACTGTAGACGGCGCGCTTGCGTGGATACGGGCACATGTTGCTGGTGTTGCTGGGTCATGGGAACCGCGGGGCGGTGGTTCGTGGGAGGGCTGGTGTCCTGGTGGCCGTTTCCCCTGTGCCGCCTCCTCTCCTCCTCTCCTGTGCCACGAGTGTTTCAGAGTTGCTGTGGGGTCTCTGCAAGAAGACAGGGGCCCGGCGTGATTTTCCTCTAGGAATTAGGGAATTTCTGAAACACGCGTAGCTCTTTGCAGAGACTAACGACTTGACAGCACATTGTAAGAAAGAATAGATTCTTTCCAGAAAAATGCCGCTGCTTTTTACCTAGAGCTGTGATCTCTAGTTAGAACCTTCTGTGGTTACATTTGTGTTGACGGTTCAGTGTCTGACTGGCCCCAGGAGCAGAACCTCCTTGGGATAGTGGCTGTTGAAGAATTAAAATTAAGTAAGACTTTTTAGGTGAGTAGTAACTGACTTATTCTTACTCAAAAGGAAGCTATAGACACCTTTAAAACACCTGTATAAAATTCTCTTAATTTTTGACAGCTATGTAATTAATATTCCGCGTACTAGTCGTACTGTTCGTGCTCTGCGATACAGTGTTTCAGTAACGCTCCTGTGAACATTTTGCAGACATCTCTTTCTGTAGTCGTATTTCTGTAAAATAGATTTCCAAAAGCAGAGTTTACATCACAGAACATTTTGATAGACTTTGCCAAATTCTTACCTTAAAAGGCTGTTGCAGTTCATACCCCCATGGTTGTGGGTATGACCCTTTACCTAACGCTGTATATTGAGAACCAATCTTTTTTCAGTCTGACAGTTAAAAGGTCATCGGTTTCAAACTTCACGTTTCCTTGTTCGTTGTTCAGGTGGAGCGTCTTTCACAAAGTCACTGGCCATTATACTTTTTAGGTGAAGTATCCCTTTTTCTGTTGCGATGTTTGTTTTAATCTTTTCAATTTGTACAAATGCATATTGATGTTTACCCTGTATTAAAAACATTTTTTCTACTTAGTCATTTTGGTCTTCTAATTTTATATCCGTAAGTGAATGTATTTTATTGTTCATTTCTTTCTTTGTTTTTATGTACTTGAAAAGTAGCCAAAAGATCAAGGGAGCACCTGTTTTTAAAATTGTAGCTATCTTAGCTTGAGTTACAGCTGAGAGCTTCTATCTCTTTCCTTTTACATTTAGTAATTACCATATTTTGTAAGCGTGTGGACAGCCTTTTTTTCTTAGATCAGGCTCAAATCTATTAAACTCTCCACCACCAGACTTTATAGTATCAGAAGGAGGCTTACACGTAGATAGGTTTGTTTCTAGTAGATAGGTTTGTTTCTAAGGTCTTTAAATGTTGAACTAGTTTGGAGTTTTGCTTTATGTCCCTAGTTTTCAATATAACTATAAAATGCTAAATTAATTTTACTTTAATGATTTTATTTATTTCTGCATTGAGAAGATTCTCAGAATGAACTTTAGGGGTATGTTTTTCCTTTTTAGCAGTAAATGAACTTAAAACCTTTTCCAAAAACCAGAATATGAACTTTAGAAGTTCAAAACTAAGTCATGAGCTTTGCAGAAATCAGCTTTATTGTTAGTTGTAAATAGTTAAGGTTATCTGACTACTTAAAAGTTCTCACTGATTTGATTTGTTTTAGTGATATGGTATGTATTTTTTTCAATTTATGTTATTTCTATAAATAGCACAGTAAAGAAATTAATATGTTAAAAATGATGATTAGCATTAAAAAAAAAACCAGGTGGTTTTGTTCCCTGGTGTTATCTTTTAGAATCTTCTATGTGATTTGGGGGAGAGGTAGCGTATTGAATGCCTAGTAAATGGCATTTTCAGGCGAATCACTCATTGTAAAAGTCATCGTTAGAACTGCGTGCGTGCGTGTGTACCAAATGTTGTTTAACTCTGCCCACCGACTCTGCCTTGTTAAGACAATCAGTAATTACATGATTATTTTGCTGGTTTGGTTATTTGGTTGATGTGAACAACCACCTATAAAAGAAGAAAACCGTGAAGTACAGCTGTACTTTGCTATCAATTTAAATTGTCTGATTTTAAAGATGAAAGTTAAATTTTAGAACTTTGTCATTGCTTTTCACCCTAAGTTGCTCAACCCTCGACCTCACCCAAACCAGTGACCTTCAAGCCGCCGGATGCGTCACCACCTCGCGCCCCTCTGACTTGCCCCTCCCCGGCCCAACTCCATCTGCACTTGGCCTCCGGGTCTGGTCAGCTCTCCTTTGCCGCGGGGAGGAGCGCCCAGGTCTGACTGTGACCTCCCCTCTGCCCCACAGGAGCTCTTTCCTTCTCAGGGCTTCAGGTGCCGGCACGGCCCAGTTTGTATCTGCAGGTGTGGTCACTGCCCAGAAGGGACGTGTCCGGCCCCAGTGCTGACTCCCCACTCCGCGCACACCTGCATCCCCTGCGGCCTCCCCGCCTGAGCACCAGCTGGCCCTCCGCTTAGCTCGCACCTTGTGCCCCAGCCTTGCCCCCGTTCCAGCTCGCAGACCTCCCGTTCCATCAGCCGCGGCAGAACCTGGCAGCTCTGCCTTCCAGGCATCGTCATCGTCTCGCCCGTCCTCGGCATCCCCGCTGCCTGCTGCTGGCCCAGCCCAGGAGGGCCTCCTCCCTCACCTGGGCTGCTCCAGTAACCTCTTGCTTTTTTTTTCCCTCCCGTTGTCTACCTTTGCCCCCCTCACAGTCTGTTTCCCATGCAGAGATACACTTCTAAACCTTAAGTTAATAATACAGTTTTCTGTTCAGGCTCTCAAGTGGCTTTACTGTTACTCAGAGTGTAGCTCAGCCTCCAAAGCCCAGCACGATGCTGTTTTCTGAGAAGGTCTAATGCTGTATTTTCCCGTCTCATTCTGCTCTAGCAGCAGTGGTCTCGCCGTTTCTCAGATGTGCCCACCAGGCTTCTGCTTGGGGTCTTGCCCTCGTTCTCTCTGCTGGGAATGTTCCTTCCCTACAGCTCAGCTTTTGTTCAAGTCCCCCTTCCACTTACATCCCCCAGTGACTTTTGGTCCCTCTGCCTTACTTAATTCTTGTATCACCATCTGTCATTGTTGTGATCTCCTCCTGTTCGATTCTAAGGTCCGTGAGAACAGAGACGGTTTTGTTTGTTATTCTTCCCCCATCGCCTGGCGTTCGGGAGAAGAAGAGGAGGAGTGGGTGATGATGGTGGTGATTTAACTGGAGATAAAAATGTCCTACCCCCTAGGCTTAAGGTCTTTTCTGAGTCTTTTTTGGTTACTAAATTAGAGTTTTCATTTCTTTTTGAAACGTTTATTATAGATTGTTATTCCCGTGTTACTGAATATTTACATTTTTAATACAGCGTAAAAACGTTACTGTGAAGTGAGCTTTTACCTTTGAACTGGCTGGTGTCCCAGCTTTGGAAATCGGACCTGTGGTGATGGTTTTTATTTTGTCCTCCCTTCTAGACAGTTCCTTCCCTTTCCTTCCATTTCCATTCCTGGAGAATTATCACTGGAAAATTGTAGGGAACCCTTGTCCTGAAGAGCTCTGGCTAGGAGATTCATGGTTCTACCACAGTTGGCATCCTGGGGGTCCTCTGTCGTGGGGGTAGCGCTCTGGGGGGTCCCGCGCTCCTCCCGGCCCATCTCCTGTATGAGTGACTGTCGCGGCCACGCCTCTGACATATTACATGCCGAGCAGTGGTTTAGATGCACAGCCAACCTGTTCCTCCATTTAATTCCCAAATCAACAAGGGATGTATTATTATTATTACCTACATCTCTTTCAGTTGAATGAGGCTCAGAAAATTCAAGGATTTAGTAGTTATAGTTCCTTCTCCCTTTCGGCCTCCAGAGATAACTACTGACCTGAAGACGGTAGGGAATAGTTTGTGTGTTTGAACTGCTGTGTAGTATTCCTCTGTCCATTATCTCTGCTCCTGTCTAGGGACGATCAGGTTGTTCATAGCTGTCCCGTGTTACAAAGGAGGATTTACAGAACACCCTTGTCCGTGTTTCCCTCTGTGCTAATGACAGTGTTTAGGAGGACATCTAGAGGTGTAATTTCTCGCTCAGAGGCCATACACAGTTTCTAATTTACCAGGTTCTGCCAAATTGGTCTTTGAGATGGTCTTTACACCAGTTCACATTTCAGACCTCAGAGTTCCTCACGTCCTCAGTGTGTTCAGATGTTTCTGTAAGCTGGGATATGTGAAATAATAATTATTACTTACGGTAACCTGATTTCAGTGAGTGAACACGTTTTCTTACGTCTATGGTCATTCTGATTTTCTCTTTGAATTACCTATTTATATATATTTTGTCCTTATCTTTTTCAGTGAGCTGTTTGTATTTTTCTACTTGATTTGTAGGAAACCTTTATAAATCCTGAATACTAATCTTTTGTACATTATACATTTTGCCAATATATTTTTGTTTATAGTTTTTTATTTTTTACAATGTCTTATCACATAGACTTAAAAACTTTAAAATGTAGTTGAGTTCATCAGTCTTCTCCTTAAACTTTTGTTAGACCTTTTCCCTCTTGTTTGATGAATATGCTCCATGTTCTATTCTGAACTTTGTACATTCAGGTATTTAGCCTAATTAGAATTTCTTTGCAATATGGGACTCCCCCGACCCTCCACCCCCATTATAGCCCAGTGCTTCAGTGCTGGTTTTTCTGGCCTTCCCTTTTGGACGTCTCTTTATGAACTCAGTGTGTGTCAGAAAATGCTGACACATTTGTGTGATCTGTCATGTAGTGGGATGCTTACCGATCGCTTAGTCTGCATGTGGCTGAAAGTGGGGAGGGTTACAGCCTTCTTTTATACAACAAGGTCAGAGATAGCTTCACATGGTGGTTAGAAGTATGGCCTCTGGTTTGAGATTTTCCTGAGTAAGAATTCTGACCCATTGGTATTAGCGGTGTGATCACGGTCAAGTGCCTTAGTTTTTCTAAGGCTCACATGAGGATCTGTAAGACAGGGAGATAATGGCACCCACCTCGTAGGGTTGCTGTTAGGGTTGAAGTAGATGATGTAAAGAAAGCACTTAGTTCGAGGTAGCTACTTTACTTCCGAACGAAGGAGACTCTTTTAGGGTACATACCTACATGAGTCAGGCGCTCTTCTATTCGTATGGTTCTGTCATCATTATTATTTGGATTTTTCTTCCTTTCCGTGTTTTGCTTTCTTTGCTCCAGCAGACTGTCCTCCTTGTTCATCTCAGGATGGAAACTCAGATCTGTTTGCCTAGCCTTATATCAGTTGAGGTTATTTGTGGGGCCCCATTGTATGTTTTAGGTTGATTCTGTATTCCATATCTTAGATTGAAAAAAACTCTTATTTGTTACTGTTTCTGATTTTGTCTAGAAGTGGTAGTATCTTCTTCAAAAGATACAGTATAACTTTATATATAAAAATAGAATCAGTGGTTTTTGAGGCTTTCATTTACAGAAGCTAACACTTTTTTCTCATATATCTGTATCTTTGTCTTTGAGTTCATGCCTACAACATAGTCCATTAATTATCTAAAGAATTTATTCCAGAATGTACTTTTTTAGTTTATTCATATATATGTGTTATAGTTAAATATCCCACATATTTGGAATATTTATTTTCAGTGTGGACAGTTCTGGAATAGAAGTTGAAAGTGTTATTTTGGTGAGCAGAATGAGAATCTGCTTCAGTGATTGCTTCTTTTCATGAAAATTCTCGTTTGCAGTTATGTTAAGAAAACTCCTCAGTTGAACAGTGAGCTCTTCTCATCAGTGTCACTTTGCCCTTCTAAGTGTCTTTGCCAGATTAGTGCTGTTACCAGTCCTCCTAGACTTTGCCTTCAGCAGGAGTTCAGAGATTGGTTCAGGATGGCGGAGTAGAAGGATGTGTGCTCACTCCCTCTTGCGAGAGCACCGGAATCACAACTAACTGCTGAACAGTCATCGACAGGAAGACACTGGAACTCACCAAAAAAGATACTCCACATCCGAAGACAAAGGAGAAGCCGCAATGAGACGGTAGGAGGGGCGCAATCACAGTAAAATCAAATCCCATAACTGCTGGTGGGTGACTCACAGACTGGAGAACACTTACACCACAGAAGTCCACCCACTGGAGTGAAGGTTCTGAGCCCCACGTCAGGCTTCCCAACCTGGGGGTCCGGCAACAGGAAGAAGAATTCCCAGAGAATCAGATGTTGAAGGCTAGTGGGATTTGATTGCAGGACTTCGACAGGACTGGGGGGGGGGGGAGAACAGAGACTCCACTCTTGGAGGGCACACACAAAGCAGTGTGCACATCAGGACCCAGGGGAAGGAGCAGTGACCCCATAGGAGACTGAACCAGACCTACCTGCTAGTGTCGGAGGGTCTCCTGCAGAGGCGGGGGGTGGCTCTGTCTCACCGTGAGGACAAGGACACTGGCAGCAGAAATTCTGGGAAGTACTCCTCGGAGTGAGCCCTCCCAGAGTCCACCATTAGCCCCACCACAGAGCCCAGGTAGGCTGCAGTGTTGGGTTGCCGCAGGCCAAACAACCAACAGGGAGGGAACACAGCCCCACCCATCAGCACACAAGCGGATTAAAGTTTTACTGAGCTGTGCCCACCAGGGAAACACCCAGCTCTACCCACCACCAGTCCCTCCCACCAGGAAACTTGCACAAGCCTCTTAGATAGCCTCATCCACCAGAGGGCAGACAGCAGACACAAGAAGAACTGCAGTCCTGCAGTCTGTGGAACTAAAACCACATTCACGGGAAGATAGACGAGATGAAAAGGCAGAGGGCTATGTACCAGATGTAGGAACAAGATAAAACCCCAGAAAAACAACTAAATGAACTGGAGATAGGCAACCTTCCAGAAAAAGAACTCAGAATGATGATAGTGAAGATGATCCAGGACCTGGGAAAAAGAATGGAGGCGAAGATCGAGAAGATGCAAGAAATGTTTAACAAAGACCTAGAAGAATGAAAGAACAAAGAGATGAACAATACAATAACTGAAATGAAAAATACGCTAGAAGGAATCAATAGCAGAATAACTGAGGCAGATGAACGGATAAGTGACCTGGAAGACAGAATGGTGGAATGCACTGCTGCGGAACAGAATAAAGAAAAAAGAATGAAAAGAAATGAAGACAGCCTAAGAGACCTCTGGGACAACATTGAATGCAACAGCGTTCGCATTATAGGGGTCCCAGAAGGAGAAGAGAGAGAGAAAGAACCCGAGAAAATTTTTGAAGACATTATAGTCGAAAACTTCCCTAACATGGGAAAGGAAATAGCCGCCCAAGTCCAGGAAGCGCAGCAAGCCCCATACAAGATAAACCCAAGGAGAAACACACCGAGACACGTAGTAATCAAATTATCAGAAATTAAAGACAAAGAAAAATTATTGGAAGCAGCACGGGAAAAATGACAAATAACATATAAGGGAACTCCCATAAGGTCAACAGCTGATTTCTCAGCAGAAACTCTACAAGCCAGAAGGGAGTGGCATGACATATTTAAAGTGATGAAAGGGAAGAACCTACAACCAAAATTACTTTACGCAACAAGGATTCAGATTCGATGGAGAAATCAAAAGCTTTACAGACAAGCAAAAGCTAAGAGAATTCATCACCACCAAACCAGCTCTACAACAAATGCTAAAGGAACTTCTCTAAGTGGGAAACACAAGAGAAGAAAAGGACCTACAAAAACAAATCCAAAACAATTAAGAAAATGGTAGTAGGAACAAACATATCGATAGTTACCTTAAACGTGAATGGATTAAATGCTCCAACCAAAAGTCACAGGCTCACTGAATGGATGCAAAAACAAGACCCATATATATGCTGTCTACAAGAGACCCACTTCAGACCTAGGGACACATACAGACTGAAAGTGAGGGGATGGAAGAAGATATTCCCTGCAAATGGAAATCAAAAGAAAGCTGGAGTAGCAATTCTCATATCAGACAAAACAGACTTTAAAATAAAGAATGTTACAAGAGACAAGGAAGGACACTACATAATGATCCAGGGATCAATCCAAGAAGAAGACATAACAATTATAAATATATATGTACCCAACATAGGAGCATCTCAGTACATAAGGCAACCGCTAACAGCTGTAAAAGAGGAAATCGACAGTAACACAATAATAGTGGGGGACTTTAACACCTGACTTAAACCAATGGACAGATCATCCAAACAGAAAATTAATAAGGAAACACAAGCTTTAAATGACACAATAGACCAGATAGATTTAATTGATATTTATAGGACATTCCATCCAAAACCAGCAGACTACATTTTCTTCTCAAGTGCACATGGAACATTCTCCAGGATAGATCACATCTTGGGTCACAGATCAAATGTCAGTAAATTTAAGAAAATTGAAATCATATCAAGCATGTGTTCTGACCACAACGCTATGAGATTAGAAATCAATTACAGGGAAAAACACATAAGAAACGCAAACACATGGAGGCTAAACAATACGCTACTAAATAACCAAGAGATCACTGAAGAAATCAAAGAGGAAATCAGAAAATATCTAGAGACAAATGACAATGAAAACACAGCGATCCAAAACCTATGGGATGCAGCAAAAGCAGTTCTAAGAGGGAAGTTTATAGCAATACAAGCCTACCTCAAGAAACAAGAGAAATCTCAAATAAACAATCTAACCTTACACATAAAGGAACTAGAGAAAGAAGAACAAACCAAACCCAAAGTTAGTAAAGAAATCATAAAGATCAGAGCAGAAATAAATGAAACAGAAGCAAAGAAAACAGTAGCAAAGATCAATGACTAAAAGTTGGTTCTTTGAGAAGATAAACAAAATTGATAAAGCATTAGCCAGACTCACCAAGAAAAACAGGGAGAGGACTCAAATCAATAAAATTAGAAATGAAAAAGGAGGGCTTCCCTGGTGGCACAGTGGTTGGGAGTCCGCCTGCCGATGCAGGGGACACGGGTTCATGCCCCGGTCCGGGAAGATCCCACATGCCATGGAGTGGCTGGGCCCGTGAGCCATGGCCACTGTGCCTGCGCTTCCGGAGCCTGTGCTCTGCAATGGGAGGGGCCGCAGCAGTGGGAGGCCCGCGTACTGCAAAAAAAAAAAAAAAAAAGAAATGAAAAAGGAAAAGTTACAACAGACACTGCAGAAATAAAAAACATCCTAAGAGACTGCTACAAGCAACTCTGTGCCAATAAAATGGACAACCTGGAAGAAATGGACAAATTCTTAGAAAGGTATAACCTTCTGAGACTGAACCAGGAAGAAATGGAAAATGTGAACAAACCAATCACAAGTAATGATATGGAAACTGTGATTAAAAATCTTCAACAAACAAAAGTCCAGGACCAGATGGCTTCACGGATGCATTCTGTCAAACGTTTAGAGAAGAGCTAACACCCATCCTTCTCAGACTCTTCCAAAAAATTGCAGAGGAAGGAACACTTCCAAACTCATTCTGTGAGGCCACCATCACCCTGATACCAAAACCAAAGATACTACAAAAGAAGAAAATTACAGACCAACATCACTGATGAATATAGATGCAAAAATCCTCAACAAAATACTAGCAAACAGAATCCAACAACACATTAAAAGGATCATACACCATGATCAAGTGGGATTTATCCCAGGGATGCAAGGATTCTTCAATATACGCAAATCAATCAACGTGATGCACCATATTAACAAATTGAAGGAGAAGAACCATATGGTCATCTCAATAGATGCAGAGAAAGCTTTTGACAAAATTCAACACCCCATTTATGATTAAAAACTCTCCGGAAAGTGGGCATAGAGGGAACCTACCTCAACATAATAAAGGCCATATATGACAAACCACAGCAAACACCCTTCTCAATGGTGAAAAACTGAATGCATTTCCTTTAAGATCAAGAACAAGACAAGGTTGTCCACTCTCACCACTGTTATCCAACATAGTTTTGGAACTCCTAGCCATGGCCATCAGAGAAGAAAAAGAAATAAAAGGAATACAAATTGGAAAAGAAGAAGTAAAACTGTCACTGTTTGCAGATGACATGATACTATACATAGAGAATCCTAAAGATGCCACCAGAAAACTACTAGAGCTAATCAATGAATTTGGTAAAGTTGCAGGATACAAAATTAATGTGCAGAAATCTCTTGCATTCCTATATACTAATGATGAAAAATATGAAAGAGAAATTAAGGAAACACTCCCATTTACCATTGCAACAAAAAGCATAAAATACCTAGGAATAAACCTACCTAGGGAGACAAAAGACCTGTATGCAGAAAACTGTAAGACACTGATAAATTAAAGATGATACCAACAGATGGAGAGATATACCATGTTCTTGGATTGGAAGAATCAGTATTGCGAAAATGACTATACTACCCAAAGCAATCTACAGATTCAGTGCAATCCCTATCAAATTACCAATGGCATTTTTCACAGAACTAGAACAAGAAATCTTAAAATTTTTATGGAGACACCAAAGACCCCGAATAGCCAAAGCAGTCTTAGGGGAAAAAATGGAGCTGGAGGAATCAGACTCCCTGACTTCAGACTCTACTACAAAGCTACAGTAATCAAGACAATATGGTACCGGCACAAAAACAGAAACATAGATCAGTGGAACACGATAGAAAGCCCAGAGGTAAACCCACGCAGCTATGGTCAACTAATCTATGACAAAGGAGGCAAGGATATACAACAGAGAAGACAGTCTCTTCAATAAGTGGTGCTGGGAAAACTGGACAGCTACATGTAAAAGAATGAAATTAGAACACTCCGTAACACCATTCAAAAATAAACTCAAAATGGACCAGAGACCTAAATGTAAGACCAAACACTATAAAACTCTTAAGGGAAAACATAGGCAGAACACTCTGACATAAATCACAGCAAGATTTTTTTGGATCCACCTCCTAGAGTAATGGAAATAAAAACAAAAATAAGCAAATGGGACCTAATGAAACTTCAAAGCTTTTGCACAGCAAAGGAAACTACAAACAAGACGAAAAGACAACCCTCAGAATGGGAGAAAATATTTGCTAACGAATCAACAGACAAAGGGTTAATCTCCAAAATATATAAACAGCTCATGCAGCTCAGCTCAACATTAAAAAGGCAAACAACCCAATCCAAAAATGGGCAGAAGATCTAAATAGACATTTCTCCAAAGAAGACATGCTGATGGCCAAGAGGCACATGAAAAGCTGCTCAACATCACTAATTATTAGAGAAATGCAGATCAAAACTACAATGAGGTATCACCTCACACCAGTTAGAATGGGCATCATCAGAAAATCTACAAGCAACAAATGCTGGAGAGGGTGTGGAGAAAAGGGAACCCTCTTGCACTGCTGGTGGGAATGTAAATTGATACAGCCACTATGGAGAACAGTATGGAGGTTCTGTAAAAAACTAAACACAGAATTACCATATAACCCAGCAATCCCACTACTGGGCATAATTCAAAAAGACACATGCAGCCCAGTGTTCACTGCAGCACTATTTACAATAGCCAGGACATGGAAGCAACCTAAATGCCCATCGACAGACGAATGGGTAAAGAAGATGTGGTACATATATACAATGGAATAATACTCAGCCATAAAGAGGAATGAAATTGGGTCATTTGTAGAGACATGGTTGGTTCTAGAGACTGTCATACAGAGTGAAGTAAGTCAGAAAGAGAAAAACAAATATATATTAACGCATATATGTGGAACCTAGAAGAATGGTACAGGTGAACCGGTTTGCAGGGCAGAAATAGAGACACAGATGTAGAGAACAAATGTATGGAGACAGAGGGGGGAAAGTGGTGTTGGTGGGATGAATTGGGAGATTGGGATTGACATATATACACTTATATGTATAAAATGGATAACTGATGAGAACCTGCTGTATAAAAAAAATAAATAAAAAAAATAAAAAGTACTCGTAAACAATATGCTTCCTTTCCAAAGTCTCTGCACTGATTTATGCAGTTACCTTTTTGTTTTTCTCTTGCCCGGTACCAAGCGACATTCCAATCTCCTGTGGTCATTTGATAATGAAGAGTGAAACAGGAAGTACAGTCTGGAGGTACTGGTTGGCACCAGATATGCAGTTCAGGGTCCCTCATCGTAGCAGGGGAGAGAATGTCAGACACTTGTACCAAAACAAAGTCTTTTGTTTTCTTTATAAAATCCCAACTAGAAGGCAGTAATGTTCATGTCACTGCTTTTGCACCCTCTATCCAAAAATTATTTTGTTTCTAATTTGTTCTTTCTACCTTGTTCCAACCCCCTTTCAAGTGTCTTATATAAGATATGAAAGGCCTTAAGATATGGAAGGACTCAAAAAACTGCCTGTGTTTCAAAATGTATTTTTTACTCATGCAGTATATACTACAGTAGAGATTTGAACATATTTTTAATTTAGGTAAGTTGCTTGAGTTTTTTTTTTAATCAAAATAGGTTGAGTACTATGAATTCAATTTTAAAAGGATTCAGATGGAAGCATTTTGATTATAGGAAGCTTCTTTGAATCAGTTGTTATAGTTTGAGTATTTACTTTGATATGAAAGTTACTGTAAATACAGTAAATGATAGTCTACCAGTTTCTGTATATAATTTGTATGGTGCATTACCCTTGTTCAAATTTAGAAACTTCTTTTTAATATTTCACATACTTAAGACTCAGTGCAGATATAAGAAGCAGGTTTTAAAAGAGAATTTCCTCATTTATCTTTCTGGATTTTCTTTTGGATATTATAATATTGAGGTTGAGTTCAGGGACATGGTTATTTTCTTTGAACAAGAAGACATTTCGGCATTTTATATGTGTTGATTTGGTTACAGTCAGTTAGAGCATTGGAAATGATTGATAACTTTTGTACAGTGAATTTCAGAAATAGAATTATGAATGTTGTACAGTGTGGTTTTTTCTGCAAAGCTTAGTATTTTGTATTTTTCATATACATGCATATAGACTTTTAATATATGCTCAGTTGTTTTTTGCCTTTGTGTGTATATTTGCGTGTGTGTATATATATATATATTTTTTTTTTTTTTTTTTTGCTAGAGATAGGATTATATACCTTGCAGACTAGTTCTCATGTAAGTATATGAGCACTTGAGAACTTGTAGATGGGAAATGACATTTATCATTTAGTGCCTTTTTTGTGGCAGGTGTGTTTATATGCCATAAATAACACGGTAATCACAAAACCCTGTGAAATAAATAGTAGCTTCCCCATTTTATAGGTAGGAAATGAGAGACTCAAATGTCTTACCCAGAACTGCAAGCAGCTTAGGTTAAAGGACTGGGACTTTTAACCACTGTCTGGCCATTCCTGAGGCTCTGCCTCACCTTCTTTCCACCACACACTTGCTGCTTGCTCAGTGTGAGCGAAAGATGTTTGGCCTCTGATGTTAATTCCTTACCTGTCTACGGTATCAAATTTCTTTGGATTTTTTCCCAGAGTCTCTTTTTATGAAAACAGGTTTATATTTAATACTATTTAGTTTGTACTTACAACTTTTCATATTTTTAATAGGAAAAATTTCAAACATAGATACAACTCACTTATATCCACCCCCCAGACTTCAGAATTTTCAAAATTTTGTCATTCTTAGTTCATTATTTTCTGTTGTTGTTTTTAGCTGAAGTGTTTTAAAGCAAATCCTAAAAACTAGCGTTATTTCCTGTCTACTTCAGTGTACATCTCAAAAAAACTTAACCGTAAATACAGTATTCCATCAACAAAATTAACCATAATTCCTTATTTTCTAATATCTAGCTGATACTCAGATTTCCCTGTCTCCCTCGAAAATGTGTTTTTACAGTTAATTTATTTGAATCAGGATCCAAACAGGGTCCACACGTTATATTTAGTTCTCTTATATTTCTTTTAATCTAGAGCATTCTAACCCCTCTCCCACCCCCATTTTTATTTCACGTCAGACTTGCTGAGAAAAAGTGCTCATTTTTCCTGTAGGACGTCCCTGTTCTGGACTGGCCCTTTCTTTTCTCCAGGGGTGGGCGGTGGAGTGTGACTTGTTTCTGTGGCTTCAAAGCCGTGACGGTATCCAGCAGGGCCTCGTAAGCCGTGCCGTGTGTCCTGGGCCCCGTGCTGGTAGCGGAGGAGGACCTGGGCCAGCCTGCACCTCTGCACCCTCAGTGCCGGGTCCCCTCAGCCTTTCCGTCCTTGGCTCGGCCAGTGCCAGTCTTCGCCTAAATCAAGTAAGGGTTCAAAAATCGTGATTGGAATTCTGTCACTTCTTTCACATTTATTGGCGGGAATTCTTTAAAAAACAGAAACACATCTTCCTCCTTTAAGCTACAGGAAAGCAAAAGGAATTATTAATTCTTTGACTTTAACTGCTCATTTTCCGACTGAGGAGTTGGTGCCCTTGTCACCTCCAGTGGCAGCAGTGATTTTGGTTTTGTTTGGGTTTTCTCATTTCTGTTTGCTGTCATTATAAACTTGAGGATTTTCATGGATTCTGTGTCTCTGTCGGTTGCAGTCATTATTCTTGCCGGTATTCAAATTATCCAGATTTGGCCAGGTGCACCTTTTGTTTGGCTAGAGGGTTTTATTTTTTTTTTTGAGTTTTTTTTTAGAACTTCCTTGTTTTATGGCATAACAAGGTGTCCCAAACTCATCTGTCCATTTTGTGACCAATACCTGGATTAAACCATTCCTCCAAGGAGCCTGGGTTCCTTTTAGTGGAGAGTAGTATTTAGAGACAACAGTCTAGGTGCCAGAGGTGCTTATTTCTACAGCTTGTCTTTTGCTTCGTGACCATTTCAGTGGCAAGAGCTAGAAGATACTTTTCTGTGGGGGAAAAAAATCCGTGAGTTTCTACTGATGTTTCCAGTTCAGATTTGGCCCTACTGGGTTTATATGTAATTACTTTGATTTTTAAAAGTCTCTTTTCTCTTACATTGAAAATTGTGTGTTTGTAACTATATTAACACAGTACTTGTTTGCTTCATTCTATCATGTAGTTCTTGTATTAGACATAATGGTACTAATATTATTATTAACAATAGGGCTCCTGAATAAAGATTAATATTTTTTCGCAAAATAATTATCCTTAGAATAGAGTCTACTAGGAATGTAAAGTCAAAACACTTTTCTAAGGTCACTTGAAAATGAGTCTTTTTTCTATATGGCAATGTGACCAGCTTCATATATAGTTAGACGTTAATTTCTGTTTGTTTTAAATTTTTAGTGTTTACTTTTCGTTTAAGTTTTAATTTTTAAAATAATTAAATGGGTCCAGAGTTGAAGCTGTGTAATAAAGTGGATTTAGAAAGGCTTTGCTTCCATCTTTTATTACATTTTGGTTTATCCACTTTAGGGAAGGTTTCTTTGTGCAGATATGATCAGGGGTGTGTGTGTGTGTTTCTTGCCTTTTCACGTAAAAGATGCTTACCATGTACACTGTTTCGTTCCTTGCTGTTTTCACTTAACTGTGCACTTGTGATCCGTGCCAGGTCACAGGGTGAAGAGCTTCCTCATTTCTGGTAGTCGCAGCATTTTATTCCATTATATGAAAGGACCAGGGTTTATTCAACCAGCACACCTTGCTGCACCATTTCCAAACTTCTGCTGTTATAAATGGTGCTACAGTCAATAACTTTGCTAGTGTATCTTTGGAATAGATCCACAAAAGTAGAATTGCTGTGTCAAAAGGTACATGTGTATCTCATTTTGCCAAATACTGCCACAGTTCTGCTCCTTGGTGTACCTTGTTTTGCCAGCCCCACAAATAGAGGATGTTGTCAAACTTTCAGATTTTTACCAATTTGATTGAGAAACGGCATCTTATTAGCTTTTTTTTTTTTTTTGCGGTACGCGGGCCTCACTGTCGTGGCCTCTCCCGTTGTGGAGCACAGGCCCCGGACGCGCAGGCTTAGCGGCCATGGCTCACGGGCCCAGCCGCTACGCGGCATGTGGGATCTTCCCGGACCGGGACACGAATCCGTGTCCCCTGCATCGGCAGGCGGACTCTCAACCACTGCGCCACCAGAGAAGCCCTTGTTATCTTATTTTAAAGTATTGAAGTTTTATCATTAATGAGGTGGTTCACCCTTTTTTATACTTGAGTCATACTCACTTCTTTGTGAAGTAACTGTTGAGGCTTTTTTTGCCCATTTAAAAATGGGTTATTTATGTTTTTCTTCTCAAATTTTAGAGACTTTTAATATACTACATTATATTTCTTTCTGTCATGTAAGTTCGAAATGGTTTTTCCCCAGTGTGTCACTGGTCTTTGGACTTCACTTATTGTGTGCCTTTTTTTTTTTTGCCAAATTCAAGTTGTTGGGTTTTTTTTTAATTCATTTTTATTTTTGGCTGCGTTGGGTCTTCGTTGCTGCGTGTGGGCTTTCTCTAGGCGCGGTGAGCAGGGGCTACTCTTCGTTGTGGTGCGCAGGCTTCTCATTGCAGTGGCTTCTCTTGTTGCAGAGCGCGGGCTCTAGGCGCGCGGGCTTCAGTAGTTGTGGCTCGCGGGCTCTAGAGCGCAGGCTCAGTAGTTGTGGCGCACGGGCTTAGTTGCTCCACGGCATGTGGGAATCTTCCTGGATCAGGGCTCGAACCCATGTCCCCTGCATTGGCAGGCGGATTCTTAACCACTGTGCCACCAGGGAAGTCCCATCCAGTTTATTTTTATGTAGACAAGTTTATTAACATTTCTTAAATTGCTTTATGATGACATCTATAATTTTTAAAGTGTGGGTTTCCATGAAGATGTTTATTTATTACACAAGTTTTAAAAGCAATGTGTAAACTGTTTACACTGACACTGTAGAGATGAACTTAAACTGTTCATAGAAATGCTCTCTGTGATTATGGCAGGACTGAAAAGGAAGCTGAATCTTGGGGTTGGAAAGCTATGTAATCCCATTCACAGGAACCAGCCTGGCGCAGTGGATACGGTGATGTCATTTTGTGTGTGTGCCTGAGTGAGAGAGAGAGAGTAGGGCTGCCAGATTTGTAGATCAAGGAAATGCATTAGTCGTGATGTGTCTGGACTTTAATCAAGGAATTCAACAGTGTCTTTCATCCTGTTCTTCTGTTTAAGGGCTGGATCTCAGCGCAGTGAGATGAATTAGCAGCCGGGTGATTAGTTTTACCCAAAGGCGGTTGCTTAACAGATCAATGCCAAGCTGGAGAAAGGTTCCCGGGTGGACCAACGGGGCAGTGACTCAGACTTGTCATTTTACTGGAACCTCCTGTGAAACAGCAGTATTAGGTGCTCTCCAACAAGCTAATGTCATCTTAAATTGCATTTATTACAGGTATGGTGTTGGCATCAGCAGTATATTTGCAGCTGGTTAGACACACCTGGAGTTCTGTGATCAAGTCTGGAAACTATTTGAGGCTCGGAGGCTAGAACGTGAATGTGTTCAGGAGAGAGGTGAACACAATAGTGAGTGGATCTGGGATTATGTCCCAGGAAGGAGAAGACTTGGTTGAATGGGAATTAGAATGCGATGTTGAAGAGGTTCCAGGCTTATTCTGAGTCATGGGTCCCCACCGGGACAGTTGTATCTCCTGGGGAGTCTGTGCAGGTATCTGGAGACAATTTTGGTTGTCACAGCTGGGTGGGTGCTGCTGGCATCCGGTAGATAGAGGCCAGGGATGTTCTAGGCAGCCCGCAGAGCACAGCACAGCTCCCACAGCGAGGAATCAGTCCAGCCCAAAACATCAGAAGCCCTTTTCTCCATCTAAACCCGTTTACCGTGACCGGTAGTAAGAAAGAACTGCCTTTTTCCTAGGAGCCCAGGGCATGCACAGGAGCTCGCCTGGAGCTGAAGTCTCCTAGCCCAGAGCGCATGGTGCCTGGGAAATCTACTCTGTCCTGCTTCACGTCATCAGTGAATGGAAAAGAATGATCATTCATAAACCACGGTTTGAATACAGGTCTAAATGATACCAACAGGCAAAGTTAAGCAGTTGGCAAAGCGACGTGAGATGAATCTTGCTTTTGTATAAGGCGGTACTTTCTAGCTGTCGAGCTGCACAAAGAAAGCATCCATTGCTTGGCTGGATGGTGCGTTTGTTATCACTGGAGATGTTCCACGGCGTTCTTAACTTGAGGTCTATGAATACATCCCATGGGATCTTTCAACGTGGATGAGAAAATAAGTACATCTTAATTTTCAGTAAATTTTATTAGCCTCTAACTGAAATGTAGCATTTTCTTCATTTATGAGTTTAATCTCATATCTACTTCAAAATTGGAGTTCTAAAATTTTAAATGCATAAAATAAAATCTAGGCCTTATTTAATGTTAATAAAGAACACTCATATTACTATGTCACAGGTTTTAAAAATATTTTAATAATTGTATTTTAATGTAATTGTTCACTTTGCAATCCTTTGTATTTTATTTTATGCATTTAACATTTTTTTTTTTTTTCGGTACGTGGGCCCCTCACTGTCGTGGCCTCTCCCGTTGCGGAGCACAGGCTCCGGATGCACAGGCTCAGTGGCCATGGCTCACAGGCCCAGCCGCTCCGTGGCATGTGGAATCTTCCCGGACCGGGGCACGAACCCGTGTCCCCTGCATCAGCAGGCGGACTCTCAAATCACTGCGCCACCAGGGAAGCCTCATTTAACATTTTTATTCTGAGAAGAGTTGCATAGGCTTCACCAGACTGCCGAAGGATCCATGGCAAAGTTGGGTAGACCCCCGACTAGAGAGGTGGCTTTGAGGGTTGTTTTGTTTACCTCTGTGCTGCACTTTACATTTGTACAAGTGCAGTACTTAAAGGTTACAGTAGAAGTAAAGTTGGTCTTTAATCACATTTGTGATTATTGCTCTTTGGTCATGTGGGTTTAATGTGTTCTTCAAGTCGTCATATCTTTCGCTTCCCCAATGTATGTTGTGTGGCAGGTATTCAGATACAGATTAAAAATTCTAAGAGGACCGTGGGGAAGACGTTGACCTTTTGATCCCGTTATAATGCTGACTGAGGGCGGGTAGAGTTCCGGGTCCGACGGAGTCTCACAGGGAAGCACAGATGGAACTTGCCTGGAAGCCGGCAGACTTCCATGGCTCGTCGTCCTGTACCGTGAGCGGGCAGGAGTTAAGTAGATAATGTTGGCAGTGATTACCGTGGCCTTAAAAAACCACGTTGGCCGCTTGGTTTTCATGGCAGCCTGTGTTTTCTGGCAGAGAATTGTCTTATTTATAACGTTGACATGGTTGGATACTGGATGGATTTTTGTTAGAGTTCATAAAAGGGGCGATCTGCGTGTGTTCTCTCTGTGGGACGTGTGTGCTCTCGATCAGTTTTTCAGTCCAGAGAACGTTTATCCTGAAAGATGACTTTTGCCCATGGTCAGTGAGCTTGGTCTTCCTCAGCTTTGGTAAACTAGCCTCAGGATGCTAGGAGAACAGCAGTTGGCTCACATCCACAGGTGTGCATTGCGATGTGTTAGAGATTCTGCCTTTATTTTCAGACAGAAAGATGTATTGGAGTCATTTTATTATAAAGACCAGCTAGACGTGTGCAGGTATAAACTGTTGCTGGGTGAGGATTGCTGGGTCAGAGCAGCTGCTCTCAGATGACGACTCAGGCTCGCTGCAGACACGGTGTGTTCCGTTCCAGATGCCACAGTAAAGCGAGGCACACGGATTTGTGTTGGTTTCCGGTTGCATATAAAAGTTATGTTTACGTGATCCTGTAGTCTGTTAAGTGCGCAGTAGCATTATGTCTGAAAAAACAATGTACATGCCTTCATTAAAAAAGAGTTTATTGCTAAAAATTGCTAACCATTCATCATCCGGCAACGCAGGGTTGCCTCAGATCTTCAATTTGTAAAAACCGCAGTATCTGTGAAGTGCAGTACAGTGAGGTGTGCCTGTCGGCCAGTTTATGTCACACAGAGCGACGGAGCCCTGCGGAGGCCGGGTGATGAAACAGAAATGATTGCCATGGGCAGAAGTGGGTGAAGGTACTTTCCAGATAGCTCTTTTAAGCTTTCAGGAGTATTTGTCTTGCAAAAGTTTTAGGTAATGAAATGCATATAATTTTAAAAAGTATTCTTGAAGTACTGGTTTAAAAAATAGTTCATACAAGTTTAAAAGATAGTGTTTATAGAAGTAAGATTACAGAAACCCATATTCAAGTATTTCTTCCATTCTCTACCTAACCTGTTGACATTCAAATTTTATTTCTCTTTTTAACAACGTGAGTCAGATGGCCATTGTGCTGTTGATGGTTTATGTACAGTGATGTGTGTGTTTTGAAGGCACGGCTGTATCTTTTCTTAACATTTTGCCCCTGTCTTGGAGGCACCAGCCTGGGAATAAAGTGTGTGTGTGTGTGATAAAGTGGTGGTCCTGTCGGTGGCTGTGCCCTCCGGGGGGGTTGGGAAGCTGATTACCTGTTTGCAGGTAGCCTTGTTGCGCTACAGGCTAAGACGTGGATTTCAAATAACTGCTGAAAGTGAGGAGAAGAAACGTGAGTGGAGCCTGGTTGCCCTGTTTAAGCTTTAGAGCAAGTCGTTCTGATTAGCTTGAGCCAAAGGAGATTTGGGGTTGCTCTGGTGAGTTTCTGCTCGTTTGGATAAGAAGGCCGATTGATTATCAGTTTCATTCACTCATGAGATATTGATAAAATATTGAAAAGCAAGTCTCCATCTCTAACTCGTGGTTCCTTGCTTTGGCTCTTTAGTGTGTAATTTCATAAGAAACCTTCTCTCTCTCTTTTTTTTGTCTGTTGCATTCTTTCTGATAAACATGAAAATGCTTTTGTTTCAGAGTGGTTAACACAGCCCCAAGCAGTGTTGCATTTCTGTTGTAGAAATCGTCAGTGATCCTTTTTCTCAGGGAAGACTTTATGTAAAGGTGAGTATATACCTTTAGGAAAAAAAGAAAGGTGTTTTCCTGTCAGGAAAAGTAACCGTCAAGGAAGGGAACCAAGTGATGGTTATATTGTCTTTTCCTTCCCTCTGCACTGAGCTGTTGTGATGGATATGCAGTACGTAGGTGACGAGAGGGGCTTAGTTACTGTCCCGCCAGCTCCAGACAGAAGTTTCTCCCTGAAAACTTGCTGTCAGCAGGCAGCACTTCACCCAGATACGGGAGGCCCTGCAGCAGTGCTTTTAAAGATTTTTTTTTTTTTAAGGTCAAGTCTTTTATTGATTTATTTATTCTTAGCCGCGTTGCGTCTTCGTTGCTGCATGAGGGCTTTCTGTAGTTGCGGTGAGCGGGGGCTACTCTTTGTTGCAGTGCGCGGGCTTCTCATGGCGGTGGCTTCTCCTGTTGTGGAGCACGGGCTCTAGGTGCGTGGGTTTCAGTAGTTGTGGCATGTAGGCTCAGTAGTTGTGGCTCACGGGCTCTAGGCGTGCGGGCTTCAGTAGTTGTGGCTCACGGGCTCAGTAGTTGTGGCTCGCAGGCTCAGTAGTTGTGGCTCACAGGCTCAGTAGTTGTGGCTCACAGGCTCTAGAGTGCAGGCTTCAGTAGTTGTGGCATGTAGGCTCAGTAGTTGTGGCTCACGGGCTCTAGGCGTGCGGGCTTCAGTAGTTGTGGCTCGCGGGCTTCAGTAGTTGTGGCTCGCGGGCTCAGTAGTTGTGGCTCACGGGCTTAGTTGCTCCGCGGCATGTGGGATCTTCCTAGACCAGGGATTGAACCCGTGTCCCCTGCATTGGCAGGTGGATTCTTAACCACTGCGCCACCAGGGACGTCCCAGTGCTTTTATTTTAAATGCTGTTTTATCTTGGGTGATAGGCGTAACCAGCACTAAGGAGGGGAGGAGTCTTTTTTAAGGAAACACTTGCCTTTATAAAATTACGGCCGTGTTGGCTGCAGCAGCATCAGAATTCCAGCTGCCTACTGATTGCAAGTGTAAAGTTTTGTTTTTCAGAGTTCTGATCAGGTGAGAACAGACAGCCATAGCTGGAGGCATCAGACATTGTTGCTGGAAGTTTTGACTCAAATGTGTTTTGATTTTTATGTGTGAAGCATTGGAGACCGAGGGAGGACCTGGACTGTGAATGAAAGCTCCTCATCTCAGAAGAGCTGCCGTCTGTGGAGAGGCTGAGAGGAAGTCACCTTAGGAAGGGGCCCAGGCCCTGATGGCGCTTCCACCTTATAGTTGAGGGCATCCGAGCTCACATGGGTGATGAAGACTCCCTCAGGGGTGCCTGCTGTCCTGTGCCCTGCTGTGCCTCCCAGCCGGGCTGGGCTCCGTGGGGAGTGGGGGCCATGAGGACACCTGCAGCTGAGCACGTGCTGTCCAGGTCTCCAGCCCCTCTGAACCTTCGCTCTCAGTTATTCAGCTGTCCACTTGTTTCTTCTGGGGCTCCTCTGGTGCCTGCAGCCCGCCACTTGGTGGCTGTGTGATTGTAGCTCATGTGCTTAGCCTCTCTGGACCTCCTTTTTCTTTTTTCCCCTGTGCAGTGGGGCTGATGGTAGTACCTAACCCTTAGTTTGGGGAGTTAAATGCTGAACCGTCAGTATCTGGCACGTGGTAGACCATCATATATATTAGTTAGTTATTACTGTGTGTTAGTTTGGTCACTACATGCCCAATTTTTAGGTTCAGGAGCTTGATGTTAGCAGTCTTCTCAGGTTTGATAAAATTCTGTGGACTTATTCACACCAGCCAAAATTAGCTGAACGACTGAACAGAATGCTAATGTGTTCATTCATTAAGGGACACCCCAGTGACGACTCTACCCACATGTTCTGTGTGATGTCAAGGTCACCAGGCAAACTAACTAATAGTTATTTATTAATACTTATTTAGTGCAAATGAAATCAAATCAAAGGTCATTTTTATTGGCTACTTTATTTAGGCTCGACAGACCTGCAGAATTTTTTCTTTAAAAACATCAATAGAAATATTATTACTTCTCTGTAGACAGCTGTTGCTTGCTGGAGACCTGTATCTGTAACCTTGGGTTTACTCTATTTAAAAAAAAATCTTCTATCTCAACATTTTATGTAAGATCAGTAGCTGAACCACATTAATAATGGAGGGTTAATATTTGTAGTTTTCTTTGTACCTATAAAGGGTAGTAATCTGTACGCGAGGGACTTTGATGAGGGTGACCAAGGATACGGGGGGCTGTCTCCAGGCTTGCCTCCATCTAGTCATTCTAGATGCTTTCCTTTGTTCTTGCCCAGCTGGGGTGGGCAGCCCCTCTCAGCCACAGATGCTGCCTCTGTTCCTTCAATATCTGGTAGTTGGGAATTACTTGTTGGCCATTCTCAGAGAAGCTGGTGCTTTCGTGTCTTTTGGGACCTGTAGGTGTATCTAGCTGTTCTATTCTCATCACAAATGATGTATTTAGAACGACCCAGTTATCAAAATGATTGAGTGCTACGGAGGGTAATTTAGAGAGGTATAAGGGTGGGCCTTCAGAGGAGACTGCTAGGTGCAGCGTAAAGATGATTTCAGGGTGGCGGTGGTGAAAGGAGCGGAATTCTGGGATAAAAATGTGACTCCCATAATAAAAACTTAAATGTAGGTAACCGAATTTCCAGACTAAGTGTTGTTTTCTGAAGTGCTGTCTTAGGGGCCTGTGGAGGAGGTTGGTCGGTAGGAAGAGTGAAACCTGGAATGGGGGTCCCTGAGTGACTTCACGGGGCTGGGCCCCTGGGGGATCCTGGGGCCCAGGGAGCCATGTGGAGAGTGTTGAGCACCATGTCTGGGGCAGAGTGCGTGCCGAGGGAGCCTTGGCTGTTACTGGCGTTGACCCGAACCTGCGTACAGATTCTGAGTTGAGGGGCATCTCTCCCGTGCATCCTTACTTACGGCTTTTAGGGTTGCCAGACTAACATGGAGATGGAGACATTTATTTTTAAAGGATATCAGCCTCATTTTTTTTTTTTGCTGCTTGATCCAAGCCAGACAAAGAAGACTCCTAATTCATTAAGCTTTCTCAGCTCTCACCCCGTAACCGTGGTCCTGCTTCATCCCAGAGTCTGTGGTTCAGTGGTGTTCTTCTAACACACATGCTCACTTACCTGTGTTTCTCCCCGGGGCAGGGGGAACAGGGAGGGCGGGTGGCCCAGTGGGCAGGGTCTGGGCGAGCACAGTAAAAGCTTCGTCACTAGAAACGTGCCTTATAGTCTCGTTTTTCCGGTTTAACTTTCGAATGGTTACACCGTTAACCCCATTCTATCAATAATATTCCATTTGCCTTACTTTTCTTCAAATAAATACTTCCCAGTTCATAATTTTCATTGAAGGTTAGGCTAGTGGACTGGGACGTGGGCAGAAGCTTGACTGCGATGGTCTCTGAGCTGCAGGAGAAACTTGACGTCTGAGAGCGAAAGCCACTGCGAGGAAGAAAGCGAGGACTGATTTATCCGACTGGGTTTTAACAAGATTTTGGATGGATTCTGGATACATCTGGAGGTGGAGAGACTCCATGTGTCAGACGTGGTGGGGAGAGAAAGGCGGCCGTTGAAGAGCAGCCCGGCCGAGGCTTTTTGCTGCAGGAGGCCGAGCACAGAACCTCGGGGTCGGGTCGCAAGTGCTCCTCAGGAGTTGGCGGGGAGCTGTGCTTTGTTCTGTGTTCAAGGGATTAATGGGGTGCACAGGAACCCTGGACCTCACCCTCTTGCATCCCCAGATAAAGTGTAACCTGCCAAACAAACACGGATTCTCTTTGATGCGGTGATTCCCAGTCTGTGGGATGTGAACTGCTGAGTCTTTTTTTTTTTTTTTTTTTGCGGTGCGCGGGCCTCTCACTGCTGTGGTCTCTCTCGTTGCGGAGCACAGGCTCCAGACGCGCAGGCCCAGCGGCCATGGCTCATGGGCCCAGCCGCTCCGCACATGTGGGATCCTCCCGGACCGGGGCACGAACCCGTGTCCCCTGCATCGGCAGGCGGACTCTCAACCACTGCGCCACCAGGGAAGCCCCATGCTGAATCTTATTTTTGTGGTGATAGCAAAGGACCTAAATAACCATCTCGTAATTGATTGAAAAGAAAAGAAAAAAAAAAAGGAAGCCATGGGAGGGAGCCTTCCACAGTCGCATGGGCTTCAGCCTGCTTGAAGTAGTCTTTGGTTGACATTCTGTCGAATTTTTCTCTAGAAGTAAGATTTTAAGAAAAATCTAAATTGTGTCTGTTGATTTGGGGCAAGTAGTTCATAGTGAAAATTACTTACAATTTACATTCCGCTAACGTTGAGTTTCCATTTATTCCCATTCATGGTAGGATTGGGGTTAACATTTCCCCTTTGCTTTTAGAACAGTCTCTTCATTTAGGCTTTGTAATCTCAGGATGGGATGGCACCTCAGGGGCAGATAGGCATGGACTTCAGAGTTCAGTGGATCTGGGTTTGATTCTGGGTTTGCTGCATAGCTAACTGCTTGAGCAAGATACTCAGACTTTGTGAGTTTTAAAGACCAAATCTTGAGAGTTGGGTTTGGTCATAGTATCCGCTTCACTGGGTTGTTATAAAGACGCCATAAAACGATGCCTGTCCAGGTGTGCCTGGCATTTGCTGATGGCTCTGACGTCAGGTGCTCTACCGCCGTTACCTGATACTTGAGACACGTAAGAAGGAGACAGATTGTAAATAACTTGTCCCAAGTCACATAATTAAATTTGAAGACATCATTTTAGGATGTTGTTTTTCCAAAAATGTATCATTTTGTTTTCCTTTTAGGATTTGGAGTTCCATGGAGTGATGAGATTTTATTTTCAAGATAAAGCTGCTGGGAACTTCGCAACAAAATGTATCCGGGTCTCTAGTACCGCCACCACTCAGGACGTGCTGGAAACGCTCGCGGAGAAATTCCGCCCTGACATGCGGATGTTGTCATCACCCAAGTACTCCCTGTACGAAGTGCATGTCAGCGGAGGTCAGTGGACACAGACGGGGCTTGTCGGCCATGTGTGCTCATCTGGAGACTATCACAGTCACTTGTCCCGGGGGCCCTGCTTTACTGCTGACCCCCTCTTTCTTTTTCTGGAGGGGCTGGGGAAGCAGTTAACAGGTTGGCAAAACTCGAGTATGTCTGCGAAATGTCCTCATAAGTTCCTACCTAGTAGGTGCATTTGTTGGGAGTTAGAATGAATAGATCAGTTTTACGTATGCTCACTTCTCCAGAGATAAGTAGCATAACGTTTCATAATTGAAATTCTCCAGCAGATCAGTCACATACATTGATGGTACAGTAAGCTGCTTAATTTTGGAGAAGTATTTCATGTAGCTCTTCTGCATAGATTATAATATTACAATTAACGATAACCCAGTGTTTTATGAGTACAGTATTTTATGAGTAAAACCCAGTGTTTTATCATGCTTGCTGTAATACTTCTGTAACGTGAAACAGTAACGTTGTTCTTTGGGAACAATTAGGGCATCTTGAGGAAACTCTCATTTCTCCTTGTTTTAAGATTTGAAATTTCTGAAAGTATCCTATATATCACATGGCAATTGAAGTTGAACTCATTAGAAATGTAGAAATTTATAAAATTTTTTATGAATGCTTTTGAAGTACTGAGTCACCTGTTTAAAAAAAAAATAACAAATTCCAGTTAATGCAGTAAACAAAGGATTGTATATAGTACAAGCCCAATTTGAATACCTGTTTAAGTTTCAGCCACAGAACCTGTTTGAACATAATTTATTTTTCTTATCTTCAAAAGTACAGCTTTCTTTGTACATTTGAAATTGGGCTAAAATTTTTGTAGTGTGTGGAATTCAGGTGTCACCAAATGCTACCAGTATTATATTAGGTAGGCTGTACTTGTTTATCACTCTTTTAAGGTTACTAGGGTATCACCTACATAAATAATACCCAAACTAAATTTGACAATAGCGGATGGTCTCAATTTTGGACGTTTTTTTGAGGTTGAATTCTCCTTTTACCTCACAATCTTTTTAAATAGGTTACAAAGAGGAATAAAGTATTTCTCACTTTCAGCCCTCTTCTCGCTGCACCATTGGGTCATTTGAATGCTGCCAAGTGAGGTCTTTGAAATGCTATCTAAGATTGGGATTTGAGATCTAAAAATGGAATGGGTTTGATTTTTTTTTAAAGAACATTTTTTCTTTAAACTTTCTTTGCTAGATTTGTTTTTAATTAAAAAGTAAAATATGTTACTTGTAAGGGATGAAAACACAAGGAAGCTGTGTAAAGAAGGAAGTGTTCCCCATCTCCCCCCGCCCCTGCAGTGACCACTAGGCTGGCCTGGCCGTGTCCTTCTGCACCTTCATACCCCGCCAGGGTCTCAGAGAGGAGCAGACCCTGGCGTGCAGGTTCTCAATCTCTTTCGGGTCACGGAGCCCTTAGTGTGTCAGTAATTGTTTTAGTGGCATCTCTAGGCCAAAGGAAATACCTAACAGTTCATTTTACTGCATAGATTCAGACAAGTTCATCAGGATTTATGCTTTAACAGCTTGGTGGGTGTTTGAAAAAATAGTACAGATCAGATGAAAGGAAAACTGAAAATTTCATCCCGTTCTTAATCACAGTTGCTCCCTGACAGGGCACGTGCGCCTCCTGGGCCCTGCGCAGCTCCTGCGTGGGGGCAGTGCCCTCCTTTCCTGTTCACATTGGTTTGCGGGCAGCGCTTGTTCCTACAGCGCCGTGGAAAGCCCGACGTGACCCTGGTGGGACAGTGCGCAACCTGGTGGGAACCAGCAGCTCCTGCCGCATCCGGCAGGTGCAGCTCGTTTCGCTGGAAATGTAACGTGCTCCTCAGTGAGCCGCTGGACACCGCAGCTGCTGTGTGAACCAGAGCGCTGGCCCAGCACCATGGAAACGCCACTCTCAGCCCTTCTCTGCGTTAGGGTTCCTTGTGTGAAATCAACTGGAAAAGTAAAAAGGATTCTGCTCTTCTAACATAAGGCAGAAGATACCTTAAGTTATAAAGTTGTAGCAGGGCCCTACCTATATTTGCATGCGGTAGTTAGGCACGTATGCTTTAGAACAGCTCACCTTGTTTTTGTTTTACGATTTAGACTTAATTGTTCTTAAGATTGGTTCTCTAAAAAGCATGCCATGAGGGATTTTGATCTAGTGAAGATTCTGCAACACGAACAACTTGGTAATTTTGGTTTTGCAGCAGGAATTTGGAACTTCTTGATCCGATATGTGACTTACTACTCTTTTCTCATATTTTCAGTTGATAAAATAATGACTTAGAATTTGTTTTTCCTGTATTCTGATCATTAACACTGCTGTTTACCTATAATATTCACTGAAAGCCTCTATAAACTCTGTCTTCTCAGTTTGCCCCGTTGACTTGCTTCCTGTACCATTGTCATCCACCCCCTCTGGTCTCACTGCTTCCTGTCTTTGCTGCCCTCGTTGTGGTGCATCCTGTGTGCGTTTACCTGGGTAATCCTTGCCAGCTCTCGGCTTCTAGTAGGTGGTCAGGCTGTGTAGGGCCCTCAGTGGGCTGCCATGAGGCTTGTTAGGTTTCTAGTAAGGGAGGAAGTAGTCACTTAACATAGCACTTCATCGACAGAGAAAAGGCTGGTGCTTCATGGTGGGAGGGGCTGTGCGGGTCGAGGAGTGTGGTTTTGGAGACGAGGATCAGAGGTGCAGGGGGAGGAGGGAGAGTGCAGTGATCGCTTCCAAGACTGATGGCGGTGGTGCCGTTTCTTGACAGCGTCTTAACATTAACATGAGAAGAAAAATCCCATGAATCAGTGGAACTTCTGTGTGATATGAACATTATTTCCGTATTTTCCAGTTGTATGTGAGGGAATTTGATTTATAGAAACAAACGTATGGCAAAACCCTGCTTATAATTTTTTCTAGCCCATGTGTATTTCTCTTATTTTCTGGGTTACATTCTAAATGTTGTCAGGAAGCTGTGCCTGGTCCGTGTCTGGCATTGGACACGTGATAGTACACATATAGTAGCACCAAAATACTGAATTAGTCATTGAAACTCTAACTTCACATTGTGAATTACGCTTCAGCCTATCGGTAAGTAATCAAGGCAATTAGGTATTTTTGGTCTATAAAATTTAATGTGTGTCAGAACGTTGCATTGGCTAGTGCCATTAGATAACCACGGCTTCTTTCTTTTCCTTTTCATGTTGTGAAGAAGAAAGAAGATTGGATATAGACGAGAAACCCCTTGTTGTGCAGTTGAATTGGAATAAGGATGATCGAGAGGGCAGATTTGTTCTTAAGAATGAGAACGATGCCATTCCTGCTAAGGTGAGGCCTTGGGTCTCGGCCCGTGCTGTGCCTGGCCTGCGTCTGACCACGTGTCGTGTCAGAGGGGTTCATTCTGTGTTTCGCTTCTCTTCCTGAACTACCCTTTTACCCCCGTCCTGGAATATAATTTAAAAGTAGCCCAGCTTCTCCCTGCTTCATCCTCTGTTTCACTGAGTAATCCAAAATATTACTCCTTCCTTTTCAAAGAAGAGTTATGTAAGCTTTTGTTCCTAAGAGACTTAATGTTCAAATCAGCTTCAGGTTTTTTCCCCTAAATTATAAAGTCAAAATAGGTTTTAATAAGAATCAGAAGGGAAAATAAAACTTTAATAACCTATTTATATGTGAACTTTTAGATACAACTTAATAAGGCATATTTAAGACCTTTTTCATGTTATGTGTGTAAGGTTAGAAATTAGTAAACTTCCTTGCGTTTCTTTGGATGATGAAATAGAGTGAGTCTAAAACTTTCTCAGGTAGTAGGATGTCTGGAATTCCTGTGCTACTGTCCTTTTTATGTGGAATACTATGAAATATCGATACAATTTTAAAACAATTATAATTCTGTTTTAAGTCAAGTGGCCTCTTACACTAGAATTCAGTATTGACAAGTGACAGCAAATGCAGAGGTTAAGGATATTTTGAGAAAAATCTTGTATTTAATTTTGTGCCCCAGCAGACTGGGGGGCAAGTACCATTATTTACTTAGGGCAGCAGTTTTCACGTCGTCTGTGTCATGTCCTCTGTGTTCCTGTTCCTGCGCTCCAGGGACTTTTATTGCCGTTGTGGCGAACACATATGATACAAGAACGGATACTTGTGTGTGTGTGTGTGTGTGTGTGTGTCCATGTTTTATTTTGTTTCTGCACCATGGTTTCAGCTGATGTACCTTTTCACGGAGCCACAGATCCTGCTTGCTATGTAGTAGAACTCTTCTGGGGTCAGGATGACAGGAGGGTGCTGGAGTAGCTTGCAAGGAAACGGAGATGCTCACTCAGAAAGCAGAAGGCAGTTTTCTTTCCCAATAAGATAATCTTTTATTTTTCTTGATTCTTTACCAGCCAACCTATTAAGTCATATAAAAATAATTTGTCTCTGTGTCATCTGCTGGCAGGCCAAGTTATAAATTACGAATAAGGAAACAAGTAAGATCTGGAAAAGAAATGAGCAGTTTTTGTACAAACACAGTACTTACAACTTTGCTTCATAAAATCCAGTTTATTAGGGCTACTCTTAACATTTCTTTTGAAGTTAAAGAAAACATATTTAAAGTAGACGATGATTCAAACACTTAGTTACTTCCATATTTTCATTAGTTTCCTTTTATTTAAGTTACTTCATGTAAATTATTTGGATTTTTATTTATTAAAAATAATAAACTGGTGTGATTCCAACCTGTTTTCTAACTGGGTTTGGATTTTCTTGTGTGTTTGCTTCCTTGGTTATAGTTTTGAATTAAGATACAATTTACACAAGGTGAAATGAGATCTCGAATGTGTACGTTTTGATCAGTACACTCACGTAACTGTCGGCCCATCAAGACAAAGAACGCTTCTCACCCCAGTCCTTGCCCTGCCCCGGTGGCTCTGTTTCTGGCCGCAGCGTATGAGGTGAAGTTAGCCAAGCCATAGATAGCTAGCTTTATGTCATTCTGTGTCATAGCCAGTGTAGTGATAATGTTACTTTTATCAGAAGGCTCAAAGTAACGGACCTGAAAAGCAGGAAAAAGAAGGTGTTATCCAGAACTTCAAGAGAACTCTCTCAAAGAAAGAAAAGAAGGAAAAAAAGAAGCGAGAAAAAGAGGCAATGAGGCAGGCGTCTGATCGAGACGATAGACCTTTCCATGGGGATGACACGTAAGTTAATTTTGGAAATATTCCTGTTTCTTTGTGTTCTAAGCCCGGTGTTTTTCATGCAGCAGACCTCATTAAATTACCAAGTAAAGGTCGAAGAGGGTGCGCCTCAGGTAAGTGCCTTGGGGCTCGTGCTGGGTCCTCGGCGTCGAGGGAAGCCGGTGGGGCTCTGACTGAGCTGCACGCGTCGCTCACAGGGCTGGTCTCGCTGTGCGCGCTCTTCTTAAAGATGCGGACTGATGAACGGTATTGCCGTTGCTGGGTAGACTGGGTGTCAGGGTGTTCTTCGTCTCTGCCTGGCCTCTCCTTTCCTTTCTGTTGTTTTGGTCCTTAAGGCAGTAGTGGATTCTTAGACACCTCAGGTACGCTTAACTCCTGATCAGAGGTTGGCAAGACCAGTGAGAAAAGCTGGTGTTCGCTTTTCAGGTTCAAATGCACCATCAGGTTCACTCCGGCCCCCGCCCGCCCCCCTTCCTTATTCTCGCACAGCAGCCCCATCACAGGTTACCTTACCTGTCGGAAGGGATTTGAGCTTCTGACCTCGGAGCTGAGGGCATAAGGGAAACCGCTGTGTTTCGTTATAACAGAAAGGAGACATGAGCAGAAGCTGGCCTTTCCTCCTCGCTTGCAGTCTCCGGGCCTCAGTGTAGCCTTGTCAGTTTCTAGTTCAGTTCATTCTCTTATCGTGGTTTCTCTTAGGCCTCCTCCTTGCCTTAGAGTTGAGGGCATAGTGTTCTGTTTACAGCTTAGTTTAGAAAGTCAGAGTAGATAGATTTGCCAGAAAGGGAAAAGGAGCTTCTTGTCACGCATGAGCCCAAAGGGAGCCGTAGTTTGTTCATGCAACACAAATATATGAGCTTCATATATCTATGTAGAGAGTTTTTAAACAAGCATAATCAGTCTTTTGAAACCAGAACTTTTCACGTGACATTTTCCCACTGAAATTGTATGTATTTCACATAAATACACACAGTCAAAATATATATATTTTCACAAAAAACATACATATTAAATAATTTAAATGATTGTGCAGTATTCTATCATATAGTTTTCCCATAATTTATGAAACCAGCCCTTTTCATGTACTTGTGGAGAGTTCACAGGGTTTTTTTCGTATTATAAATGATACTCCGGTGAATATCCTTGTTTTTACAATTTTGAGGACTCATGTGAATATTTCCTGAGGAAATGCTCTGGAAGAATGGCTCAGAGACCCTTTGGGATGCTTGTGTTGCCAGACAGCCCCTGGAAAGGTCTGCACAGCCCACGGGCCCTCTCGTTTCCATAGCCTTAGTACTGCTGGGTGTAACAGGGCAGAGTACGGTCTCTGCAGTATGTGAGACCTTCAGTAACCCGAGCTTACCGTATCATTAACAAGGCGGATGTCTCTCTGCACGTTTATTGACCGTTGATATTCTGCTGCTGCTGCGGTGACCTCTTCAAGTCTTTTTTCCATTTTTTGGTTGATTCTAAGTGTTGTGTGTGTCTTGAGGATATTAACCATTTGTCAGTGAAGGGAGTTTACTTTAGAGTGGAATTTGAGCCCATCGTAGAGTGCATCCAAATGGATTTAGATATTAATCTGTTAGGCAGAGACGCCTATGGGATGCACATGAACTCTTGACTGTAGTATTACATAGTAAGGCTCTCCTTAGTGTATTTATGCAAGAGAAAGAACTTGTATACATAGATTGTTCATATATGAAAAATATCAAGGAAAAGGAGAGTTTAGAACTTAGGCTACAGTTCTATTTATTTAGTTTATAGGGGGATAAATTATTTGTGTTAAGGAAATGAGCTACTTAAAATGAGTTAAGTTTACCTTGATTGATTCGAAGCTTGGCTGACTTAATGAAATTATTTTGTGATTTTAAAAATGGCATCCTTAAAGTATATTTATCAAAATTTAGTCAAGCACATCAATCTTACCTAAATATTTAGTTTTCAACTCATCATTCTATACAGTTGACTCGTTATAGGAACTTATGGAGCAATTTCCTTTTAAAACTTTCGCTTCAAGAGAGTGAATGGTGGTAAATCTCTTAGTTGTTAAAAAATCAGGCTGTTTGAGTTCTTCAAGATTACTGTAATTTGAAGACAGATTTTTACTAAAGTATGTTCAATCCTTTATTTCTAGTGGTTGGAATGTTGTATCCGTCATTTAGTCTATTATAAGATAACCGTGGTAGAAAGAACTGAAATGTATGATTTATACATTCTAGCTTTATTAATGAATACTCAATAATTGAGTTCTGTAAACTCACTATAAAATTTTAATTATAAATTTCTGCTTAGTTCTGTATTTCAGCTTGTGTGGAGAGGAAGTGTATTCCCCGTCCCTAGTAATTGGCCCACGGTGAACGGTGCGCGGCAGAACTGTGTAGGCAGATAGCATCTGCCATTTTGGTTTTGTATGATTTCAGTATAATTGTTTCTGATGTAAAATTCTGAAAATCTTGTTATTGCCTTTCTTTCCTTACAGTGAAAATTCTCGACTGGCTGCTGAGGTTTACAAAGACATGCCTGAAACTAGCTTTACCCGAACGATTTCTAATCCCGAGGTGGTTATGAAACGACGGAGACAACAAAAACTGGAAAAGAGAATGCAGGAATTTCGGAGCTCAGATGGGCGGCCTGATTCAGGTGCAGACTTTGAATTGTTTTTCTGTTATATTTGTTGTAAAGTCTATTAATTTAATAATCCTTTTCATATATGCATGAGGCCCTGAATAAGTGAAGTTAATGGGTGATGTAGCCTCTTCGTAGCAAGCGTGTGCCATGTGTGTCTGGTACAAAGTCAGTTTTGCCTTCAATACGTTTACTTACGTATTTATCCCCAGTATGGCTTTTTTTTTTAATGCTGGAAAATGTCAAGTATATACAAAAGAATAGAGACATAATGAACTTCCCATGTGTTTATTACCAAGCAAGCTTCCATAATTAACACGTTTCATCTCTGCTTCTACATATATTGCTTTCATTCCCAGACTGTGTTATTTTTGAATCAAGTCCCAACTTTCTCATTATCTCATCCATAAATATTTTGATATATTTTCCTGAAAGGTAACAATTCTAAAAAGGCAAAAACAGAAATAAAGCAAACCATAGTACCACTATCACATAGAAAAGAATTGACAGTAATTCCCATCAGATACCTGGTCATTGTTCAGATTTTCCTGATTTGCTTCAGGTAATTCCTGTAGTTGAGCCAGGATACAAATAAAACCTAAATGTTGCATTTGCAATTGGTTAATTCGTCTTCTCTGCCTTTCATTCTAAAATCTCCTCTCCTCTCTTGTATTTTAACCTCTCAGTTTGCTTATTTGTTGGTTTGTTTTAAAACCCTAGGTTGAATGTCTTGTAGGTTTTGCTGAAGGCGTCCAGTTGGGTGGTTTACCGCTGTTTTCCTCTTGTTTTCCTTGATTAGATACAGGTACAGGGTTAGGGTTTCTGGTGGTAGGCGGTGGGACAGGAATATTCACCTTAGTGTCATCCCCAGGTGAGCAGTGGTTCGTAAAATTTTAATAAGCTCCTGGATGTAAAGCTTCTCAATGTTTGTCCATCTTTTGCGATTATTGTCGTTACTGATCCTTGAATGGTGGCTTCGAGCCAGCGGGGCTGTCTTCCAGCTGGCACCCGGGTCTGTGACATGGCCCAGTGATCTCGAGAGCTTCCCTGGAGGATAGGATGTCTGCTCACCTCGTGCTTTCCTGCCCCAGCCTAGGAGTCAGCTCTTCCTCGGAGGAATCCTGTTCCTTTTGCTGGGATAAGTGTCTGGTTGCTAGGAGCGCTCTCTGTTACTGGTTAGTCTTTGCTTCTAAGCCTGTTTAGTGGACAGAGCTTAGGAAATATGTTTTTTTTTACTACTTTGATTTTAGAAAATCTGGGTGTCTTTTCTCTAAAGGTAAAATTCTTCCCTCCTAAGAACAATAGAATAATTATTAACAACATAATTATATTAATCAGGTATAATACCAAAATCAAAATAGGGCTATTATTAATACCAATATGATAGTGAAAACATTTTATTTAAGCCTTTTGTGAAATCTGTGCTGTGTTTGAAATCGCATATTCGATTCCTGTGTATGTGATTATATACCCACATTGATTTATACTTAGGTTTGTTTTATTTTACTTTTGACTTTGAAGGTTTGCTCCTTTAAAATTTAGTGTTGTTTAACAGTTTCTAAGTCAAATCTGCAAAACAAGGTACGTTTAGAGAAGTCCAGCTTTTTTGTCCCTGTGGACCCCTTGAGTCAAAGGCAACATCCTGTACACATGTCCCACTGTGATGTTTCCTGGAGATCACCCTGTATTTCTGAGGGAAATAAAGGTTAAAACGAGAAGTTAAAACAGATGACTACTCTGTGAGCTATAAATTGGTTTTGTGTATTTTTAGCTATTTGATATAAAACTTTTATTTGTAATTAACCTGTAATTATACGCAGCAAGTAAAGTAGTTTTACTTGTTAAAAAATAGTAGCATAATCATTTGTTTCAAAAACAATCCTTGTATTAGAAGGCTGTATCGTTGATCCAGCCTTTCCTAAAAATGTCTGACCTGGTAAGTCATCACCTCTGCGGCTCTTTTGTAGCGCTGCGCTCCTGCTAGCTCACGCACGAGTTTTAAGGTCTGAGTGCTGGGACTGGTGGCTTTTCTCTGGAGCCGGGTTTATAGCAGTTTTGGTTGGGAAGGTTGCTTAATTGTGGGCCCATTCTCTCGGCTCCAAGGCTGAGTCAAAGGGTGTTAGTCCCTATCCAGACCCTCTTATTATCCGATATGTTTATGTGGCAGCAGGTGGGATCTGTCAGGGGAAGCTGTGCTCACACTCGCGTCATACTCGTGGGAGCAGCGTTATTCTCTATTTTACTAGTGGTCTCTCTTACCTTACCTCCATTCACGAGGTAGTCTGTGGACCATGGTTCTGAAATGCATGGTTGCTTGATTCTGCCCACTTGACAGAAATTGCTGGCGACCCCATTTCTTGTGAGCTTGCCCAGAGCTTTGTGTTAGGGTGGCGTGTCATACAGCACCAGCCACGGTGGGAGCCGGCCCTGAAACCTGGTTGTCTCTCCAGCACCACGGGTTTGCTTTTGACCCTTAGTGCCTGTATGAAGTGAGTCTCAATTATATGTTTCGTGGGAATTATAGTATCGGTGATTCAAAAAAACTAGGACACTGAGAGACTTATTAGTTCTATAAATAATTTGATAGATGGCTTTTGAGACCTAAATGATTATCTGTTTGTATATATTCTGTCTTGTTCAATCAGGAATTGAAAAAGACAAGAAAAAGAAAGTAAGGAGGAAGGAGGGAGAAACTACAAAGGTGAGGAAGGAGAAATGTAGTAAAAGTTATAGGAAGGACGAGAGGAGTGCTCAGAGGTACCTGCCACGTGCTGACCACGCTTCCGACCACGGGAAGGAGTCTGGCATCGTTATTCCTCAGTGACCCCTTGAGGAATATTCAAGTATAGGCTCAGGGGTATGTGAGTCAGACTAAGGAGAGCTGGCTTAGAGTGTCGGTTTTTATAAGTAACTTAACAAAATCTTTTTATAAAAAGTATGTCTTTAATGTGGTCAGGGTGCAACGTTATATATGTTGTTAAGATAAAGCAGGAAGCTTTTTTTTTCTTTTTTTTGCGGAACGCGAGCCTCTCACTGTTGTGGCCTCTCCCGTTGCGGAGCACAGGCTCCGGACGCGCAGGCTCAGCGGCCATGGCTCACGGGCCCAGCCGCTCCGTGGCATGTGGGATCCTCCCGGACCGGGGCACGAACCCGTGTCCCCTGCATCGGCAGGCAGGCTCCCAACCACTGCGCCACCAGGGAAGCCCTAAGCAGGAAGCTTTTTGCAGGTAACTTCAGCCTGTGTCCCCAGAGATCCCTATTTATTTTCCTGTGCCATTGGGGGTCCTTTGATGGAAATATTTGGTATGATCTGTTAACAAACTGCTGAAAGAGTTTTAAGCTAGGGATTGAGAACGCTTTCAGTTTAGCCCAGGCCTCCAATCTGGAGCGGTTACTCTGAGAGCAGAATCTAGGGTTGATTTGAGGGAATTGTGGTCAGAAGCAGGTGTCCCCCTTCAAAGGCTTGTGTGGCCCCGGAAGGACCGAGTCTCTGAGCTCAGTCGGGGACAGTGGTCATGAAGAGAGAAGAGCGGGAGCAATGTTAAGAGAGAATGATCGGGAAGCAGCGCCAGCCTGAGTTTTCTGAGGAGAGGAGGCCTTCCGGATGCCGCCCTGCTTTGAGCAGGATGGATGTGGGTCTGGATGAAGGAGCATCCGGAGGAGAAGACAGGCTTCGTCTGTGTGTCTTGGGAGGGGCCGGCGTGGTGTGGGGGGGGTGCCTTTAGGCTGCACTCAGCTCGGTGGCTGAGTGCTAGTCAGCGGTGCCAGGTGGAGACAAAGATTTGGGAGCAAGCTGTTCTTGGGATGCAACATCATGGGCATGGCAGAGATTTGGTGGAGGTAGGAAGTATACCAGTAATACGCGGCCATTGTTGAGAAGTAGGCCAAGAAAACAGGAACAAAACCTCCAGAGAATTAGGAGAAGAAACAGCAAAACACCCACTGGAGTAGAGCTTGTCTGTTACAGGGATGGTTGAGTGGAAGGAACATTTTTCTGTACAAGCTCCTAGGAAACCCTAAAAAACTGGATACTGTTGGCAGAAAAGCTGTCTGTGGTTAATATTAATGCAGCCAAATATAGTAAGTTCAAGTGTTCTGTTGGTTTTTAATAAACAACTTAGAAAACTATATCCTTATAACCTACTGAGGCTGTTAGCTTAGCGCTTAGGTTGGTGAAGAATGTTGTCACGGGTGGGTAAGTTTCCCTGAGAGTAACAGCCAAGTCTGTAATTTTCCTGTCTTGTTCGCCCGAGCGTTGGTTCCCCAAGTTCTGATGACGTACTTAAAGAGATCTGACTCACTTCACAGCGGATCAGAAGTCATAACTTGTAACAAGCCTTGGCCCCAGAGCTCATAAAGTATTTTTAACACTCAGACGTATTTACTTTCTCGATGTCTTCCAAGTGTAATTGACCTCAGAATGCCCTTGGGAGTCAGCCCTTCTGCCTCAGTTTTCTTGTGAACAGTCTTGGAGCTGTGGAGTGCTAGGACACGGACTCTGGAGCTGGGTTCCAGTAGGGACCCTTGTGTTCCGTGGGCCACGCTTTCTTCATCTTCTGAATAGGGGAATCATCCTCCCTTAATTTTAGAACCGAAATGTATATTTATACAAACAGATTTTAGTCGATGGTAGAATTTTAAAATGTTAGCTTTTCTTCTATCTCCCCTTCCTTAGGAAATTGGGAGGTATGTATTTCTGTTGTGATGATACTATGGTATTATGCTTTTAAACCAAAAACCTCTTAAATTAGACTGTGTCCAGTCAGTTACTTATTAATCTGTCCATGGATGTCAGTGGAGTTTGGGTCCTCTCTACTGTTGTGTTATTGTCAGTTCCTCCCTTCATGTCTGCTAGTATTTGCTTTATATAGTTAGGAGCTCATGTATAGGGTGCATATGTGTGAACGGAGTACTCTTGTATTTATCCCTTTATCGTTACATAATGCCCGTCTTTGTCTTTTGTTATAGACTTTGCTCCAAAGTCTGTTTTGTCTGATAGGAGTATTGCCACCCCCATTTTCTTGTCATTTCTGCTTGCATGAAATAAATATCTTTTTCTTTCCCCTCGCTTTCAGTCTGTATGGGTCGTTAGCTCTGAAGTAAGTTTCTCGTAAGCAGCGCATAGGTGCTTCTGGTTTTTTATCCAGTCAGCCCTCCTGTTTTTGATTGCAGCATTTAGTCCATTGACATTTGAAGTGATTATTGATAGCTACGTACTCAGTGCCATTTTAGGACTTGTTCTCTGCTAGTTTTTGTACTTCTCTGCTCATGCCTTCTTTCTGTTTCTTCCCTTGTATTTTGATGATTTTTTTTTAGTGGTACTCTGTTTTTTTGTTTCTAGTCTTTGTGTGTTTATTGATTTGTGGGCGCCATGGGTTTCATATATGTTGATCTATATCTACTTGTGGTAAACTAGTAGTCATTTAAGTGCAAACACATTGTAAAAGATCTGCATTTTTTACTTCCCTCCCCTACGTTTTGTGTTTCTGATGTCATATTTTATGTCTTCATGTTGTTGTCTTGTTTGTTTTCTCCCCCTGATTTCGACCCTGCAATCAGGTTACAAGCTGTTTGGAGCCTAGGACGATGACCAGCTCATGCTGTGTCCTCAGCGTTGGGACGGGCGGTGTAGGGGGACCTTATAATCCCTGTGAGTTTGTAGATAGCCTGACCCCTGGCCTGTGTCAGCAGGTCCGCGTTCTAATACCAGCCTGGGCTTGCTGGTTCTTCTTCTTTTTTTTTTTTTTCTTTTTTTAAGCATCTTTATTGGAGTATAATTGCTTTACAATGGTGTGTTAGTTTCTGCTTCATAACAAAGTGAATCAGTTATCCATATACATATGTTCCCATATCTCTTCCCTCTTGCGTCTCCCTCCCTCCCACCCTCCCTATCCCACCCCCCTAGGCGGTCACAAAGCACCGAGCTGATCTCCCTGTGCCACGCGGCTGCTTCCCGCTAGCTATCTACCTTACGTTTGGTAGTGTATATATGTCCATGCCTCTCTCTCACTTCGTCCCAGCTTACCCTTCCCCCTCCCCGTGTCATTACTGATTATTCTTAAAAGACCAGCGTTATTTTATTGTAGTCAAGTTGTCGTAACGCAGTGTGTGCCAGACTTGTTGAAAAAGAGGGTGTGAGAAACATTCAGTAGCCAGAATAACTGCATTAGAATTCAGAAGAGGCAAAAAGGAGTCATGGATGTAGAATTTGCTCCAAGAGATCCAGAGATGTTTAATCTAGCTCTTTAACGTAGAGGTGAGCAAAGGAAGTCGGGAAGCCTCCCCGAGGTCCCACGTAGCATGGGGATGTGGCATCTTGCCTGAGTTGCCTACCTACCCCCAGTAGTCTTTCAGCTAGACTTAAGATTTTAGGACTTAAAAATCTTAGATCATAAGTAAAAAGCAAATTATGACACCAAAAATGTCAGTAATATAGCATATGTAGGATTGCATTAAAAAGAAATATGCAGACAAAAAGAAAAGCTAAGGATCCAAATTGCTCTGCTCTAGTTGACTTTTTTTTCCTCCCAAATGAGTTCACAGCTAGAAATGACATTCTGGTTTGCAGTACCTGGAAATGTAAATAGAGCCCAGTGCTTTGGTGACAGGTCCTTATGAAATGTCTTTGGACTCCAGCACCTGAAGCATCCTGATTTCTGGTTCACTTTTTGAAAAAACTGGGTTATTTAGTGGGATTAATACTGTTCGGGGTTTTTAAGTTTCAGATTGTTGGTCAGGAAGTAGCGGAAGTGGGGAAAGTAGATGTCTAACGCTGTGTAGGTAAGGAAGTGAGAAGGCAGTCAAAGCAGGAGCAGCACTTGGAAGAAACTCCGGGGTTTCTTCCCTTTCTGTCCTTTCCCCACAGTGGAAATCAGCTCGTCATTATAAAAACTGCACGGGCTCGAAGGGAGGACAGAAACAGCCTAGTCTAGCACAGGATCACTGGGTCGGCACGTCCCTGCCGGTGTGTGTCACCTGCCAGGAAGCGGGGATGGAATTCGTAGACAGATCTCTGGTATCGGACCAAAAGTTGTGATCAGAGATGCCACTGTTTTTTGCAGGTGGGACACTGAGGATTTATGCAGATAGTTTAAAACCAAATATTCCCTACAAGACGATCCTGCTGTCTACCACCGACCCTGCAGGCCTCGCTGTGGCTGAAGCTCTGGAGAAGTACGGCCTGGAGAAGGAAAACCCGAAGGATTACTGCATTGCCCGCGTGAGTACCTGCCGCGCCCGTACTTACCCACATCACACGTGCTAGAACTTTGCATTTAAATGGAAAGATATTCTTTAAATGAAGTTAGACTTAGGCTGAACTTCTCCACACTGTATCACTTAGAATCTGCTAAAACGAAACCACGTGTAAATATATGTAAGAAACAACATTCTCCTTTCCATTACAAAAGTAATCTGCGTTCCTGCTGTAAACTAAGAAAAGTATAAAAAGGCAAACTGAAGAAAATCCTCTGTCGTTCTAATACCAAAGGATAAGCGCTATTAACATTTTGATGTATATCCTTCCAGTTTTTGTTTTGCATATATATAGGTAACAATTTTATTTTAGTAAAATCTGCCTTAATGATTTTTTTCTTAGGGTTTTTACTAAGATGTGTCGTAACGACCCAACTTTAAATAAATCTTGGTTTGCTATTCATCATTAACCGACATTTGGCTGGTAGGTTTAGTAGTCATCCGTAATTTCTTGGAGATAAAGGGTGTATCTTTGACCCTAGTACTCAAGAAGTACAGTGAAATTTTATGCCTCAGAGTTGAATTGGTGACACTAAGTAAAATCAAGCAGATTTTCTCTTCTAAGACAAACTTTTTGGAAAATTATTAACCTTTAAGTCAGTCACAAGTATCTAATAACTTCTTTATACCCATTATTTCTCTGTCAAAATCTCATTGGAAGTAGATTTTTTTAAGAAGATGTCCTTCTTTCTCTCATCTTAGCAATTGATTATTAAATAATGAAAGTGTGGTTACTTGTTTTAGTTCTTGCCCTCGCCAAGATTATTGAGAAATAATTAAAGTACAATGTATTACATGTATTTAAAGTTTATAATACCATCGGTTTGGGCCTGTCAGCACAGTGGACATTTCCTTCACCTTCAGAAGTTTCCTTACGCCTCTTTGTATTTTTGTGTTTCGTTGTATGGATATGTCACACTTTGTTCATCCACTTACCTGTTAGAATTTGCGTTGTTTCCAGTTCTCAGTTTTGGGCTCTTACAGTAAAACTGCTGTGAGCACACACGTGCAGGTCTTCTCATAGAAGTACTTTTTTTCTTGAGTAAATACTCAAGTGAACGGCTTCGTAGGAGGCATATGTGTAACTGTTAAAGAAACTCTTTCCAACCTGAGTATACCATTTGCATCCCCACAGTCATATGAGATGCCGTTGCTCTGCCCCTCACCCATGCTTGGTTTGGTCAGTCATTTTAACTATTAGGCATTCTGATGGGTGTAGTTGTATCTCATTGTGGAAGAAATTTGAGTTTCCCTGATTATCTATATACATGTCAAGTCCTATGTATGATACATGTACTGTGAATATTTTTTTCCCAGTCTGTGGCTTGGCTTGTCTTTTCATTTTTAAAATGGTATCTTTCAGTGAGTAACAATTTATTATTTTGTTGAAGTCCAGCTTGTTAACTTTTTAGTGCTCTGTACTTTCTGTGTGAGAATTTGCTTCCTCCAAGGCTGCAGACACTTGTACCTGTATTTTACTTTAGAAGTTTCATAGTTTTAGGTCTTACATTTGGGTCTGTGTGTTCCATTTCAAGGTGACATTTGTGTATGGTGTGAGATTAGGGTCGATGCTCATTTTCTTCTGTACAGATACAGAAAAAAAGACTTTTATTTTCTCCCACTGAGTGCCTTGGCACCTTGTTGAAAATCAGTTGGCCATATATGTTTGGTTCTATTTCTGGAATCTATTCTGTTTCATTTATATATCTTACATCTTTTCACCAACACCAGACTGATTACTGTGGATTTATGGTGAGTCTTAAAAATCATATAAAGTCCCAATTTTGCTTTCTCCTTTTGCTTTTAAAAATTGCTTTGGTTATTCTAGGTTATTTGCATTTACAAATAAATTTTAGAATCAACTTATCAGTTTCGACATAAAACCTGCTGGAGTTGTGACTGGGTTTGCATTAACTCTGTAGATGAATCCAAATGCTAACAGTGTTCAGTTTTCCAGGCTGTGGACAGAGTGAGTGGTCTTCTGTAAGCTCTCAGCAGTGGTTCCTAGTGCTGCTACAGAGAGAATTAAATAAAAGATCTTGCTTGAGTTTTATGGCTTTTTTCTTTTTGCTGAAAAGCTGAGACTTTATATTCAGTTGGCAAAACCATTTGGCAGATGTGTAATTTTATGAATAAAGCCCAATTTTCATCTGAAAATAGGTGAGAAAACAGACGTTTTGATTCCACTGAGATGGCAACAAAGGATAAAGCCCTTTGGGAGTGCACGAGAACAGAGAGAGTGAGCGAAGGGTCGGCAGAGCAGTTGTAGATGAGAGTCTGAAGAAGCGGGCGGGTTAGTATCTAAGTTGCTGGACCTGCAGAGGGGGCCGGCCGAGGGGAAGCGCGCAGCTGCCTGTCTCCCAGCCCCTAGCGGACTCAGGCATGAGGGGCTCTAGCACGTTCTGAGGCGGCATTGAAAATTGGGCTGAAAACAAATTGGGTGGAAAGTTTTTATAAGCAGTAGTAGCCTCCAGCAGACTGCCTTCCCATCCAGCTACTGCGTCGTCTCTCCATCCGAAGGCCAGAGTAAAACCGATGGGGGAGGAGGCCTTGGCTTTGGGGGTAACTGGCGTAGCAGGGTCTTTACCACAAGCAGGAGGATGGAGGGGAAGGCTGTACCCAGAAGATTGAAGGATTCCTCCCAGAAGGCACTTTCTGGTCAGAGAAGAAAGACCTGTATGGAAACTGACCTTTGGACGTCTGGTCCAGCAGCCGTCCTCGCCGTTACCGTCAGCTTTCCTGTGACTCGCTGTCAGTGTGAGTGGACGGCCCAGACTCAGTAGACATTTGCAAATGCCTCTAAAATGAAAGACAGACCAACACAGACAGATCAGAGAACCCGGAGATACAAGAGACAAAGCAGATGGAAGTGTGGGAGAGCTAAGAGACTCGGCGGATGGCGCATCCGGAGCGCAGTGAGGAGGAGCATGCGGGGGGCTCCTGGGGATTGAAAAGCCCAGGTAAATGAGGGGTGGGGGCAGAATGTCAGTGGAGGGATGAAAGAGCAAGTGGAGGAAATCTGCCGGAGGACAAAAAGAGAGGGGCTCGGGAATTTAGATTATCGGTGCAGAATATCTTAAAATTTAGCCCAAGGAGGACCAGGTAGAAAAAGCAACAGGAAATGGAGAGATAGACGTTACCAAAGAAGCAATGCTAGAACATCTCCCAGGACTGAAGGATTCGAGTCTCTAGGTTGAAAAGGCCCACTAACTAATGGGACAGTTGCTTTGAAAAAGGCCCAAACCAGGGTGTAGTGAAAGTGCAGGAAACTAGAGAAAAAGAGAGGGTAATGATCGCAAAGAAGAAGGCGCAGGGCTTGTATAAAGGGTTGGGGGACACAGTTGCAGCCGTCACTTCAGCAGTAGCCGTGGACTCTGGAATTCAGGGAGGCGGCGCTTCCTGATGCAGAGGGAACCGACCTCTAGCCATACCCTGGGTCAGGCGCTGGGCGGCTGGAATAAAGACGTTTTAAGACACACACGGCAAAAATCTACCACCCGCGCAGCCTCTCTCAGTAAGGTGCTGAAGGACATTCTCCAGCAAAATCGTGGCGTAGGCCAAGAAAGAGAAGAACAGGGTATCGCAGAACAGGCTCTAGCACAGCAGAAGGGAGTCCCCGGCGACTGGGAAGGAGCGTCTGGGGGATCGCTGTGTGGCCATCCTCTGCGGCACCTGTTTCAGAGCGGAGGTGATGTCTGAGATGGAAAATATTCTTTAGAAGTACGGTGGTAAATATTAGTTATAACGTCAAAATAAACAAATGGTAAATTCCTGAGTGTATTTCTGTAAAAACTTTTTTCCCCAGTGTTGTGTGTTATAGCAATAAAGTAAATACTCATCACTTAAGGAATACTTTGAATACCTTGTCATTATGAAACATTTTGAGTTAGACCAATACCAGTTGACTTAGACGTATTTACATTTTATACAATACCCTATTTTTGGAAAAACAGTCACCATACAATCAAACCAAACAACAAAATTCTGTGTGTATGTATACGTGAGCACCAAGGAAGGTACATGCATAGGAAGGATACACACCAGCTTAACTACCTACATGAGGGGAGGGAGAGGAACAGGAGACTTTAAAATGTTACATGTGATCAGGCCATGCACCTTCTTATGTAAAAAACAAATGCATAATTATAGAAAGCATGATCAGGAAAATATACTTATTGTCTCACAGATTTTTTTCCCCCTCCTCTTATGCTTTTCTGTATTTGAGTTTTTTACGTTGAGCCTGTGTTATTTAGAATCAGAAAGAAGTACAGCAAAGCTCATTTCATTGTAGGGTGGAGGAAGATAGACGGATGCTCATGAGTATTTGTTTTTTGCTGCGCCTTTTCTTTCTTTTGGTCTTATTAGAAAGAGACTGAAAACCCGCCTTACTGTGGGGAGGGAGGGGCTGGGAGGGCGAGGTTGGGAGGATAGGTCATCGGGATAATCACGCATTCTCTCCAAAGGGAAAGAACCTGAGATTCAGGCCACGCTGGGCGTTTTCCTCCTGCAGGTGAGTTTGAAACAGGGGGACCCTGTTGTCATGCTGGCTTCGTTGCTTTCCTGCTTGGGAGAAATAGCAGTATGGAGCAAGCATTAGTGTATGTATGGAAAATATATTTACACCTAAAGAATAATTGTGTCCTTGGATCAATGGTAGATTTTGATACACGTTCCTCATAGTTTTGGTTAATAACTGCTGTAAAAAGTGTCCTTAGGATAAAACCAGTAAGACAGCGGTATAAATAGGGTCTGCATTGCTAAACAGAGGGCTGACCCTTTTCCAGCTGGGTCCCTGTTAGGCTGTGAGCCCAAGGGCGGGAGCTTAGCTACCACTGCCGAACACTTGGGATTGCTCAGGTGTTCGCCAGGGCAGTGTTAACTTTTAAGTGTATATAAATCTATTAAATAATTCTCAGTTCCATAAAGGTGCATTTGATAGGATATGTGGTAGTGAACTTTATAACATTTTTTTCCTTTCTTTAATTTCTGCCGTATTTTTACTGATGAAAATCAGAAAGTGAAAGAACACCTTAACCAGGGGCTTTTGCTGACGGTCCCTTTTGAGATCACTTGATGATTTCTTTTGAGGGTCGCCTAGTTTTGGTTTTCGTTCTTCTCTGTTCTTGTGCATTTTCTTTCGCAAGCTTCAGGCAGGATAAATTAGGAGTTGATTATTGTTTTGGCCTTGAGATAGAAATCCTTTGTTTCCTTGCCATCTCATCCATCATGTAATATGTAGCTCTTTCATCCATCTATTATACCTATTCAGTGAATTATTCAATAAATATGTAGGTTCCTCTTATTTGTTAGATAACTGTGCTGGGATGCAAAAATAAGAGCTGCCTTCAAAAGAGGTTACAGTAAAGGGAGACAGAGAGTCCGAGAAAGAAATACAGGCAAGGAGCTTGAAATTAGAACGGAGGTCAGAGAAGGCTCCCTGGAGGAGTTGTACTTGGGCTGAGAGGTGAGAGGGCACGCTAGCTAGACGCGAAAGCTGGGGACGGGCCTTTGAGGCACAAGGGATCGTGGAAGCATGAGGTTTCGTGGCCCAGTCGAGAATTCGGAGAAGTTCTGTGTGACTGGATCTATGAGGATACGTGACAAAGACTGCGACTTAAAGAGATGAGTGAGGGTCAGATCCTGAAGCAGTGTGTGTTCCAAGCCCACTATACTGCATGTAATACAAGACGCTGTGAGGAAAGGTTGGTTACTTTAGCATAAGGGTGTGTTGTAATAAACTTGTCTTTTTAGGGTAATTTGCAGCAGTGCGGAGCGAAGTTTTACAGTTCTGTGGAAGTCTAACCCATCTGGTCTATGCACACGATGATCTAATTGGGAGTGAGGCCTATTAGGGTGACGTTATTACAGGAACTCCAGGCTGAAAATAATTCTCAGGTGCCAGTGCCTGGCTTCTCCTGTTTTCTGTAACCGTGTTTTGGTTGGTGCGAGCGGTGGGGCAGAAGTCAGCGGGGGGTCGGAGACAGAGCCCTGCGGCCGCTGGTTCCGTTCTCTGTGTTACAGAGGGTTTTCTCGAATGATTGAGAAGTTTGCTGTAAAAACATAGAATAAAGAGTAATCCAGTGTTACAGATTTTTGAGTGTGGTGAATGCAGTATCTTGAAGCGTTTGTTGAATGAACGGCCCAGTAATACATCTAAATGATCTGATTAAAATTTAATCATAAAAACGAATTTTCTACAAGAAAAAGAAAGCTAAATCTCTTGTGGTGTTATGTGATGATTGTACCCTAAAAGGTTTCATGTTAGATGAAACGACCACATTAAAACGTTTGGTTATGAAAGGTGGGTCCTGCAGTCACCTTTCCCGAAGGAATTACGCACAGGTTGACTGTCGCGTGCAGTCTTTCCAAAAGAGAGTTTGTCAGAAAGCAGACTCAGGCTAGATGGGCCGGGGAGCAGGGCGCAGAGCAGCAGGTGAATGAAGACGGTCCGGCCGGCTGGCCAGGCTTTTAATTGGAAACTGTTTTCCTTCACTTCTGTCAGTGTTTTTGAGAATTGTTCATTGTGTTTGACCCATTCAGTTCTATCTACAGTGACTTTTTTATTTCCTCAAAAACAATACATTCTTTCTTTTAAATAGCTGCTAATTCACTTTTTGGGTGTCGTCACAGTTCACTGTTATTCCCTCCCAGGTGATGCTCCCTCCTGGGGCCCAGCGTTCTGACGAGAAAGCTGCTGAGGAAGTTATCCTTGGTGATGATGAGTGCCCTTTACAGATCTTCAGGGAGTGGCCGAATGACAGAGGTGAAGAGTAGTCTTACTTGTCAAAGAATTACCGCTGTGATGCGTTACACTCCGACTTGAAATATTAGTCGTTTAACTTACTGGAAGGTGTAGGACGGTGCGCGTGGCGGAGCCTTTTGAGGGCTGTTTGCTGTGCAGGTTTCTGCCCCCTTCTTGGACTTGCTGGGTGGTTCCTAGGGGGTCCCCACATCCTGAGGGCCGCTCTCTGCTGGTGGGTCTAGTGGGAGACCTGGCACAGACCGTTTTGTGGCAGCAGGAGTACCGTGTCCTGAAGAAGCTGGACTTCAGCACCGTGTCAGGACGTGGGAGATGGGTGTCTGTCGGCAGCGGGATCCTTTCCCTGCTGACCAGATGGACTGGTGATGTTTGGCCAGATTTGTTGTGATAGGGAAAATAGCCTTCAACCCTAAATACCGTCTAGTAATTTAGTCATTTCATATAATGAATCCAGACTTTTCACTATCGAAACGATTTCTCCTAATTACGTCAAAGCAGTGAGGGTTTAAAGGTATGTTTTTTTTGAAATAGAGTTTTGTTGCTTTCAGATACACATCTTAAGCTACCTGTTGCTCCGTGGAGGGCCTTTGCATTAATAAAGACATAAAAACTGACTGCCAGTCATATTTGAGTGTAGATTGCGAGTTTTAAACATACACTTGCTTAGTACCTTTTCTCGACAGTATAAAGCTAAACTTTATTAAAGTCAGATTGCTTTGAATTCTGAGTTAATTCAATTGAATTAAATAAAATCAGGTTCACTAAGAATGCATGTGTATTTGTGTGCGCATGTGTTATTACATGTGTGTATGAGTGTATTTATTGATCATAGGGTTCTTTACCAATAGAAACATTCATTTATTCTGAAACTGGAGTGTTGTCTTTCATGCATGTGATATGCTTGGGAGGCGATTGATTTAAAATAATTTTTGGAAATTGCTTGCTAGAGTTTTCAAGAACATGTCAAGAGACTAGTATTTCCTCTGTTTAGGGAAAGTGTAAATTGGGTAAAGCTTTTGCTTAATTATTCCCTGGGAGATGTTATTAAATTACATTTTCTTGATAAATCTTTGAACAGTTGATTGCCAGTCAGCTGGCCGTCTACACTCACTTGAGTCTGGTTGCTAATTTACAGTGTTACTGTTCTAGGGATTTTAGTCTTTCAGCTGAAGAGGAGGCCACCAGACTACATCCCAAAGAAAAGCCAGAAGCACATGGATGGGAAGCCGCTGCATGGGAAGGAGCGAGTTGATGGGTCTGGCTATGGCGCTGTGCTCCCGCCGGAGAAACTGCCCTACCTCGTAGAGCTGAGCCCAGGTGAGAGGTGTTACCAATGTACATTCTCAGCTTTACATGTTATTCTTTTTAATGAATGTTATTTTAATTGGTCTTTCTTTTGACTGACAACCTTTTTTAAGATCATCTATTTAAAAAAGTAACCATCATAAGATGGTATTCATTAAAAAAACAAAAACCCTTAATTAAGGTTATAGGATATGTATATTCATATGTATATGCATTAAAATATGTATATGCATTAAAAATAAACTTCACGTGCACAGAAATGAATACCGAAAAACAAAATTTTAAATAGTGAATATAGAGAATTTAAGAAGTTTAAATGATTTACTCCCTTTTAATTTTTTTTTCCAAAATAACCCTGTAAAATACTTAACTACTAAAAATGAGAAACTGAAATGTAGTCCTCTTGGGACAGACGTCATGGAGGCAGGTGTGTGTGTATTTATCACACTGTTGCTTCATGTATGAACAGTGTCAAAAGAATATCTAAATTTAATTACATCTAAGAAGTCCACCTGTAAGAGGAGCGATATTTGCTTAGTTTTAAAATTATAATAGACTAAGTTTGTGTTCATGTTAGCCTTCTAAATATTGCGTTTGTTGGGCTCTCTTAAGCTAAAGCTGTTGTTATAACTTAGCCATCAGGTAGAGAAATACATTGACATTCTTAAGGAAATGTTTTATGCACACGCATCGTATGTAGTGTACGTATTTGTACGCATATTTAATATATGTGTGACACGTTTGTTTACCGTTCAGCTGAACTGTATCATTTCTTATTTATTTGGTTAAAATGATGGTATGTGACCTTTATTGTAAAATGCTGTGAAGAACAGAGTATTGTCCCTCCCACCCAGAACTGCTTTTTAAATAGAGCTCAGTAAGTAATTATAGAAAAAGTTAGCTAAAAACAGACTGGTTATGTAGATAATCTGTGTTTCCTTGGGCGGCAGTTATGTTTTTCTCTTTGATTCCTGAGTATTGATTTTTGTTTACAAGATTATAACTAATGATTAGATGTGGCACCTGTGGTCCAGTGGTCTCCATGGCACAGCTGGGTCGTGTTATATTGACACAGGGAAAATGCTGTTGTTTTGGCTGATGCTCTGTAATTAGTCCGTGGCCGTGTGCTGCAAGTAGTAGCGTTTATGCTTAATTATGTTTGAAGGTTTTTTTAAATTGATGAGCTGTTTATGAGGAAGATGGGAGTGTTGCCTTGTCTCTCAGTTCTCCGGCTGAAAAGTTCATGAAACTTTGGTGTCCTCACAGTGGTTTGCAGACATGATTAGTGGTGAGGGTTTGGTGCTCAGTGGTCCGAGGCAGTGATCGGCGGCTGGAAGACAGCCATCTGTTTTTGAACTTAGAAGTTTTTAGGATCATCTTTGGGCCTTGGGTCTGCCATTCAAGATTTTGCATTACGTGCTAGAAGCTAATGACTGTTTTCTCCCAAACTGAAATTTTTGAAAATAGGAATATTAACCCAGAGAGAGTTGATAAATAGCAGCTGACATAGGATAATTTTCACATGAATAGTGGAAAGTTGACTTGGGTGGGTAGCAGAGACAGGATGAGAATTCATCCATTTATTTCTTTGACAAGTACTTATTGAATGCTTACTATGTGTCAGACACTGTTCTGGACCTTGGAGATAGGAGAACACCAGCAAAACAGGTTAAGCCCCTGACCGTGGGAACGTAGATTCTAGTGAGAATTGGCGTTTTGACGGCTTGCTTCATCCTTACGGCCTCCCGGGTAATAAGACATAGGGAAATTTTTTGTCGGTGTAAGAAACTGATGGATCCGAGATAAACGCTGGCTGTGTCCTACTGGTTACCCAGGACTGGCGACGGCACCTATCAGATACTTGTTAAAACACGGCCTCCTTCGCGGCCCTCTGCTACTCTAGACAGCGTTTACCGAGCTGCTGCTTTAGGCTGCGCAGTAGGTACACAGGTGACTCAGGTGGCTTCCAGAGAGACTCGTGGTCCGTATAGCTGGGCAGCCGGGGCCCCCGTCAGTCTGACGCGCCCGAGCGCCTGGGCTGCCTGCTGGAGAGCTGCAGCGCTCCGCAGGTGCCTGAAGTTCAGCTCCGCGCTGCACTCGCAGGTGACGGGGGGCGGGGGGGGGGGGGGGCGGGCGTGGAGGCCCGGCCGGCCGGGGTCTGTCTCACTCCAGAGCTGTTCTCTTCACCAGGTGACGCTGTCTTCTTAAGGTGTCGTTGCTGACCGGGCTCGGTCACGCAGAGTGAAATGGACCTAGTTTCCCTGTGTTCGTGGATGCTGACTTGTCACGAGAGACTGTTTCCCTGGACACGTTGTCAGCCAAGCACGTGTCCTCGGGGTTGGGCCGAGGTCCTGTAGGTGTCGTTGGAGGCTTTTGAGATGTGGGCGGGTGCTTCCACTGTCTTTTGGAGGGACGGGGGTAGAAGTCGTTTTTGTCCCTTGCTCTGGGTTGGGCTGTGCTCTGCAGGGAAGGAGCGGGGTGGGTCTCCCTGTCATGGACAGACGGCTGCTCCCCTGCTGCTCGGGGACTCCCTGTCAACTCAGTGTCCCCCTCAGCAATGTGCCCACGCCGCGCGGAGCACGGCTGCCGTGTCCTCCAGCCCAGGGCTGGGGCAGGACGTGCCTTTCCCCCTGGACAGTCGCCTCCCTGCAGCTCACCCTCTCCTCTCCCCTGCACGCGTCTGCGTGGCCTCTGTCCGCCGCTGCTGCCTTCACCCGGGTCCTGCGCGTGTGTGCGCACCCCAGGGAGAAGGGGTCGCTTTGCCTGCTACGGCTGGCGTGCTTCCAAAGGGGATGCTGCTTCCAAAGGGGATGCTGCGCTTCCTGCTACTGTCTCATCTCGAGCACTGACGACCTCACGGGCAGAACAGCGGTAACTGACCAGATGCTGGATGTGTTGGCTTTTCAGTTAATATAAATAACTTTTCTTAAGAGTTTAATGTACTTTCATTTTATCTCTATCTAGCTAACTCTTCCGTATCCAGGATTCATTTCATTTAATAGCAGCTTATTTTGCAGAAATGTCCGGAGTCTTTGTTCAGGCTAAGTTTTAAGTGAGAATTTGCACGAAAGGAGGGAGAGAGCTGTTTTCCTGTCCTTCGACCCTGTGCGCCCCCAGGAGGAAGAGGGGGAGACACGGGGGGGAGGAGGTGCGGACGGGGGTGGGGGAGGAGGACAGAAGGAGAAATGGGGGTGGTGGATGGGGGAGGGAGCGCCGATCGGGGCCACGTGTCCGGTGACGCCAGGAGGCTGAGGAGGAAGAGGCCGCCACCCACTTAGTGCCGCTCTTGTCTGTATCGTTCTCGCGAGGCGCTCGCTGCCATCGTGAGCAGGTTTAGGGTGTCCTCGGCCTCGGCTTGCTCTCCTGCTTGAGATCATTTCTGGCTGGCACAGCTGGACCTTCTTACTTGGAACTTGTTTCTCAGATTTTGTGCATTAGAGTCTATCATCTTAAATAGTACATGGAAATACTTCCTTTGTCTGTTTTTATATTTCAAGTGTCATTTTTTACATGTCGATGTAACAATCAAAACTTTCTCGTATATAAAGTTGACTCAGCCTTTCAGCATCTTATATCAGTTTGTTGAATTTTCTCCAAACTGATCATACAGGTTTTTATTGGATATTAACCAAACTTGGAGTTTTAGTTTTTTATTCTTTTAAAGAAAAATGGAAACAAGGGATATTTAGTACCTATTTTGATATAGTACATAAAGTAGAGTAAGACAAGTTTCTGTTGTTATTTTATTCCTGAAAAGGATTCCTTAATGTTTTCACGTGTTGGTTACTTTCACACTGTAAAAGAATGGAGCAAATAGAGAGACATACGTTTCCTCTTTTACCTGGTATGTACCGAAAACAGTTTCTTCCCTGTTGTACTGGTTCGCTAAAACGTAAGTGAACGTAAGCTCTCTGGGAGAGGACATGAGCTTACTTTCTCACCGCAGACCTCTGGCGTCCACGCGGCGCCTGGGACACGGAAGCGCTGGTCAGCACTCCTTAAACGCGTGAGTCCCCCGCCCTCCGTTCGCAAGCGGGCGGCCAAGAGACGCCCCAGGCCGTCGTCCACCCAGCTGCCCAGAGGCAGAAGCAGGCCTGGATGTGTAGACATGCTGTGCAGTGACACCAAAAGTGTCCTGAAAAACATTCTCAAGCTTTGCTCAGAGTGATCTATTTTAAGTGCGTCCCAAATGTTGGACATTTGACTGGATGTTGCATATTCCGTTTGGTAACCCCAAATGGTATTCTAACGCTTGTGCAAGCCAGGAGAAAGAAGAACGTGAGTATCGGGAGGTATAATTATATACGCACAAAATAGACTCTGAAGATTTGCTTCTGGGTGGGGAAGGACTAGGCAGGGGCCAGGTGGGGAAGGGTGCGGTTCACCATGTCCTTTTTGTGCCTTTTGAATTTTGCACCATATGAACGTGGTACGTACTTTTAAGGCAAAAGTATAAAATGTTTCTAAAAAGCATTTAAAGCCTCTGGAAGAAGCACTCGTCTGTGTGGTAGGGTCACTTCGGAAGATGTATCTCCGCCTTCAGAGGCACTGCCTGTCCGTCGTAGCTCTCAAGTGAGGAGAGATGTGCTCCGGCACTTGAGCCGGAAATAGAGCATTTGTAGAATCCCTGTTGCGGAAGGGGATAAAGTTTTAAGATTTTTGTTTTAAGCCACCGTTTTACACGTTTGTTACTGCCTGTGAGATGACTGTGCTTTTACTGAGGAGGGGCCTTGGATCTACAAGAAGCTGTCAGTTACATTGTGAACATTACTCGCCTCCGTTTCTGTGTTCTGCCTGAGGTCCCAGAACTCCGTTTTATCTATGACGCGAGTGGCCACCGTTTAGGTTATTCAGGATATACCTGTAAAGGTATCTTTGTTTTCTATTATTACTGTGAAGCAGAAAGAAAGAAGGGAATTGGGAAGGTTTATTTCTGATTTGTCTCTCGATAGATTTCTGTCGCAGAGAAAGGAGAGACTGAGAAAGTTTGTATCTCTCCCTTTTTATATTTCTAAATTTGTGGATGTAAATATTGATGCAGAAAAGTATATAATACCCATTTATTAGCTCACAAGGTACCCTTCAGAAGCATTCAAAATTCAGAAGAAAGCGAATGTGGATTTTTCTTTCACCCCTAAACAGACATATTTTTCATGCTCTTCTGTTTTTTAAACATTGTAATTGAAACAGTTGTTCTTGATCACTTATTTGCTTCTTTTGCTTTCTTTATAATTCATTTGTATAATTCTGTGCGAGACCGTATCGCATTATTCTGTTTTCCGCATTTTTAGTTAATAATTCTTCACTGTTAATACATTAAGGCTTTATTGAGCGCACGCTGTACTGAGCACCAGGTGTAGAGAGATTGTTTTAAAGACCTAGCCGCCTGGGAGCTCAGGGGTGGGAGAGGTGAGGAAGCAGAAACCCTCATCAGACACGGCCAGTGGGGTCGAGACGAAGTGGTTCACGGTGCTGTGGGTGCCGGAGAGTGCTTCTTGTCAAGGACCGTCCTTAGGGCTGCCTGTGGTGTTTACAGCCAGCAGAGTGGTAAGCATCTCTCAGGGATTTGGGCTCAGCAGGTCTAGAAGGGAACTGGGTCCTGTCCAGGGAAAGCCCGCGTGACTCTGAGGCCCCGTTTTGGATCAGTGCTTGGAGTTGAAATAAAGTTATTTAAACGAGGCTTCAGCTGCCAGCAGATCTGTTGAGGATGAGCTGTGGAGCAACGCAGACCCGGGGCCCGGTTTTCAGTGCCTGTGAGACCTGTGTCTCTCGAATGCTGCTTCAGTCTCGTCTTACCTTCACCCAGATCCCAGAGATCGCTGCAGACCTGTGGTTAGCGTGTTATCTTGTGCACTCTCAAATTAGCAACCGTTCTAACAGCTTGCACACCCATGTTCCTGGTGTCTTCGGTCTGTGAGAGTTGAGACCACACTACGCTAAGATTTTAGCAGTCTGCACTCTGTGTACACTGCAGTGTTTACACTCCTGATCCTGGGGACTAGAGATTTTAACTGCAGCTCGGTGAGCGATTCTGAAGTCGCTGAGGCTCTGGGGCAGCGGGGCCTGCACAGCATGGGCACAGCGAGGCTGCTGCTGTCACGGCCCTGGGACCGTGTCCTGGCGCGTGAGTGCCGAGGCCCGTGTCCCCCGGTGCGAGAGCGCTGAGATCAGAATGACCCTCTGTGTTAGGTGGGGTGGGTTGGCAGGTGAGGAGAGGAGGAGCCCATCCGGGGGTCAGTGGGCAGGGGCCGCAGCTCTTGTGGTCCCCCAAAGCCAGCCCATCAGACAAAGTGATGCGCAGGCAAGGGAAACATCTCAGCAGTTCCCGGAAGTATGAAATGACACAGAAGTAAAAAACCCAGGCTCTCCTTTTGTCCTTCACCCCAGCTCCACTCCGTGGAGGTGAGCACTTTTCATTCACGGCAGTTCTTACTGGAGCTTCATGCCAGGGGTGGCCGTCAGAATCACGTGGGGACACGCGCTGGGGCCTCATCCCTGGGGGCGGTCTGGTCCCGAAGGTCCAGGGTGAGCTGGGAGGTCACACTCCTTCCATCAGTAGCTCCGCTGTGCCCGGCGGTCTGTGAGGAGGTCCGGTCTGGAAGGAGGGTCTCCCCGTCTTCTTTAGAGTCAGGCACAAGTCCAGGACCGCGTGGTGGGGAAACGTTTTTTTCTGTGATAAGAAAACGTCGGTATGAATGGCGGTGTTAGTACCTTGAATTATATTTTAAACAGAAGCTGATGTGCGTATGTCTTACTTTGAATTTTGTGTATTCAGTTACTTAAGTTGCATGATATAAATTTGGGGAGTTCTTTGAATAGAAATCCTGAGAATTGAGAACAGTAGTGTTGCTTCAAAGGTAACCTGTTGTTTGCTTGTTTGTTTCAAATAACATGATGAGCACATTCGACTTGGCTAGTGAAGCCCTGTCCTTCTCTCGTCGCAGATGGTTCCGACTCCAGAGACAAGCCGAAGCTCTACCGCCTTCAGCTGAGTGTCACTGAGGTTGGGACAGAGAAGTTCGACGACGGCTCCATCCAGGTGCGTGTCCGGCTGCCGCTCTGCCGCTTCGGTGGGTCATAGGGCAGCGTGTGGGCCTGCCGCGCTGCGGGTGAGTGGAAGGGAGGGAAAGCCTTGGTATTTAATGGAAGCAGCTTGCTTGCTCTGGGTCACTTCTCTGCTTCATTGTGAACCGAGCAGAGTGTGAGTGTCTGTCCCACTCCCCCCCCTCCAGACCTCCAGGGCTGTTGCTTTTCTCCAAAAGATGGTGATGGTTTTATAGGTTGTTTCAAGTTTACAAGATTAAGGAGGATAACGTACGTGGAAGTGCCTGTCACTGGGTCGCACACGCAGTAGGAGGCGTTCAGTGAAGTATAGTTAAAGTGTTAGCTGAGCCACAGTGCTCAGGCTGGATTAGAGCAGAGCCTAGCGTGCCTGTGCGTTGGGAAGGGCAGGGCTGCTCGCTTCCCGGGGCTTGGGCGTGGGCAGATGTCCCTTTCTCTGTATTCTCACTTCTCAGTTGTGGCATGAGGGGCCCGATTACTAATGTCATTTTCAGTTCTAACCCCATCCTCAGCACGGCAGTAAAACAGGTGAACAGGGATTTGTAGCCCTGATGATCTGTGTAGATTTACCCATTAATTGTCTAATATTCAAGATGACCACGTTTTGTTTATTTTTTAATAAATTTGTTTATTTTATTTACTTATTTTTGGCTGCGTTGGGTCTTCTTTGCTGCGCGCGGGCTTTTCTCTAGTTGCGGTGAGCGGGGGCTACCCTTGTTGTGGTGCACAGGCTTCTCAGTGCAGTAGCTTCTCTTGTTGCGGAGCACGGGCTCTAGGCGCATGGGCTTCAGTAGTTGTGGCACGTGGGCTCAGTAGTTGTGGCACATGGGCTCAGTAGTTGTGACTCGTGGGCTCTAGAACGCAGGCTCAGTAGTTGTGGCTCTCGGGCTTAGTTGCTCTGCGGCATGTGGGATCTTCCCGGACCAGGGCTCGAACCCGTGACCCCTGCACTGGCAGGCGGATTCTTAACCACCGAGCCACCAGGGAAGCCCCCATATGCTTTTTAATGCAGAGTTGTGGTACCCCTTAAATCAAGCTGCTGGATGGTGAAAATATTCAGTTATTTTGACAGTGTTTATTTAATTAATAAATTAAGGGAAAATTCCCTGAAAGCACCAAAAATCCAGAGTTTATTAGATTATATTTATCATAAAAGAGGGACTTACAGTCTTAAAATTCAGTTTTTAAATCCTCTGTAGTTGATGATGGAAGTTCCTTTGATTTTCCTTTCTTTTTAGTTGTTTGGTTCAGGAATTGAGCCCCATCACTGTGACCTCACAAACATGGATGGAGTGGTCACGGTCACGCCGAGAAGCATGGATGCTGAGACCTACGTGGACGGGCAGCGCATCTCGGAGACGACGATGCTGCACAGCGGGATGAAGGTGCAGTTTGGGGTGTCCCATGTGTTTAAGTTCGTGGACCCCAGCCAGGACCACGCTCTGCCCAAGAGATCCGTGGATGGAGGCCTGATGGCGAAGGGTCCCAGACAGAGGCCTGGGTAAGGAGCATCCATCACCTTTAAGAATTCCAGAGTGTTGTGATCATGCTGAAAATGAAATGAATTAGCCATAGATTATATGTTTTATTGTCTTTTCAAAGTTTGTGGTTTGTGGTTCAGGTTCTTGTTGATTTGGGTTGGTTTCAGAGAAGAACAAGAAGAAAGAAAGGTCTTGACTTCATCTTGAAATTGGAAGTTGTGGCTGGTTTTCATTTTTAAATTTTGTTTTTTACCTGATACTTTTTTTTAAAAATAAATTTATTTATTTATTTTTGGCTGCGTTGGGTCTTCGTTGCTGCGCGCGGGCTTTTCTCTAGTTGCCGCGAGCGGGGGCTACTCTTCGTTGCGGTGCGCGGTCTTCTCACTGCGGTAGCTTCTCTCGTTAAGGAGCATGGGCGCCAGGTGTGCGGGCTTCAGTAGTTATGGCGCGCGGGCTCAGTAGTTGTGGCTCGCGGGCTCTAGAGCGCAGGCTCAAGAGTTGTGGCACGTGGGCTTAGCTGCTCCGCGGCATGTGGGATCTTCCCGGACCAGGGCAGGGCTCGAACTCGTGTCCCCGGCATCGGCAGGCAGATTCTTAACCACTGCGCCACCAGGGAAGCCCTAGCTGATACTTTAAAACAACACTTTATTTGAATTATGGTGTTGTGTGTAATGAGCCTTACGTCACCGAGGTGTTTCGTTGAGGTATGCCTTCTCTGTTACTAGTAGTGAAACACGTTGTTCTTCGTTAAGGAATTCAAGGTATTTGGCTCCACCTAGTGCCTGTCTGAGGACTTGCAACGTGGGCCTGGTGCTGGAAAAGGAAACTCCTTACCGTCTGGGAAAACTTCTCTGAGGGGAAGGGAGTAACACTTCCTTTTTGATAACATTTTTTTCATGAATGTACTGCCCGGTGACTTTATTACCCGTCTTACAGGTTGCTAGGGTGTGGATCTTGGGAAGACAGGGGCAGTAGCTTCCTCCGGCCCTGCTGAGAGCACAGACGTAGCATCCCAGGGGTGGCGCTCCTCGTTCCTGTGCCGTGGTTTCCTGCGTGAAACCGCGCAGAGCTTCCACCTGGGGCCACGTGGGGATCGTTCCCGTTCCCTCGTGCTGGCCCTTCGCTAGCTCACTGTCGGCACTAGGAGTTCTACCCTGACGGCTGCAGCCAGGCTGTTGAGGACGTCTTGGCCTCTCTTCTCACTCTGTCCACATTGAATCCTGGCGGTGGAGAGGGTGAAGGGCAGTCGCGGCCGGTGCAGATAAGACGTAACACCACTCCCGGGTGGACGCTCTGTGGTTCGCGCACGTTTGCGTCAGCAGGGTGGATGTAGGGACTGCCGTGCGGGTGTGGGGATCTGACGTCCCAGCGTCTCGCCTTCCAGTGCCAGGGTTCAGCAAGTGACCGAGCCCTTAGTCCCCGAAAGAACCGGCGTGGGTCTGTACTTGACAGGAAGGTCCCTGTCTCCACCTTTAAACTGGACGCGTGATAAACCCGTCCTTCCCTACTGTGTCTGGCAGGACCAGGTTTTTTAAATTCCTTTCTTCAGGTTGTATTTGTTTATCAGCCGTCTCCCCATTTCCTGTCTCTTGTCATGACCTTCCCACTGGCTCTTCTCTTCAGCAGATGGTCTTGCTGAAAGGGTTTCCATGTTAATTAGCAGCTTTCCTTCGCCCCGTTTCTTCCTTTCAGCACCAGACACCTGGACAGGGTAACACACACACACACCCCCCCCTCCGCCGCTTAATAGCCTCACGCTTATTCCTTGGAAGTTTCTCCAGAGAACTTACCGTGTGAGCAGTTCTTCTGGTGTGGTGTGTGTCGTCTATCAGCAGTGCCTACGATTACTGCCTCTTATTTGCAACTGGGCTTTACTTCTAGGTTTTATGTCGTATTTATTTTGATGGTGTTAGTTGGTAGTGTTACCGTCATAAACACAGTTCTACAAACTGTCTCTGTCCCACTCTTGCAGTCGGCGCTTCAGTTTTGTGGGCGATGTTTTCCTGGGTGAGAACATCCCGTCTCCTACTGCTTTTTGCCTTAATGGTTCCTGCTCTGGAGGCCTGCGGTTGTTGATTCTTGTCTTGTCTCTGGCTGAAAGCAGAGTTCGTGTAAGGACATGGAGAACGTCTCATTGAGGGGTAGTGCTGCTGTGACATTTTATTTTTATTACATCTTTTTCCTGCAAAACTAGTCAAAACTGCTTAGTGGTTGAGTATACCAGTACTTACACGTACATCCATAAAGTAGAACGGACTTTCCTTTTTTATAAAAATTAATACCGTTCTCAAGTTAAACCATTACGCAGATTTCTAGGTAGATAACTCATGTATTCCTTTTTTTCACACATGTATGTATATTTCTTAAATGAGCTATAATTGGCATATTAGTTCAGGTGTGTGACATAGTGATTCAGTGTTTGTATGTGTTGTGAAATGATCACAGTAAGTCTAGTTACGTCCATCGCCACACGTAGTTACGCAGTTTTTTCCTGTGATGAGAACTTCAGGATCTCCTCTTGGCAGCTTTCAGTTCTGCAGCACAGTCTTAGGAACTGTAGTGGCTGTGCTGTGCACTACATCCCCAGGACTTAATTATTTTAAAACTGGAAGCCTGTACCTTTTGACCCATTTTGGCATTCCCCCCATCATCCGGACACCCCTGCCTCTGGTATCCACCAATGTTTGTATCTGTGAGCTTGGCTTTTTTGTTGTTACTGTTTTTTTATATACAGTTTTCAAAGGTCACTTCCCGTTTACAGTTATTACAAAATATTGGCTCTGCTCCCCACGTCGTACAACATATTCTTGAGCCCGTGGTACACCCGGCAGTTTACGCCTCCCATCCCACAGCCCCTGTACTGCCCTTCTCCCCACCCCCGTCGTAACCACTAGTTTGTTCTCTGTGTCTGTGAGTCTGCTTCTTTTTTCTCGTATTCACTAGTTTGTTGTGTTTTTCAGGTGGTATCTGTAGTATTTGTCTTTCTCTGTCTGACTTGACTTAGCATGATGCCCTCCAAGTCCATCCATGTTGCTGCAAATGGCAAAATTTCATTCCTTTCACGGCTGTCTTGTTCTAAGTTCCACATGTAAGTGAGATCATATGGTAATTGTCTTTCTCTGTCTGACATTCCAGTGAGCACAGTTTCTTCAAGTTCCATCCATGTTGTCACAAATGGCAAGATTTCCTTCATTTTTATGGTTGAATAATATTCCTGTGAGTGTGTATACACAGATACAGGTGTGCGCGCGCGCGCACACACACACACACACACACACACACACTCTCTCACTATATCATCTTTATCCATTCTTCCATCAGTGGACACTTAGACTGCCCCCATACCTTGGCTGTTGTGAGTGAGGCTGCAGTGAACGTGAGGTGAGGATATCATATCAAGTCAGGGTTCTCATTGTCTTCGGATATACACCCGGAAGTGGGATTGCTGGGTCATACGGTAGCTCTAGTGTTAATTGTTGAGGAACCTCCATTACCGGTCTCCATAGTGGCTGCACCGATCTCCATTCCCACCAACAGTGCACGAGTGTTCCCTTTTCTCCACACCCTCACCAACACATACCTCTTGTCCTTTGGATGATGGCTATTCTGGTAGGTGTGAGGTGATGCCTCCTTGCGGTTTTGATTTGCGTTTCCCTGGTGATTAGTGATGTCGAGCATCTTGTCATGTACTTGTTGGTGATCTGTATGTCTTTAGAAAATGTTTATTCAGATCCTCTGCCCGTTTGTTAATTGTTTTTTGTTTTGGGAGGAGATGTTGTTACTGAGTTGTATGAAGTCTTTATATATTTTGGATATTAACCCCTTATCAGATACATGGTTTGCAAATATTTTCTCCCCTTGCACACATTGCTTCTTCATTTTGTCGGTGGTTTCCTTTGCTGTGCAGAAGCTTTTAGTTTGCTGCAGTCCCACTTGTTTATTTTGCTTTTGTTGCCTTTACTTTTTTGTCAGATGCAAAAACTCATCACCAAGACTAGTGTCAAGGAGCTTACTGCCTATATTTTCTTCTGGGAGTTTATGGTTTCAGATCTTACTCAAGCCTTTGATCCATTTTGAGTTAATCTTTGTGTTTGGTGTAAGGTAGTGATCCATTCTCATTCTTTTGCACGTGGCTGTCCAGTGTTCCCAATACTTTTTATCGAAGAGACCGTCCTATATGTTCTCTGTCATTGTATATTCTTGGCTCCTTTGTCATAGATTAATTGACCATATATGTGTGGGTTTATTTCTGGGCTCTCTATCCTGTTCCATTGATCTGTGTGTCTGTTTTTATGCTGATATCATTCTCTTCTGATTACTAGAGCTTTGTACAATAATATAGTTTGAAATCAGGGAGTGATTTGTTCTTTTTCTTTGTTCTGTCTCAAGGTTGCTTTCACTACTTGGGCTCTTTTGTGGTTCCATACAAATTTTAGAATTGTTCTATTTTTGTGAAAAATGCCATTGGAATTTTGATAGGGATTCCAGTGAATGTATAGATTGCCTTGGGTGGTATGGACATTTTAACAATATCAATTCTTCCAGTCCATGAGCACAAAATAACATTTATTTGTATCTTCTTCAGTTTCTTTGATCAGTGTCTTGGAATTTTCAGTGTACTGGTCTTTCACCTCCTTGGTTAAATTTATTTTTAAGTGTTTTATTCTTCTTGATGTGGCTGTAAATGGGATTATTTTCTTAATGTCTCTGATATTTTATTACCTGTGTATAGAAACACAACATGTTTTTGTTACTGGTTTTGCACCCTGCAAGCGTACTGGATTGGCTTATCCTAACACATTTTTTTTAGTGGAGTCTTTAGGGTTTTCTGTATGTAACATCTTGTCATCTGCAAATAGTGACAGTTTCCCTTATTTTCTGATTTAGACGGTTCTTATTTCTTTTTCTTGCCTAATTGCTCTGGCTTTGTTGAGTAAAATTGGTGAGAGCGGGCATCCTTGTCTTGTTCCTGATCTTAGAGGAAATGCTTTCAGTTCTTCACTGTTGAGTATGATGTCGGCTTAGGTTTGTCATACGTGGCCTTTATGATGATGAGGGACGTTTCTTCTGTACCCTCTTTGTGGAGAGTTTTTATCACAAATGGCTGTTGAATTTTGTCAGATCTTGTTCTGCATATGTGGAGATGATCGTGTGGTTTTTTTATCCTTTTTGTTAGCGTGGTGTGCCACGTTGATGGATTTGTGGCTGTTGAACCATCTGTGTGCATCCCTGGAATAAATCACACTTGATCATGGTGTATGAGCCTCTTAACAGATGTTTTAGGGCTCTTTTTCCCCTTTGGTTGGGCCTCTCTCATGAACTGGAATAAATGGCTTGCATTCACCCTTCATTTGTGCCGAAGAGCTGTCGCTTGCCTCAGATTATTGACTCTTTAAAATGAGATTTTGTTTATGTTCTCAACTAATTTTTCATAATGATAAGTTTAACAGTTTTGGTATTTTTGAGATATTCTTAAAAAGTGTTTAGAATTACTCTGGATCTAATTATTGACATTATCAAAAATTTCTCCATTTCTTTATTTGTAGCCTAGTGGTGGTATCCGTGAGCTTTTAAAAAACCATCAGCTTGGCTTTCAGGCAGGAGTCAGCTGGGCCTGTGCCTTGTCTTCATGCCCACTCCACCCACCCCACCCCACCCCACCCCGGCCTTCCCTGAGTCCACACGTGGGCTCCTGGCACCTCGGGCGTCTGCGCTGTGTTCACGTACCATTTGCAGCCTAGAGAGACTCACTGATGGAACAGCTTTCTCTTTTTTTCTTTATGCTTCCTTTCAATTTTTTGTTATTAGTTTTCAAAAAACTGATCTCAAAAAAGGGAGAAGACTCAAATCAATAGAATTAGAAATGAAAAAGGAGAAGTAACAACTGACACTGCAGAAATACAAAAGATCATGAGACATTATTACAAGCAACTCTATGCCAATAAAATGGACAACCTGGAAGAAATGGACAAATTCTTAGAAATGCACAACCTGCCAAGACTGAATCAGGAAGAGATAGAAAATATGAACAGACCAATCACAAGCACTGAAATTGAAACTGTGATTAAAAATCTTCCAACAAACAAAAGCCCAGGCCCAGATGGCTTCACAGGCGAATTCTATCAAACATTTAGAGGAGAGCTAATACCTATCCTTCTCAAACTCTTCCGAAATATAGCAGAGGGAGGAACACTCCCAAACTCATTCTACGAGGCCACCGTCACCTTGATACGAAAACCAGACAAGGATGTCACAAAGAAAGAAAACTACAGGCCAATATCACTGATGAACATAGATGCAAAAATCCTCAACAAAGTACTAGCAGAATCCAACAGCACATTAAAAGGATCATACACCATGATCAAGTGGGGTTTATTCCAGGAATGCAAGGATTCTTCAATATACGCAACTCAATCAATGTGATACACCATACTAACAAATTGAAGGAGAAAAACCATATGATCATCTCAATAGATGCAGAGAAAGCTTTTGACAAAATTCAACACCCATTTATGATAAAAACCCTGCAGAAAGTAGGCATAGAGGGAACTTTCCTCAGCATAATAAAGGCCATATATGACAAACCCACAGCCAACATCATCCTCAATGGTGAAACACTGAAAGCATTTCCACTAAGATCAGGAACAAGACAAGGTTGCCCACTCTCACCGCTCTTATTCAATATAGTTTTGGAAGTTTTAGCCACAGCAATCAGAGAAGAAAAGGAAATAAAAGGAATCCAAATCGGAAAAGAAGAAGTAAAGCTGTCACTGTTTGCAGATGACATGATACTATACATAGAGAATCCTAAAGATGCTACCAGAAAACTACTAGAGCTAATCAATGAATTTGGTAAAGTTGCAGGATACAAAATTAATGCACAGAAATCTCTTGCATTCCTATACACTAATGATGAAAAATCTGAAAGTGAAATCAAGAAAACACTCCCATTTACCATTGCAACAAAAAGAATAAAATATCTAGGAATAAACCTACCTAAGGAGACTAAAGACCTGTATGCAGAAAATTATAAGACACTGATGAAAGAAATTAAAGATGATACAAATAGATGGAGAGATATACCATGTTCTTGGATTGGAAGAATCAATATTGTGAAAATGAGTCTACTACCCAAAGCAATCTACAGATTCAGTGCAATCCCTATCAAACTACCACTGGCATTTTTCACAGAACTAGAACCAAAAATTTCACAATTTGTATGGAAACACAAAAGACCCCGAATAGCCAAAGCAATCTTGAGCACAAAAAACGGATCTGGAGGAATTAGGCTCCCTGACTTCAGACTATATACTACAAAGCTACAGTAATCAAGACAGTATGGTACTGGCACAAAAACAGAAAGGTAGATCAATGGAACAGGATAGAAAGCCCAGAGATAAACCCACGCACATATGGTCACCTTGTCTTTGATAAAGGAGGCAGGAATGTACAGTGGAGAAAGGACAGCCTCTTCAATAAGTGGTGCTGGGAAAACTGGACAGGTACATGTAAAAGTATGAGATTAGATCACTCCCTAACACCATACACAAAAATAAGCTCAAAATGGATTAAAGACCTAAATGTAAGGCCAGAAACTATGAAACTCTTAGAGGAAAACATAGGCAGAACACTCTGTGACATAAATCACAGCAAGATCCTTTTTGACCCACCTCCTAGAGAAATGGAAATAGAAACAAAAATAAACATCGAACCTAATGAAACTTCAAAGCTTTTGCACAGCAAAGGAAACCATAAACAAGACCAAAAGACAGCCCTCAGAATGGGAGAAAATATTTGCAAATGAAGCAACTGACAAAGGATTAATCTCCAAAATGTACAAGCAGCTCATGCAGCTCAATAACAAAACAAAGAAACAACCCAATCCAAACATGGGCAGAAGACCTAAATAGACATTTCTCCAAAGAAGATATACAGACTGCCAACAAACACATGAAAGAATGCTCAACATCATTAATCATTAGAGAAATGCAAATCAAAACTACAATGAGATATCATCTCACACCAGTCAGAATGGCCATCATCAAAAAATCTAGAAACAATAAATGCTGGAGAGGGTGTGGAGAGAAGGGAACACTCTTGCACTGCTGGTGGGAATGTAAATTGATACAGTCAATATGGAGAACGGTATGGAGGTTCCTTAAAAAACTACAAATAGAACTACCATAGGACCCAGCAATCCCACTACTGGGCATATACCCTGAGAAAACCATAATTCAAAAAGAGTCATGTTCCAAAATGTTCATTGCAGCTCTATTTACAATAGCCCGGAGATGGAAACAACCTAAGTGCCCATCATCGGATGAATGGATAAAGAAGATGTGGCACATATATACAATGGAATATTACTCAGCCATAAAAAGAAACGAAATTGAGCTATTTGTAATGAGGTGGATAGACCTAGAGTCTGTCATACAGAGTGAAGTAAGTCAGAGAAAGACAAATACTGTATGCTAACACATATATATGGAATTTAAGAAAAAAAATGTCATGAAGAACCTAGGGGTAAGACAGGAATAAAGACACAGACCTACTGGAGAACAGACTTGAGGATATGGGGAGGGGGAAGGGTGAGCTGTGACAGGGCGAGAGAGAGGCATGGACATATATACACTACCAAAAGTAAGGTAGATAGCCAGTGGGAAGCAGCCGCATAGCCCAGAGATATCAGCTCGGTGCTTTGTGACCGCCTAGGGGGGTGGGATAGGGAGGGTGGGAGGGAGGGAGACGCAAGAGGGAAGAGATATGGGAACATATGTATATGTATAACTGATTCACTTTGTTATAAAGCAGAAACTAACACACCATTGTAAAGCAATTATACCCCAATAAAGATGTTAAAAAAAAAAAAGAAAAATGATAATAAACAATAAAAATGGGAGGTGGAGAAGGAATGCTCACTTTCTCACCTTTCAGAGTAGAGAGTCAAAAAAAAAATCTGATCTCGAGAGTATTCAGTATACATTGGTAGGAAAAGTTCATAAAGTTACAATAGTTTTTTAATTCATTAAGTTCATATTCTGGCAGTGAAGTGATTTCTTGAAGATCTTTGAACATTGGGATATTTAACTAGTATTATAAAGAAGAGACTACCTCTTATCATTGGAGAGTTATTAATTCTACGTATTTCTTTTTCTCTCAACAGAATTGTTCAGGAGACAACTTTTGATTTGGGAGGAGATGTTCATAGTGGGACAGCATTACCAGCGAGCAAGGTGGGTGATTGTCACTTACCTGACAGGACTGTGTTTGTTTCGCATAGCAGGACGTCTTTGATGAATTGCTGGTGACATCCTCGTAAAAGTATTGTGCAGACAGACTTTAATAGTGGCCTGCGTGTGGGGGTCCTAACCACTTGTGTTTCTCGTGGTGATACGTGAGCAGCAGACCGTCTTTTTCCCCTAAGGCCGGGAGGCTGTGCTTTCTCTCCCAAGCAGTGTGTCCTAGGCCTGTCCTCTGTGTGGCCAGCCTTTCTCGCTCAGGCCACCCCCGCAGATAGCGGACTCCTGCCCTTCTTACCTCAGCTTGGGTCCCAGCTCCCACCTGCCACTTCACGCCCGTGGGCGCCGTGCTCTCTCTCTTGCACAGTTGGTTTACTTCTGTCCTCGTTCTGGTTCCCGACTGCTGGGTAACACCCCACACCCAGACTCGTGGACTGAAACAGCAGTTGTTTTGTTTCTTCGTAGCTGTGCAGAGCGGTTTGGACTCAGTCTGCTTTGCTGGTCTTGCTGGTGGCTCCTTGTGTGGGACGGTTGGTGGCTGGAACCCCTCGCCCATCTCTCTCCACGGGGGCGGCAGACGTCTTAGTGCCTCACGAGAAGCGCCGAGCTCCCAGGCCTTGCGCCTTCCACCGCGCCGTTCACGGGCCCGGCTCGGGGGCAGGAGCTGCTCGCGTGGGGCTCATCTTCAGGCACCGGGACAGGTTTTTAAAACCCTTCCTTCCTGTCCTCTCCAGCTACTGCCCGTTTCCTACTCATGTTCTCAGCACAGTTTCTGGCAGGGATCATCGGCGGTGGTCGTGTCCATGGCCTGCACTCCATCTCCTTTCCCGCTCGTAGGGCCGCGCCTGTCCCGGGCACCGACGCCCCCGGTTCCAGGTCCCGTGTGGTCTGTCTCGGCGGTGCCAGCACCACCCAGCGGGTGCACGCCCTCCGCCCCAGGGCCTCTCTCGCCCCCGTCTCAGGGCACCTTCCTCCTCAGTCTGATTGGTGGGTCCCCGCCCCTCCCCCACCGCCTGATTCTGAAATTGGGGGCCAAGGCTTCAGACCTCGGGCCCCCCTCTTCCGCTGGTACCTGTTCCCAGCTGACCGTAGACAGTTGGATGCCCTCTGTGCGCGCCACTCCCATCTTGGGCGCCAGCCCCCCAAACTGCAGCACCCGTCACATTCAACGCAGCTGAGACAAATGGAGACTTTCTTTCTCACACACCTTCTCTCCCTCACCCTTCCCCACCTCGGTGCCTGACGTCCCGTCCTCCAGCGTCCTCGGCATCGCTCGACAGAAACCCGTCGCGGGCCGCCCTGGTCCCCCTCGTCCCCTCACCTGGTCACCCCCTCACCCGGTCATCGGCAGGTCCCGCCGGCGCGGCCCCTGCCCTCTGACCCTCCTTTGTCTGTCGTCCCCGGGAGAGTCTGGCTCAGGCTGCAGCCGTCCTGTGGCGGAGGGACCGCAGAGCTTCTTAGACGGCAGCCCCTCCTCTGCTCTTCCCTGGCCCGTCATTCTCCTCCCGGCAGCTGAACCGAGGTATTAAAGACGTGAATTAGACGTTGCTACTGCCCTGCTTCCGAAGCCTCCGGGTGGTTTCTTGTCCCGCTGTCACATGGTCGTCGCTCTGTGTCACACAGCTCCTGGGGCCCGGCCCCCTTCCCTCTCAGCTCAGCATGTGCCACCACTGCTTCTGTTCCCAGGACGCCCACCCCCGTCCCACCCGAAGGCCGGGTGGGCCTGCTTCTCGTGGAACGCTCTTTCCACTGGTCGTCCCCCAGCGAGCCCCTTCTTACCTCGGGCTTCATCTGAAGTCTCCTCCACGAAGGAGTCTTCCTTGAGTGCCCTGGCACTAGTACACACCGTACGTGAAATTCTTTGTGCAGCCCTTGATACCGTACGCTACTTGTTTGTCGATTGACTGTGCCGTGTGAGCTCTGTGAGGGTAGTAGGGCTTGTGTGCTCACTGCTGCACTTCTGCTGCTTAGAAAAATGCCTGGAAGTACATAAAAGCCTCAGTGACAACAAAATGTTAATACAGCCATTGCAATTCTGTAACATAAAAATAATATTACGAGATGTCTACAGCATAAGAAAAAGTATCTTTTACAGAGTGTAGGCTGTGTAATGTCATTTATGGGAAATATAAAGAACGGAAAGATACATGCTGCACAGTGTTAATTCTGGTTGGTAAGGCCAGGATGATTTTTATTTACTTATCTGTGCTCAGTTTCTACAGTAAGGGATGTAGCAAGAAGTCTTACATAAATTTTTTGCTGCAATGGATTTTTTACCTAAATTTATTGATTCTGTTCTGATTGTTTTCTGAATATCAGTAACTCACCCCTCTGTCAGCCACAGGCTGGCTAGGAGTGGGCACTGCTTGGAGGGACTTACATCGACTGCATTGGGTTGCTTCATAGGTGTCTTTTCCCTGTGTTGATTAAGGGCAGGAAGTAAGCCAGTTTCTGTACTGAATCCTTCACTAGGTTTTGAGCTGTGATGAGTGAATTTTTACATCCTTCCTTAAAACTCACAAGTAAACAAAGAGCCGCCTCTTCACGTTGTGCACATACCCTGTCCACTGTGTCCTGACCCAAGAGAACTCTGGAGTCAGGTCGCCGCTATTACTGGACTTTCTGCAGGGCCCTGGTGTGTGTGCCCCACGCCTGCATGCCTGTGTTTTAGAGCCAGATGGGGAAAGTGGCCGTGTGTGCTGTTATTCTCTCAGTAACTGTGCTCTTGGGCACACTGCTGTGGACGTGGCATCCTTGGCACTGCTGGGCCCCTCCTGGCCTCTGCTGTCCCTCTGCGCCCCCCCCCCCCGCCTCCCCCGCGACGCTGACTGAGTGTGAAGTGTGGTTGGTCCGCGTGCTGTGTTTAAATGCCCTGTGTTTCCCCTGGACTTAGAGCTCCTCCAGGCTGGACGGCGACAGGGGGCTGTCTGCCGCCGGCACCGCCGAGCGAGGGATGGTGAAGCCCATGGTCAGAGTGGAGCAGCAGCTGGACTACCGCAGGCAAGAAAGCAGGTGGGAAATGGGTGCTTTGGAATTGTGAAAGGAGTGAAAGTACACCTGGAGGGGGTTTGGGTTAAAGGTTACTCACTCCAGAGGTTTGGCTGACATTTTTAGAGTGTTAGCAGTACGTTAAGGTTATTTCCTTTTCATGTTACTGAATTGAAAAAAAAATGCTTCATCAACGGTTACATCCCTCGCTTACATGCCACGGCCTCATCCAGTTGAAATGGGAGGCAGTTTGAATTAAGATGTTTCCATGTTAAATGTGCTGCTTGGTAAAAACAGGGAGAAAGGGAATTTTTGGAGGATTTTAATATTTGATCATTTTGATATTTAGATAAGACTAATCATTTGACCCATTTCCAGAGGAAATCCTCACGTGTTTAAAAATACACAGAGCCAAAAATGAGGTTGAAGTTGAGTGTTTCAGAGTTACGGAGTGCCATCCTGCTCTGTCTCACGCCCTGATGGCTCCCTGTTGATAGACGGAGATGAGTCCTTTTCTCTGCTGGCACTGGTCTTGCCTAGTTTTTTTGAACAGAGGACATAGACCTTTTGTTATTTCCTTTTCTTAAGATTTTTAAATATATCTCACCTTAAGTCAGAATTCTGTTTCCTTGTGGCTTCTAAAATTGTTCCGGTGTTGGAAAGCATGGTGGTTCACTGTAGATGTTGAGCCCTCCTCGCACAGAAACGGGGGAGCTGGGTGTGAACGCTCTCGTTATCAGCAGTGGAGCCAGGAGCGCTCGCCTTTGGTGCTTTTCAGACTTTTGATGAGGCCATGCTGACCGTTCCCTTTCGCAGATCCAGTAACCAAGGCATTAGCTGAGGCAGGTCGCTTACCATTTGGTGACAGGCGACAAGCGGCTGATACAGCGCTTAAGTTTTCCATCTTGCAGCAGAAGGCACTGTACATTATAAGATTTTAATAACAGTCATCATAGTAATTAAATCTGTAGACTCATCTGGGAATCTCAAGTTTTTACCTCATTTTTATTATGGGCTTTTGGTCATTGTTCAGTATTTTTTGGTGAATATTTTTACAATTACAATATGAATCATTATACATGGAGAATTTTTTTTAGATATAATAATAAATAGCCTACTTTCTGTGTCCGGACTTGTTTTTGGTAGTGTATTCTAGAATTAGATGTTCAGAACGGTGAATTAGTATTATAAGGAGTTAACCTCCATTTGCTTATAAGGTGATCAAGAGGTGTGTATCGTAGTTCTTAGCCCATAAATACTTGAATAAGCAAATCATCATTAGGGGAGGGGAAGATTGATTAAGCTAATGTTTTTAGGATATGCAAAATTAGTAAGTATACACTTACTAACTTATTCATACAGTTAATAAATATATGATAATATAGTGTCAGAATAGCCATGTGATGATTAATTGTATGTCAGAAATTATTTTTTCCTGTGAGCATATGTTTTAGCTAAGTGTTTTGCAAGGTCATATTCGTTTGTTTTGCCAAGACTTGTTTAAGTTTTATTGGATATAAATATGTGTTGCTTTGTTGATATGAGGACAGTGATGGAAACAGATGGCTCTTCCCATTTTCAGTCTCTGTTTTTCGTGTATATAATACATTGTTCGTGTAAGCAGGTCTTCTACACTGGTATGGTCATAAAAATGAGCGATTAAATACGAACCTTAGTCAAGGAAACAATTATGAATGATGGAAAAGACTCTTAAAGTACCACTGGCACATTTTTAAAATTTTTTCAATGAGAATTTAAATTCCTTATTTTTAATAGATGTGTTGAAGTGATGAAGCATTAAAAAAATTTGGTAAAAATTTATCCAGGTTCACGTTACGGGTATTAAATTGAAAATAACTGCTTAGCTGCAATTTCACATGTTTACAAATACGACAGCATAAGAAAGGCACATTAAAATAATTGAGCTTTTGAATTACTTTATACCTAAATTATTGAGTTAAATCCAAATTAATAAATCATAGACTGGATAATAAACTTTGAAGCATGTAATCTGGTGAAAAGAAGGTTTTTTTGTTTTTACTTTTCATGTTTATGATCGTTTGAACGAACTCACATTATATTTCTCCTTATTCATCTTTTGGTGCGTGGAGATGAGGATGGAGGGACCAGAACATTTGTTGTTGGAAAGGAATCACTTTAGTTCGCCCGTCTGTACCTGCAGATCTGTAGTCAGCCGTGTTAGTCATCCTACGGCGTGGTCGCCGTGCGCGGGGACAAACGCTAACACTGAGTGGTCGAGGGGACCTGGAATGGCAGGGGTCAAGTGTCTAACCTCTATTGGGAGAGAAAGGCGATGTCTAGCTCTTAGGACACTTTTCTTTTTCCTGTGTGAGAGCTCAGTTTCAAGCTCAGTGTGGTTTAGATTTTCTCTGTGTCTCCCAGCAGTGTCTCTTCATTGTCACTTGAGCCATCGCGGTAGCAGGTGCCTGGCAGCCTGATCTCTCTGTTCCACGCGACGTCTTCATCAATAATAAAGAAACAGGGTCAGATCTGTTCTCCTGACGGAAGCAGATACTTCGAGGACCTGACCTCTGTGAGGAGCTGGGACGCGGTCACTCCCAGTTCACTCGTTTGGACGTTTGAATAGGTTCCACATGAAAACCAGTCATCGGGCTGTGTGTTATTTGAAAAAATTTTATATATAGACATTTAAGAAATAGTTGCAGAAATCTGCACTGGTTGTCGGTGATGTTATTAGCTAATGTGACCGAATTTTAAGAAATGGCCATTTTCCTCTTTCAGAACTCAGGACGCTCCTGGGCCTGACCTAATACTGCCTGCAAGCATTGAATTCAGGGAAAGTTGTGAGTAATTTCAGATTCCATTGGTAGTGAATTACTTCTTGTTCCATTTTTCTCCATCTGATTTTCATGGGGTTCTTTTTGTTCTTTTTTTTTCTTCTTCTTTTTTGAAATCTTTTCACAGCTGAAGATTCATTTTTATCTGCCATTATAAATTACACTAATAGCTCTACAGTCCATTTTAAGTTGTCACCTACATACGTGTTATATATGGCGTGTCGGTATGTATTGTCCAGCCAGTACAGACCCGATGTCAGTCCCGCAGAACGGACGCACAAAGTGATTGCCATTGTCAACAAGATGGTGAGCATGATGGAAGGGGTCATTCAGGTAAGCACCGGCCTGCAAAGCCGCGCCAGTTCAATGACCGTGTTTATAATTTTTAAATCAGTTAAGTTAGTTTTTTTAACATTTCAGATTTGTTTACATGTTTGACTTCGTCTTAATTTTTTCTAAAACGAAAGTTACTTAAGTAGGATTAGAAATTGTATAGCTTTAAAAGTTGAAAAGAAATGTAAACTTCTTTTCTGTTTCTTCCCTACAAAATTTAAAATAAGGGAAGAGAAACTGTACATGGTAACATAATGATCATGAAGAAGACCCTTGAAATTACACTAGTTGTGAGAAGGCATTGAGAATTTAAAAAATAATAATAAATTACTGAGGTGAAATTCACGTAACATAGAATGAACCATTTTAAAGTGAGTAGTTGGGTAGCATCAGTACATTCACAGTGTCGTGCAGCCTCCTGAACTTGACTCCATAGCTTTTCCATCACTCCAGACAGACCCCTCACCCGCCGAGCAGTTTCTGTCCATTACCCGCCCCATCAGTTCCTGACACCTCCTTAGAATTTTTTAATGGTTATGAAAAAGGACTTGTTCTTTTATAATGAGCCTACTAGGATGTTGGTAGTTAGCATCTGGGTTTTTTGATAGCAAACTTGTGTAGGTATAATGGACATCGTGACATTTCTCACGATGAAAATCAGATTCAAATTCTTTCATAAACCAGTTTTAAAATTTTCAGGAAATAAGGATGTTCTCTTGGCAGAATGGTTTGTTTCCTTTAGTACTGTCTTGTCTGTAGTTGATAAAATTGGCATAATAGTTTTCCAGACTTTTAGATAACTTGGAGGTTTAAAGTCCTTAAAAGTAAATTTACAGATTTTTTAAAAAAGTGTTCCTAAATCACTTGTCAACACTATTTATCACTCAGCTGTGAAACTCTAGGTATACAATGTTACATAACATGGCTAGATGGTTTGATTGTTTTTCTCCTGTCAGGATACTTTTCAAACTAGAAAAGACTAGTTTGAGGCAGACGAGTCTTTTAATTCCCTCAGAACTGTTTTAAAAGGCCAGACATTTTCAAGAAGGGTTTCTTTTATGTTTGAGTGGTTAGCCTGTGAATTTGAGGAGGTTATGAGTCTTCTACCCAAGTGAGGAAACAGATAAAAAGGAAAGTCGTTTTATTTGGATACCATTTTGTTACTCTCTTATTATTTTATAGACAGATGTGGATTTCCTTTCCAGTTGTCATTCAGAGCCATTGTCTGTCTTCCATCGCGTTTGGATTTCACATTATCAGACTCCCATCAGCAAACTACTTTTGATGGACTTTTCTTAACTAGGCAGTGAAATCACCATTATCAGGACAAGCCTTTCAGACTTCAGATTTAGGTTCAGTATGTGATTGGAGATCTAAAAATCTTCAATATTTAGATCGAAGATCTAAAAATCTTCAATTTTTAGAGAGTAATTATGGAATAATTAAAATTCTTTCATTTTTTGTAAAAACCTACTTTCAGAAAACAAGTTACTCCTTTCTAGTATAGAAATAATACGTCTTTAATACATTTTTAAGTTCTCAGCTCTTACTGTTTTTGCTGGTCTTTCTTGTTTTTCATTCTTATTAACTGATCCAGGAGAATAGACTCTCAAGTTATGTACGTTTAAGTCGTCTCAAACACGAAACGCTGTTAAGAGATGTTAAGAAGTCCTTTTCTTTGTAAATCTTTTAAAGAGATCAGTGTATTCGTTTATTGTAACATCTTCTTTATAGATGAACTCTAGGAATTCCCTTCGTTACTGTGCCAGTTTTAAGAACATGAAACTAATCGTTTATGCCCTGGACTCCCGAAGCTGCCTCAGAACTGTAAATGAGTGTGTAACATGGGAATAGCGTAACTAGATGTCGTACCCTCATGTTAGTGTTTTGATTTTTTTTTTTTTTAACTATCATGATTGTTTACAAGTTTCTTTCTCTCGTTCTGCTTGGTTTCCCCGCGTCTGTTTTTCTCCAGGAAGTAGACCAGGTTGATCAGGTAGGATATACTGCCGGGAGCCGATCCTCCTGGCTGTGTTGGCTTAGCTGAGTTTCTCATGCTGCTTCCATGTCAAAGTACAACAACAACCGGACCGAGGCTCATAACACTCATTTGGCAGCTGGAACATGCAGTACTAAAACCCTTTTTGGACTGTGCAGCCTTTATCAGCATTTCATAACTTTTGCTTAATGCACTTCAGTGTGGATATGAAATGACAAAAGTTCTGTTTCTTCTCTTTATTGTTTATCCTTGGTTCCTATTCTTTGGATCTCATCTGAGGTTGCCTGGCCTGCACATGTGGTCGGGAGATGACACGATAGATCAGTACTTGATACCGAGTTGCTTGGTGTCCAAGCCAGTGACTTTGAGTATCAGGGTGGCTTTTGGGTAACCATGGATACATGTGTGTATACTTCACAGATTACCAGATAATGCACAATCTCCAATTTGGTGTTGTATTATTCGATACCTCCTTACCCCCACTGATTCCATAAATTGTAGCTCATTAGATCCGTGTGTCTATACATGAAGCCTAAGAAGTTGCAGTGGGTTTTTACTTTCCATTGCTATGTATGTACCCAAATTCCTCTGCAAGTATCTGGTATCTGTGGTAAATACCTTGGTGGAAATGGGAAGGTACTGGTCTATCTTCAGCTTTTCAAGAGCATTCCTTTTTATTTTTCTGATTGTTGTTTGTCCTGTGGTTGCTTATGGAAACGTGTTCTGTCTACAGAAACAGAAGAATATTGCAGGGGCGCTTGCTTTCTGGATGGCAAATGCATCTGAGCTTCTCAACTTCATAAAGCAGGACCGAGATCTTAGTCGAATCACGTTGGATGCCCAGGATGTTCTAGCACACTTGGTTCAAATGGCCTTTAAGTAAGAACATGTGTTTGGAGATGATACTATTCTGTAAAGATATAAATCATGTTTTCTGGTTAAATTTTCAAAACTAATTTTAAGGGTTTTTATTTACCCTAATTGAAGATGGATATCAAGAAGCATAAATAACTATATGCAAAATGTGTTGATTTAATAAATTTAATTCACTCAGCTGTGCTTCAAGAATCCTGAGAGTAGAGCTCTTACATATATTTTTTACATGGAAGATATTTCTAAACAGTCGGAATTGTTTCACTTGTGATGTTATGTCTGGTAATAGCAGGGCGTCATTCTGAGATGATTAAAATTGTTTACGTATTTTCAGATACCTGGTCCACTGTCTCCAGTCAGAACTGAACAATTACATGCCAGCCTTTCTGGACGACCCCGAAGAGAACAGTCTGCAGAGACCCAAAATAGGTCAGGGTTCTCTTCTTCTCCTTCGTCCCCTCCTTCTCCGGTTTGTTTAGCTTCATTTTAATATTTGCTGTATGTGAGGGGGAGGTATTATGAAAGTAACGAGACATCCTATTGGATCTGGCATTCTTAACTAATAAATTGTGATCACCACGTGTCTTGTTTAAGAAGAGTTACCTTGTCGCATCCTGCTGGTGCGACATCAGACTTTCCCAGAGGTCTGTCCGGGTGAACTTACGTAGATACGGTTCGTACCGCTGCGTATTGGTAGCTCGAGACCACGTCACTGCTTCCTGTTGGGATGAGATTGCTGTTCCAAAGAGGTTGAACAGACGTCACGCGCGTTTACCGCTAATCCCGGAGCCCTCTCGGTGACGCAGTGCCGTCTCTCTGCACAGACGACGTGCTGCACACGCTCACGGGGGCCATGTCGCTGCTGCGCCGCTGCCGGGTCAACGCCGCGCTGACCATCCAGCTCTTCTCCCAGCTCTTCCACTTCATCAACATGTGGCTGTTCAACCGGCTGGTGACCGACCCCGAGTCGGGGCTGTGCTCCCACTACTGGGGCGCCATCATCCGCCAGCAGCTCGGGCACGTGGAGGCCTGGGCGGAGAAGCAGGGCCTGGAGCTGGCGGCCGACTGCCACCTCAGCAGGATCGTGCAGGTGGGTGGTCCCAGCCCCGCTGCCCCGCTTCCCCGCTCAGTGGCGCGGTCGTACACGTCTCTGGTTCTACCACGGGGGGAACGTGGACTCCGCAGAGCTCAGCACCCTCCTTCTGGGGTTTTCCACATGTACACATAGGTGTATTAGTTTGCCTGGGTTGCTTGAACAAAGTACAACGAATGTGGTGGCTTAAACAGCAGAAATTTATTGTGTCTGGAGGCCAGAAGTCTGAGATCAAGGCCAGGGCACGTTGGTTCCTGCGAGGGAGAATCTGCTCCAGGCCTCCGTAGGCTCTGCTGGCTGTTGGCAGTCTTTGGTGTCCCCGGGCTTGTGGACACACCACCCCTCCCCGCCTCTGCCTTCGTCTTCCTGGAGGCACACCTGTGTCCAAACGTCCGCCTTTTATGAAGACGCCAGACCTACTGACCTGATTTAACTTGATTCCTTCTGTTAGGATCGTGTCTCCAAATAAGGTGACATTCTGAGGTAAACAGGGTTAGGACTTCCCCGTATGAATTTTGGAGGACACAGTACAGCCCGTAACAGGTGGTACTCAGTAGAATAAATACCTTAAAGGGTTTTTAAAATTGAGAATAGTAAGGTATATTTCATAAAGCTCCATACTGAAAGATACAGTCCAATTTGAAAATGGATGATGATGGCCTTTTTAAGAGTACAAAGCCAGGTAACCGCAGAGCAAAGACCTATAGCAGATACACAGATAAAGAGAAAGGAATCTAAGCACACCACTGCAGAAAATCATCAGGTCACCAGGAACAGAGCAAGAGAAGAAGAAAGGGACAAAGGAGTACAGCAGAGCCATGTCCTGATGGCTTAACCAGTTCTAGGAACTTCCTAGGTATTAAGACTAGGAACGGGTATTTTGCAGTTAAGGAAATGAGTATCTAGAGCCTCATACCCTAGGACATTTTTTTAGTATTATTACAGTGTATAATTTTGTATTTTTTTCTCAGTCTCTTAAAAAGATTTAGTTTCGAAAGAGGTTTCTGCCCTCTTACTTTGATTGAATCAGCGAGTTATTAAAAATGTCATTACAGGGACTTCCCTGGTGGCCCAGTGGGAAAGAGTCCACCTTACAGTGCAGGGGACGTGGGTTCGATCCCTGGTCCGGGAACTGGGGTCCCACATGCCGCGGGGCAACTAAGCCTGCGCGCCGCAACTGCTGAGCTTGTGCCCCTCAGCTAGAGAGCCCGTGTGCCACAAACTACAGAGCCCATGCGCCCTGGAGCCCGCGCACCACAACTAGAGAAGCCTGCCCATCACCACGGAAGATCCCGCGTGCCTCAGCGAAGATCCCACGTGCTGCAACTAAGGCCCGACGCAGCAAAAAATTAATTAAACAAACAAATAAATAAATAGTGAATCTTTTAAAAAAGAAGTCATTACAATGGTATTTTACTCAGACCTTAGTAATTGGTGATCTTAATGGTTATAATGTTGAAGTTTCTAAGAAGTTTTTTTTGTTTTTGTTTGTTTTTGCGGTACATGGTCCTCTCACTGTTGTGGCCTCTCCCGTTGCGGAGCACAGGCTCCGGACGCGCAGGCTCAGCGGCCATGGCTCACGGGCCCAGCCGCTCTGCGGCATGTGGGATCTTCCCAGACCGGGGCACGAACCCGCGTCCCCTGCATCAGCAGACGGATTCTTAACCACTGCACCACCAGGGAAGCCCTCTAAGAAGTTGTAAATGCTCTCTGAACATAAATTATTGAGTCTCATTATAAATATATATTTTAGTAAAACAGTTCATCTAAAAACCTTTACGATGCTTTGAGTTCAGTTTGACACATATAGGTAACGTTAATGGAGCTGTATTTTCTTAAAAACACCCTGCATTTCAAAATCAAATTAGCAAGTTATTGCAGTTTTACAAATGTTATGTAAAGGGGAATATTTATGAAATACTTTTAAATCACGATATTTCATGTTGCTTATTCTAAATTAGGCAACCACTTTGCTCACGATGGATAAGTACGCACCCGATGACATCCCAAATATAAACAGTACCTGCTTCAAGTTAAATTCACTGCAACTTCAAGCCTTACTTCAGAATTACCACTGTGCACCCGATGAGCCTTTTGTCCCTACAGTAAGTGACAGCACCACACTGCCACTCCATGCGGGCCGTGTCTGCACAGGGAAATGGGAGAAAAAGGAAAATTTATGTCATCAGTCCCCTTATTTCTTTAGTAAGTAAGATGATTCACCGGGTCGCCTCACGAGGCCACTTTTGCTGTTGATGTCTGTATGAGTTAGAGGTCGGTGCAAGAAGTAGAAAGTACATAAGCATGTTCAGTAGAAAGGGGTTTAATTCGGGGAATGAGGTGGTTGGAAAATGGTTGGAAAGCCGGGGCGGGGAGTGAGGAAGCTGCCCTGACATCTGAGTTCTCGGGCGCGGCGCTGTGACCTGAGACCCCGAGTGCCATCCTTGTGTTCACGCAGCAGAGTAGCTGCAGGGGCTCCCCAACCTGTGCAGAGGTGTCTGCCTGGCAAAACCCAGGTCCTTGTCCAGAACAGAGTCTGCTATTTTGGGATGCCTCCTAGAAGGGACAGAGGGTGAGAAACACGGAAAACAGTACGTGCTGCAGGTGGCTCTCTACAGAGAGGAGTGCTGCACGTGCCCTGAGAATTCGGCAGAGAGGCAACCTAGTTGGATGGATGTCTCGATCTCCAGTGTGGGGTTTATGCCTACAGAAGACAGGTACAGAATCGCCCAAACCTGGAAACCGCTACCTGTCCCCGAATAGACCGTGTCGCAGTCCGGTAGAGGAGCCTAACGTGGCTGCACAGCAACGCAGGAAGCCACATACCAGCTCTACACCCTGGGCTTCCATTTGCACGGACTTGGGGACACAGGAGGACGCGGGTTAGAAGCCCGGGTGGCCGAGACTTTGGGGACGGAGGACAGGGCAGTGAGGGCAGCTTCGCCGCAGTGGGTGTGGCTCGGTCCCCCGAGCGGGCTGGTTGGTGGGGGCGGAGTGTTCGTGTGCTCAGCTGTACAGTTGGGATTTGTGAACTGTCCTGTGTGTACGTTATCTCACTAACGGAAAGTTTTTAAACGAGAATCACCCATAAACCCATAATAAGGTAATAACCTCTGCGTAAGCCGGGAATAGATATTTTTGTCCTGATTTTTTTTTACGTTTAACATTGTGTGAGATTTTTCCGATGTCGTTAAGTATAAAAATAAGGCTATTAGCAAATGGATGTTAAAAAATTGTGCAAGGAAAAAACTACTTTTGAGAAGGGAAAAAGACCGTTTTCTTGTGGTCGAAGAATTTCTTTCTGTTTAAAACTACGGGTCTTTGGAAATTAATAATTAATATGGAAGCTGATCTATTAAGAGTCTGTGCTGTGCTAGTGTTTTATCGCTTTACAGACTGATTTGAATTGTTGATAGACTTCACCCTCCCTGCGCGTGCGTGTGTAGCCACGCTACGCGTGCTTAAGCGTTTTGCTGGCAGCTGCTGGTCAGCCGCGCCCGTCGCCGCGCGCCCTCAGCTCTGTGTCTCTTCTCCGACCAGGACCTGACGGAGCGTGTGGTGGCTATGGCGGAGAACACAGCCGACGAGCTGGCACGCAGTGACGGGCGGGAGGTGCAGCTGGAGGAGGACCCCGACCTGCAGCTGCCGTTCCTTCTGCCCGAGGACGGCTACTCCTGCGACGTTGTCAGAAACATCCCAAACGGCTTACAGGAGTTTCTGGACCCTTTGTGCCAGAGAGGTGGGTGGCGGTGCCCACACCTGGCATCCGAGCTGGCCCGCGTGCAGGCGAGCCTCGCGCTCGTGTGTCGGTGTGTGTCAGCCCACCCGCGTCGTGTGCGCCCTGTGTGCTGGAAAAGCTGGGGGTCCAGCGGCTTGGAAGGGAGCGTCCCGTGGGGACGTGGGGTCAGAGGCGTGCAGACCCCGGCGTCCTGGGTGTTGCCCCGGCCGCCCCGAGAGCTTGCCTGGTGTCAGGTTACAGCAGGAGGGACCTTGGCTGCCCCTCCCTCCTGGGTTCTGTGTGAGCCTGGGAGCTCCATCTGCCCCGTAAGCGCAAACCGTAAGTGTTGGTGACCCCAGAGCAGGGCAGGCAAGAACAGCACCAGCCTTAGAACCAGACGGCCGGAGCTCTGACCCCACTGTCGCCTTTGACCTCCCCCCGTGCAGTGGGCGTGTCGACGGTGCCACCCCACGGGGCTGTCTTGAGGATTGAGCAGGTGGCTGAGCGTGGAGCCCCTGGCACTGTGGCACGGGGCGAGCCCATGCACGTCACGATGCCAAGCTCGCACACGCGTGTGTGCCGATGCCCCGGCACAGCGCAGCTCGCTTCCCGCTTTTGCTCTGTGCCCTCTGTCCACTCTCTTGTTGATGTGTTCCAAGGAAGACACAGGCCGACCTCGGAGGCGCCGTGGGTCTGGTTCCAGGCCACGGCGATGAAGAGGACGCCGCAGGAAAGCAAGGCGCGTGAAGCTCTGGTTCCCAGCACATGTGCGGAAGTTATGTTCACACCGTGCTGTAATCCGTCTGTTAGGCGTGCAGAAGTAGTATGTCTGGAAAGCAATGGACGTGCCTTCGATGAAAAAAAGTACTTTATCGCTGAAAAATGCTGGTCACCGCCCAAGCCTCAGCAAGTCTTAGTCGTCACAGATCGATCACAGGTCACCGTAACACACATGATAATAATGGAAAAGTTTGAAAGAGTGCAAGAATTACCAGAATGTGACACGCAGACCTGAAGTGGGCAAATGCTGTGGGGAAAGTGGCGTCGATAGCCTTGCCTGATGCAGGGCTGCCACAGACCTTTCCATCTGTAGGGGAAACAATCTTTGCAAAGTGCGATAAAAAGAGGTCTGCCTGTACCACAGTCACACCTGAGCCACGAGCTTTTAAATTAGACCGGATTTCACTTCTAGTCTCTGCTTTTGTGTAATGTGGAGCTCAGATGAGTAGCAGAAGAGATGCAAAATTTAGGAGTTAACTTTTCTATTATTGTTTTTTTTTGCTTAAATTAAGGTCCGTAGATATATAAATATATAAACTTAGTGAGTGTGACTTTTAACTTCAGTGAATGTTTCACTCACCACAATAGGTCTTTACATCTTCAAAGGTTTTGATCGTTTTAAAAAATTCATTTTGTAAAGGCTGCTGCTTCTTGTAACGAAATGTGTTTGTACAGCAGCTGGCAGACGTGTCTGTAACCCTCCCCGGAGCGCTGACTGAGCTCTTGGTGCTGTCCTGGGAGAAGCACAGGCAGCGTGGGATGTGGTTCTTAAAGCATCGGTGTGTGTGCAGGATGAAGGGGCGGGGGCAGCGGTGGGCTGGCAGAGCCCTCAGTTCAGCCCTGACTCTGGGACAAGCAGGACGGAAGGGAGGGGTGCGGGCTGCAGGCACGTCTGAGAGAGCTTCAGTCGGGCAGCGGGAGTCCCTGAGCCGCAGTGGCCTGAGCGGGGGCCTGGTAGGGAAGTGGTGGCCAGGGCAGCCGCTCTGGGGCCGTGGGGCTGCTTTGGGGTGTCCTCCCTGCTCCCGTGGGCTCCCTGACGCTCACGCAGCAGCCCGGCACCTTCACCGCCGGGCTGGTTCCTGCTCTCCTGCTCTGAACGTCCCCGTCACCTGCCGTTGGGCGTGGCACCATCTCCTGCCAGTCCTGGCCCCCTACCTGCAAGCACACGAGCCGTGTTCCCAGTACTGGACCGTGTGCTGTGCATCCATGTGGTCACTCCCCGCGTCCACTCCTCTTCCCGCTGTCTGACTCCCGGCAGTGGCCCTGTTTTTCTGAAATTCCAGCCAGCATCCCTTTGTGGACTCAGCCTCTCCCTCACACTGCTGCCACCTTCCCCACCCGTGGTTCTCCCCGTCTTCGGTGATACTTGGTGCCAGCGTGTGAGCCGTCTGTGTGCGTCCAGCAGGACAGGCTGGCGGTCGTCCCTGCTCTCCGCCTGCTCAGTGCCGGGCAGAGGGCCTTCGGGGCCACGTGCCGGCAGAGCTGCTCTTCAGGACCTTGTGAATAAGCCTGCGGAGGCTGACTCGCCAGCCCCCGTGGGACGTGCTAGGCGTGCTGGGTACCCAGCTGCCGGCTCCACAGTAGGTGCTGAGGAGAAGGTCTTGGCCAGCCCGGGGGCAGCGCCATCCTGACTGCACGATGCCATTTTTTCCGTGATTTCCCCTTAGGCTTTCCCGAATGATTCGTTGTGGGGCGTACGTGGTATTTCCTCACGGTCTAGGCAGCCCCACGCTGTTTTCACACATCTTAGATGATAATGTAGCCAAGTACAAAGCCGCTTTTAAATAAGACTTACAGAGAACTGGGTGTTTTCTTCTGTGATGTCAGCGGTTTTAATTTTTCATGCTCAATTTTTTTGTAAGCCAAAGAAAGAACTGCTGTGTGCTCTCAATTTATTTTCCTTTGGCTTTTTCGTGTGATACGATTCTATGAGAGAAGCTATAAAACCAGCACGGACTCATACCTGACCTGAGGTGCGTTCCTGATGCTGAGAAAGTAAACCGTCTGTGTGCATATGGTCCAGACGTGCAAACCTGATGTTTAAAAAATTAGAAAATTACAGCTGTTGACGTTTCAAAACCGTGAGAATTATGATTCCCTAAAACATGGGAAAGAAGTAAATTGTACGTAATATTTCAATGAAACTGGATTGAAACAGTGATTTTTTTTTGAAAAAAAGGACTAAAACTAAGTAAAAATAATTTGTGCCCATATTTTAATTGAGTGTATTTGTGATGTCTTCTTTTCCCTCTACCACAAACAACCTCATAACTGTCCAAAGATAACAGCCCAGGTGATCCTTGCTGGCGGAACACTAGTGTGGATGAGGGTACCAGCAGGGGCCAGCCAGGACCCCACCCCCACCCCCCCAGCACCCAGGTCTTGGGGACCAGGGCGTGTCTGGCAAGCAGCGTGCTCTTCGTAATTGTTAGCTGCTGCTAATAAGACCACTTTGGAGAAAAGAAGAATTGTGCAGGGCCTGTGTGATCTGACTTTGTCACGAAATCTCTGAGAAACTCTGTAAGATCTGACAAATGAGGAATGACGTAGGCTTAGTTTTGTAAAGATGTCATTTGTCCCTGATGAACACATCAGAGATAGTCTTTAAAACAGTATAAAATGATTCTGAATTTTCGTTTGGAAGAAACGTAAGTGAGTGTGACTTGTCAGAAAATGTGGGCAAAGAGTGACGAGAAGGAGGCCAGTCCTACCCCAGAATTGCTATACGAGTGGAATAAACCGTTTGCCCCAGCCTGTGAGCCTGTGCGCAGACGTCTGTGCTGGTGCCGTTCTCTGGCCCCTCTTTCCTTTCCTGTGTTAGAGATTCTCAGCGTGACTGAGGAGCTCTTAGTTGAGCAGAGCAGGCCAGTCTGCAAGGAAGCAATTTCCGTGCACTTCTGTAATTTTTCATCGATGTAAGGGAAAAAGTCTTCGGAATAAAGAAGAGGGGAGACCGATTTCACTTCTCTGCTTGGTGCTGAAATTCCACTGGACCAAAGCAAATACGCAATTTTAAATGTCTGATGATTCCGTTTTCAGAGAGAGTAAAAGTAATTAAGGAAAATAAATGTTGTCATGAGGTAGCATGCAGTTACTGCTTTCTCTTGCTTCCCTTGTTGGAGATGATGGGTCCGACGTGGTGTGCTTTTCATTCTTAACAGTTTGCCTGTTTTCTCCCCAGGATTTTGCAGGTTAATTCCTCACCCACGTTCGCCAGGCGCTTGGACAATATATTTTGAAGGTGCAGATTATGAGACTCACCTCACGCGGGAGAACACAGAACTGGCAAGTATCGTGACGGTGACAGACGGACAAGGAAAAGAAGCGGGTGCCTTACGATTTGAAAATGTTTTTTTTTTTTATTTTCAGGCCTCGTCTATATAGTTTTGTCTGTAAACAAATGGTACTTTTAAAAATAAAGCATACTTATACCCACAGTTACGTCAACCGTAATACCTATTTAAAAATATATATTAATATGGTAGTCTCAACGGGTTTTATTAGAGAAGTTTTCTTTGGTAAAAGTATTTTCTTTTTTCTAGCCAGTTCTGCCTCGTCTTAAATGTGTGCCAAATCATTTACTAATACTTTGTGTCTTTCTGAAAGAGCGGTCATCCCAGCATTCACTAGCCTCATAGATTTTAGGGAGAATTCTGCCTTGCTTCCCACAGAGAGTTTTAAACAAGAAAGGGTGCTTTTCCTTGTCTGAGAACGTGATACCAGACCAGAGTTGTCATATGCTACGTACACTAGCAAGTCATTCCAGGAAAAATACAAACAAATGAAATTTTTCCTTTTAGGACTTTTTTGTTCCATTCCATTTACCTTAAACGTTACCTTAAATGTAATTGCCTCTTAAGCCACGTAAGGGTTCAGGGGAGCCAAGCAGAGTGACCACACGTTGGGCAGGTGACTGTGGGCGGGGTCGGTGTGCTACGTGCGACGGACGTGGCAGTCAGTCCCCTGGCCCTGATACCAGTGTGCCCAGGCCAAGATTCAGGGATTCTCGTCTATGAAAACCAGCCACAAGTCTTCTGAAGCTTTAGAAACTTCCTTGTGGTGTCCTAGCTTATTCCTTACTCAAAACATTGTGCCTAGTACTTACCTAATTTCTAAGAAAACAGGAGTATGCAAGGTGACAACACTTAATGTAAGGGGAGCAGTGTGATGCGTTTTGTATATTAAATTCAAAGTAATTATTTTTGCTTAGTAGCAAACTTTAGATTTGAGCATCTCCAAAAATTGAATTAGTTGGTGATTGCTGTTACACCAAGTAGATCACATTTAACTACTGATACAGTGAATGTGCCGCTAATGCTCTTTACTAGCTGTTGTTTAGCTAATAGCAAGTAACAGGAGCAATTTCTAATTCCCAGATGTTATAGAAAAACAAGTACCTTAGATGGAATCACTGATTCTTTTCAACTTTCTAGTTGATTCATGGATCCCTGAGAAGATTTCAGGTCTTGATATTTTAAAAAGCTTTGTCACCTAATCTTATTTATTTTCCTTAAAATATTATCATCCAGACTTCGGTTCTCAATTAACAAGCCATGTGTACAGTCACCACTTCTTGGCCACGTGCCTGCATACTTACGTGTTTAACTGATTAAATTCTCTCAGTGTGGGCACTGGGAGTTTCTTCTTTACTTTTGTTGGCTCTTTCACATGAGGCAGGACATGTACAGGAGATGTAACTTCAGTGGCTAATTTCACTTGCTCATTTGTTGGTGGATCTGTTCAGAAACTGGCCTGTCTTATTGGTCGCTAAGTTATTCCCCAGCCACGGCCTTCACAGAAACATGCAGAACTTTGGGTCCCACTGTCTGAAGCCTGTGGCTGCTGTATTTTTGCTGTTGAATTTTCTTAAGAGACAGAGATGTGAGATCATCTTTGTCGTCACTGTTTTTGCAGTCCTCCCCATAGACAGTGTAAAGTAAGTGTAAATTTCTTTTTTAAAAAACACCTAGTAATTGGTGCTGAAAGATCATAAAGTAAAAATTTAATTTTCTCTTTATGATCAGGTTTTTCTCATGTGATAGTAATGCAAGGTTAGTTTTATTTTATAAATTAAGTTCTTTAGATAACATTTATATAGCACCTGTGATGATTCATCTTTAAGGCTCTGGAGTCAAGACTATTGGTATTTACTTTTCCAGGTCACTCCAGGAAGAGTATCTGTGTTCGTTGATTTTTACTGTTTCCTTTTCCACTCTCTGTTGGGGTTTCCTCTCCCCACTACCGGAGAGAAAACGAGTGACCGAGTGGCGGTACTTGTGTTTCAGGCCTGTAGTAAAGTTCTGTTTCCATCTCTTAGGCTCAGCCTCTGAGGAAAGAACCTGAAGTAATCACGGTGACCCTCAAAAAGCAGAACGGGATGGGCCTCAGCATTGTCGCAGCAAAGGTAGGACGGGACAGGTGGTGGCCGCGCTGCCAGCCTTCATTCTTGAGGCCTTGGGCCAGCAGCTGTCGGGGCCGAGCTGCGCGTCCGGTTCTGCGTCTGGGAGGGGGCGAGGGCGTGGGAATGGAGCCCCGGGCTCGCTGCGTTCCCAGGGTGACTACTCCGCGGACGGGCCAGGGTGCGAGCTCCCCAAGCTGGGCAGGTGGTGCTCCCGGGGAGCCAGGGCGGGAGGGATCCGACACCCTGCTCCCGTGTCCGTGTGCAGCGGGCCCCCGGGTCCCTGGCCCCCCACAGGCTGCAGCTCCTGGCAGCAGGGGTCCTAGAGGCCTCGAGCCGCGGGCACTGCAGCAAGGGAGCATCGCACGGCACCGCTCTGTCTGGGGAGAGCCGAGGGGAAAGAGGGCCTTCGCTCATTTTGAAGACTCTCCATTGACAGGTGGGGTGTTCTGTTTCTCAGAGAAACGAAAGGGCTTGGAAGGAAGAAGGGACATGGTGCAACCGAGATTCTAGGGACTTGGTGTGCAGGAGGCAGGACAGCACTGGGACTAAAGCAGCCAGAGGAGCTGAGCCTTTGCATTAGCACGTGGAAGGCAGGTGTGGTCTGAAGCACCGCATCACCTGGGCTCACCCAAGGAGGCCAAGGAGCCAGGCCAGAGCCTCGCAGGCCAGGACTCACGCTCACCCCTTCCGATGCGGTCCCGCTCGTGGGCCACGTTTCCCGCCTGTCGTGATCAGGTGGGCCCACAGCTCAGAACGCTGGGGGATGTGAGCGGGAAGTTACAGGCTGCAGACTGTTCTCCTCTTTGCTCAGCGAGTCAAATGCCCATTTTCAGGGGGGAAAAAAAGTTATTAGGATAAAAATTACCCCACCACACTCCAGTATACAGGAAAAATGTAACGCTCGCATTTTCTGATTTTTACATGTATATATGTATATAAAAATCTTATTTCAGATACTTGTCTTACTTGAGATTTGAAATTCTCCTATCTCTTTCAATACAAAGCTACCTGTCTTCTGTAGGTTTAAGTAGGATCTACTTAAGTGTCTCTGGGCCCTTCCCTCTGGCCCGAGTCCTGAGTGTGAAGAACAGTGAGGCACCGCGTGGGCACCCCCCAAACCCCCTCTGGCCAGCCTCTGACCTCGCCCGGCTGCCAGGTGTCCGTGGGCAGCTAAGACAAGGAGCCAGCCAGGCTGAGAGTCACCGTCCAGCCTTGTCCCTCTGCCTGCGGTTGCCGGCGAGAGGCAGGAGCGAAGGGCGCCAGCTCCAGGGCTCCGCCGCGCCAGGTGCATGGCCGGGGTCGGTGAGGAGCAGCCGCAGGAAGCCCTCTCCCTGCCAGCGTGGAGTCGGGGTCAGCGAAGGCCCCCGAGGAGATGCCTCGCGTGCTGGACCTCGGAGGGTGAGCCGTGAAGCCTGGCGGAGGGGCGGGCACAGACTTTGCGGCCCCAGGGCCAGCACGCGGAGGCGAGGGGAGCCCTTGGAGGCGGCCCGAGAGCAGGCAAGGCCAGACGCCGCGCAGCAGGGCCTGCAGGCCCCCCGTGGGGCCCAGGCGGGCTCACAGCGGGTCCCCAGGACACTGATTCCAAGAAGCCCGAGGGCTTGCTGCAGTTGCAGGCTTTAGAGGGAGTAGCCACTGAAGGGCTCACGTAAGACGTGGTGGCATCAGAGTGTGGTCCTGAGAGTTTATTCTTCCTGCCTTGGAGAGCGTGGTCCAGGGGGCTCAGAAGTGCAGCCAGGGGCTAGTGAGGGAGCTACGCGTGGTTTTGCAAGTGGGAGGAGTGTCCGCTCAGCGGGGGAAGGAGGTGGTGGCGGAGACGGAGGACGGGCAGCCGCGGCAGCACGTTTACTCGTGGGCCAGTGTGGCGTTGCTGGGACAGACACCCCTGCAGGCAGCCGGGCCCTGGCTCGTCTGCTGCTGCAGGGCTGCCAGCTTCCGGTGCGTCTTGGGCGCTGATGTGTATTCGTTGAATGGCAGCTTTCACCTTGGTTGCTGAACTGGGTGTATGTAGTGAGTGGAAGAGAGAAATATCAGTGTATCCCGGGTCTGTCTTCAGCAGCTGGGCGTGTGGGAGTGTTTACTGAAGGTGGGACTCCTGCAGAGGAGCACGTTTTGGCAGGGAGAGAATCGAGAGCTCAGTTTTGAGCGTGTTGGATTTGAGAGCTGGGTGGATGCCTGTTGAGCTAGGCAAGCGAGCGCATTATCGCGTGCATCGCTGGATACCCGAGTGTGGAACTCGGAGGGAGGGTCGGAGGCATAGGGTGCTCTAAGGGGGTAAGAGCGAGCTCTAGTAACCGGATGGCGTGCCATTTTCAGGCATGAAAAGTGTGTCAATGTCTGTTCTTACAATGAGACACGACTCCAACAGTTCACCTGTGGACTCCATGGCTTTTTCTCCAGCAGAGCTGTAGTCTCTCTGGTGCTCACGAAGGAATGTTGAGCAGGAGTGAACAAATCCTGTAATGGGCCCACGTTGCTGAAACGGCGCTCTGTGCTTGATGCCCGGCTAGGGCTGTGTCGGCCCTCGTGACAGCACGGGTGGCCTCGGGAGAGTCCAAGGCCGTGCAGCGAGTGCGGGCAGCCGGGGTGCTTGCAGAGCTCTGCGTCCTCCATGGTGGGCGCCCGGGCTCAGACGCCCCCCGCTGCACACGTGCAGCCCGGAGCAGAGCGCTTCCCGCCACACGCTCAGTGTGCCCGCACCTCGAGTCTCGGGGAGAGGAGCCTGTGGGGCGTTTTCAGCTGGTCCCTGATGATCACACAGCGCCGTCATCTGTCATTTTGTTCTTGTTAAACACAGAAGAGCCCGCAGGCCGCTGTATTAAATTTTACCCCCGTCACTCTTGCTTGCGTCTGTGTGTTTTGGTCTTTTCCGTGAGCTCCTGCGGCCTTTGTGTTCGGCTCCGTTCTTCTTTACTTCTTCCTAATTAGCATGTGGCCTCGCGGCCGTGAGCCTGGGCAGGGTTCTGATGTCAGCCCGCCGACGCCCCTTCCAGGCTGCGGCTGTTTTATGGAATCCAGATGCCTTGGAACCGCCGTGCGCTGCCCACTCTGTGAAACCCTGCTTTGGGGAAGTTTGGGGCGCTACTTCTCACTCAGCTGAGGGCCGGCACAGTGCTTCCTGTTTAATTTGGATTTTTTAAATAGAAACCGTTCCCTCCTTTTCATATTTCTGGCTCTTTTTAAAGTTTAATAAAGTACAAAGTAAATGAAAATCTGAGCTTGCCCGGTTACGTAAGAGTCCAAGTGTTGCATCGGTCTGGCTGGAGTTGCTCAGTGCCGTCCGGGTTGTGGCGTCCAGCTCAGCTTCGTGGTGGCGAGCCTTGAGAGGCCAGCTGTGTGCCGCTGTTGCCACCGGGGGAAGTAGACAGTTGTGTTTCAGCTGGAGAAGCTGGTGCGCCCGAGAGACCAAAATGTGGCTCTCTGTTGTCGGAAGAGCAGAGTCTGTGGTGAGTCTCTTCGGGGGCTGTGGTGGACGTGGATGTTCTCTTTAGAGGCTGCTTTCCCTCCACGGTAACGTGCTTCAACCTGTCCGGGGTTCACTCGCCCGTGAAGCAACCGTGTAAGGGAGCTCGTAATTACATACCCAGATGTTTACTGCTCTGTAGCCGAGCACTATGGATTCCTGAGGTTCGTGAAGCTCTGAGGCTTCTGTGTACTTTTTATACAAGAAAAAAACAGTAATCCACTCCTGCCGGGTATAGTATAGTGAAAGTTGCTTGAAATAGTGGTAGCTGCTGCTGTAGAATTTGCCAAGGACACGCAGGAATCTCCACACTGCAACTTCTTTTTGGCCGTTTTTAGGTGCTTTTTACTGCAGGCTTTCTCCAAAACCTGGTTTTTCTAAAAGTGAACATAAAAGTGACAATTTGAAAGGTACTTAGGATATTTTACTATTTTATTTTAAAATGAATGGTTAATTGAATCTTAGTTTGTGCTTTGACTATATACAGTTTTTAAATCTTAGCTTAAAACACAAAATAAAATGCCTGTGCCTTAAAAAGGAGAGGATAAAAGCAGTGTTTGTTGATAATACTGCCTTTTCACCACTTAAAAAGTGAGTTTGAACTACAGTTTGGTCCTTTAAGGAATTTGAGACCTTCACCCTTGTGTTCCTTAGTGACCTTATTGGGACCAGGTGGGAAAGACCTAGTCAAAGAAATGAGTTGGGAAATTCTCAGTTCCCTTTTAAGATCAATTCCAAAGTACCAGGTGACTGCAATTTCTCCCGTGGACATGCCAGGAATAACTTTCCATTAAGTTGTGCGAAACGACCGAGTGCCCTGCGTGGCTGTTGGCTTATGAATTTGGAAACAATGTTTTATGTTTCTGTCCTAATAGTAAATTATATAAAAGAGCAGTGTTTTACCTATACATTTACAGTAGTGGCCTACGTGCAAACTTCTTGGGTCCACCGAAATAACTGAATTCAATTACAATATTAGATAATGTAATCGGAAGAGTCACATTAACCCTCTAAAGCAGAGCCATCTTTTCACGTGGTGGTTGGTACACGTAGAGAACGACGGTATTTGTAGGGTCCCCGGGTGGAGGGTTTGGCTGTGGAGCAGCCCAGTCTGGCGAGGCCCAGACAGCCCCGGGGCACCTGCCTGAGTCGTGCAGGAACCGACGGGTCACCTTCCTTGTCTCACTCTTGAGCCACAGACGCTCTGAGGCTCCTGGGGAAGCTGCCCCTTCGCCCTGGAGAACCCTCCTCGCACCCTGGGTCGTGCGCCCACGCTTCCGGGCTCCAAGGCCTCCTGCAGCCCATCTGTAGGGCCCAGTTCAGAATCAGTGTGGTTTGCTTCCTTTACTTTATGGAGAGTGAAAAGATAGACGACACAGTGCTGTTTGTTTGTGCTTTATGCAAACGGTAGAAGATGGGCAGAGCTGACCCTGGAGCGTGCGTCTCTGGCAGAAAGGGCGCTTACCACGCGAGTGCCGTCCAGGCTGCTAGGGTGGAGAGTGTCTCAGGCATGAGTTTGAAAACTGACTGTTTCAGAACTAAGGTAATTCCTACCAAAAAGAGAGAGGCTGACGATGTTTTAAAAACTCTAGCCTGAGCTTTAGTAGTTTATGAATCAGAACTCTTGTCTGACTAGAACTAAAGCAGCTCCGAGCACTGAGAAAGGGGCGGGTGGGCAGAGCATTGTACTGAATCTGCCTGATGAGTTTTAAATACTCCTGGCTCTCAGGTCGGCCCAGCCCACTGATTGTTTGAAAGCCTTCGCCGGGGTGCAGGCTGTTTCCACACCGGGAACAATAGGCTGAACCCATGCTGCTGTGGCCGGCCAGTCTGTCTTCCTCCTGCTGCTGCCTTTTTTTTTTTTTTTTCTCGGCGGCGGGGCGGGATTGTGTTTTAATGATGTTTTTATGCTGTAACTCATATCACACTCCCACACTCACTCAGAAATTGCAGCTGGAATGTTTGAAGCGGGGCTCCTTCTGATTGAGTCTCTCTGAGCGGGAGGTGAGAGCACCTGTGCTTCAGTCTTTCCCAAGGTGCCTTAGAAGATTTAGAGCAAACAGGATATTTGGGAGCAGCCTTTTCTAAACTTGTAGCCGGTTCTCATCGGGTACATAAGGCAGCTGACTGACAGGTGCGTGTTTCTTTCAGTTCTGGGGAAAGCGCAGTGCGGCTTCTGCTGTCTGTCGTTCTGTTTGGGCATCATTTTTGTCAGCTGACCGCCGTTCTCTCGTGTACTTATTCTGCAGGTAAATTCCAGGTGTGGTGTTGCTTCACCCCCTTCAACCTCTGCCCTTTCTTTCTCTCCTCCTCCTCTCAGACTCCTTCTCCTCAAGCCTTCTTCTCTCCCTTTTAAGGGAAAGGAAAGCAGCTCCAAGATGCATTTTAAGGTTAAATACTGAGACCACACAGGAGTGACCTTTGTTATTTCACTTTAACTGCTTTTTTCAGGACTGAGGATCTAGCCCTCTGCCGCCTTTTGTGCCCCTGGCTAGTGTGTGTGGCCCCCATTCTCTAACCGCCTGAAATTACGTTAAAGGCCACAAATGCCAGACAGCAGCTCGAGTGCTGTACTGCGTGTTGCCCTCATCAGTGCCTCTGGAAGGGAAAGTGTGGTTTTGATTTTTTTAATGGACTTTTAATATTTAACTCCAAAGTTGTGTCTAGTGAAATTCGTAATTCCTGATGCCTTTGGAACACATCACTGCTTTCCAGAAGACAGTTTTTAAAAAGGAATTGGATTTGTCAGGTGAGGAATGGATAGTTAGTTCCACATGGTTATGCTTATTCTGTTCATTTTAATTTTACAAATAACATGGACCAAAAATGCAATAATATCTTTTCAAATGCCGGTTTAGACAGCTTTAGGCAAGTAATTCTTAAAATACTTTACTCTTTATATATTGACTTATTATACTGTGGTTCTCTTCTCATCGTTGGAAATCAGGGTGTATAATGTTAACGTATATATTGTGTTGCAGTTAGACCTTGTTTTTACACAGTTATCTGCATAATTATAGATTATTGCTAGTATCTTTGGTTACTAATAACATAGATATGCCATGAAAAGCTTATAGTTTTAGAGCAGTGATGTCCAATAGAAATAGGATACGTGGGCCGTGTAGGTAATTCAGAATTTGTATTAGCTACATTTAAAAAAAAAGAAACTGAAATCAACTTTAGTAGTGTGTCTTCTTTTATGTAGTTCTGATTTCAACGTGTAGTGATATCAGTCGTTAGTGAGACATTTTAGGTTCTTCTTTTGCATGCTCAGTCTTTGAGTTGGGTGCGCTTTGCACTGAACTACACATTTCGGTTTGGACGAGCCGCAGTCCCAGCACTCAGCAGCCCCTGGGCCTCGTGGCTGCCGCGCCAGACACACCTAACGTACCGTCACTGGCGAGCGTCTGGAAAGCTCTCTGCGTATATTCCTCTCGTTGGCTTTTGGTCAGTGCTTAGGCAGCACACCTTTACATTCTTCTAATGACAGATGTGATGCCTTGATATGTAGCAGCAAAAAGGTATAACTTGTAGACTCCGTTTTCATTTCTTAATTAGAAAAGTAGAATTACCATAAAATGAATTTTAATTTTGGGCGTATGTAAATAAGAGGAACTTAATAGAATTTGTCGAGTAAGTTTTTTTAAAGTTCAGTCTTACTGGGCTAGTGTGTGCATTATTATGTAGAAATGAGACATAAGTGGTTTAATATTTCTGGAATTAATAAATTTTGCTTTATTCACTTTTTTTATCATAGTCTATAACGTTTTTATTTTTATTCAGCTGAAATGGGGTGGGAGGCAGAGAGCTCTGTAATGTTAAGGAACGATTATGTCTCTTCCAAGAGCTGACCTGTTCCCAGTACAGATGGTAGTGGGTAGGGACCCACACAGCTCACCAGCTCCCCGTCTCCCCAGTCACAGGGGCCGTTCCAGCCAGGGCTGCTCTGGCCAGATTGAGGCCTTGGATCACCTCAGCGTTGCTCAAAGATTGCGGTCTTTGGGATGGAGAGTAACTATCCATGACGATTTTATAGAGAGGGAGAGAGAGAGAGAGTGTAAGAAATTCCTTAGAGTTCTTTCATCTCCAGGTGGTATATTCATCTTTGATTTTGTCTTTCTAAAATGGTACCAGTGGAACTGTAATTTTATCTGTACAGCAGTTGCATTTACAGATTTTTATGGCCAGTTTATAGTCATGAGCTACCCATGAAGATTCAAATAAGGAGAGATGGGAGGGATCCAGCCTGGAAAGAGGGAAGGGGCTCCCCATAGAGACAGGCAGTCTGCAGAAAGGGACACGCTGACAGACGTGTAGGCAGAGTGCTCTGTTAAGTGAGGAATATTCACTAGGTAAATAGTGCGAGGTTGAGACCACATTTGGAAGATTCAGATGCCAACCAAAGTTTGGATACCTCTTAGAGCAGCGGTCCCCAACCTTTTTGGCACCAGGGTCCGGTTTCGTGGCAGACAGTTTTTCCACGGACTGGGGGGGGTGGCCCAGGCGGTGATGTGAGCGGTGGGGGTGGATCAGAGCAATGGGGGGATCCGGAGCGGATTATGAAGCTTGCCTCGCACGCCCGCAGCTCACCTCCTGCGGTGTGGCCCGGCTGTTGGGGACCCCTGTCTTCGAATATTACTTATGTATCTCCCTACCCCCGAGAGTCTTTTTAAAAGATCATCTTTTTTCATGGTGCTTTGTTGATGACTTTTAACTAAAGTCAGTTTTTATGACGAACCTTCAGTAGAGCTTTTAGATGCTCGTGGTCTTCTGAATTGAGGTCTCTAATAATCATGACCTCTCGTTTCTTCCTTGTGACAAGGAAGCATAAATTGAACTTACTTGGAACTAAAAGGAGCGGCTGTGACTTAGAATTTAGGTAACTTCCCGTCATGCGAGGCAGTAAGTCCAGCAGTTCTTCAGCGCCATGCCTTCCTCGTCACCCGCTGCCTGACAGCGGTGGGTCCGAGTGTCTCAGTCAGAAATGCTTGAGGTTTCTAACTTTTCACACCAGTAGCTCCGCAGTGCTGTGTTGCCAGCTCCCAGATAACGCGCATGTCAGCTGCTTCTTAGCCTGCCAACGTATTCATTCAGTAAGATTCTGGATTTCCCCAGAGAGGGTTTTTAAAATAAGGAGTTGACCCCGTTGTTGTAGCCTGACTGCAGGGATTTTGGGAAGCGGCCCTGGCAGGGAGCTAGGGGAGGAGCCGCCTGTAACCAACCGTGTGAGGGAACACAGGAAATCCCATGGGAACATGAGCCAGCGAGAGGTCGCATCCTGCCTGGCCTTGGCAAGGTGAGTGGGCCGGCAGGTGGGCCTAGGGATCCAGTGATAAAAGGATTTTGGCGGAGCCATTGCATCCGAAAGTCGTTCTGTGTGGTGAGAACAGCATAAGTAAAAGCAAGGACCTGGCAACCGGGGGTGGGAGGGGGGATGTGCAGGGCAGTCAGGTGGGCGTGGTGTGCTTGAACTTGAACTTGGGCGCCATATGCAGGAGGCTTGTGCCCACTGACAGATAGCTGGTGACCTGTTGGGTCAGGAGAGCTTTGTTGGAGGCATGCGCTTCCGGAAGGGGAATTTTCTAAGGCAGGTTGGATAGAGGGGGCCAGCGGGTGAGTCATAAGGAGAGTTTTCCTCATTTTGCCAGAATTTTTCTGAAATTATAATGTAAACTAATGCTTGTTTAAAGATGTGACTTCAATAAAAAAAATTTTTAAATGATGCTATCAAATATCTATTACAGGATCGGTTACTTGAATACTCAAAACTTAGATTTATTAAATTTCGTATTGCATGTAATGCGTAATAAATTATCTATTTAGAAACATTAGGATTTTGGGTTATTTCAGTGCTACTTGCAGCTCATGTGGAGTCTGCTGAATTTAAGCCTGTGTATTAGTTGTCTAAAATACAGAGCGGTCGTGAGATCCTAGAGCCCGGTAGTCACCCACAGGCGTGTGATTACTGGTCTAAAGGAAGAGGTTGAAGACAGGAAGTAATAATGTAGTGAAGCTACAGTTTATCGTGGACGTGCAGCCGGGGCATCTTCCTGGAGGGAAAGCTGTGACTAACAGAGGCCCTGACGGGTATGCAGCGAAAAGCGCGTTTGCGAGTTCTTGGTTTATCCGGAGGAAGCAGAACAGCATTTTCATGGTTTTCTTATACTTTCTATTTAGTGACTTTAAAAAGATTAAAGTTTTCTTATCACTTTAATTTGTCCAAATAAATGAGATTTTTTTTCTTTCTTAATAATAATCTTTCATACCAGAAATGGGGAGGAGGGCTTGATTTATTTTTTTATAAATACTGGAAAAAAAAATTTTTTTAAATATCCAAATATGTATTTGGTATTTTGTTTACATCAGTTACTAAAAATACTGTCTTACTGGTATTACTGCTAGAGATTTCGTCAAAGGTAGTAGTGATTGACTATCTTATTAAAAGTACAGTTTTTATTATCTAAATTACAAGGACCGTATTGCATTCCCCAAAAATAACGCTTGTGAAAACGTAGTGTGTCCATTCACACTAAAAACTGGGATTTTGAAGTTCAATAGTCAAATAGAGAGCAGAAGAAAAAAGTAACTATGCTTTTAGAACCTTTCCCCCCAAATCTGGCCTTGTTACAAGGAAATAATCACGCAGCATTTGCAGAAAAAGATAAAGAGGGATTTTCAGTACCCCGGTCAGAAATATTATCTGACATCCGCAAAGAAAACTACTCTAGAATATGAGCTCCTTTGGGGGTGGGGACGTGGGGAGGTGTCTGTTTTGTTCGTTCACGTACCCAGAGAGCTTAGGGTGGCACAGGCATTCAGTGACTATTTGCGGAATGAACGCAGCTGTTATTCAAACAGCCCAATTAGGTAATTAATCATAGATTGCATCAAAGTATAGAATGTTATTTGAAGGAGTCATTTAATTAGGTAATATAGGAGGGGTGCCCACTTTAACAGATGGGGCAGGGGGGCTGCCCTAGAAGTAGTGTCCCACGGATATCTTAGGCCTCAGGTTCAAGGAAACCATATTGGCACAAGGGAAGTCAGATGAAAGCTGTATTTATTGCTTTTTTGCTAAGCGATAGGCTAAAATTCAGAAAGCTCCCGTTTATTGAGTGGCTATATATACATATATGTACACACACACACGTGTGTGTGTGAAATTTCAAATGTACCCAGAAAAGTACAGTATTTCCCCAGTATCCCAGTAATTTTTTACGTGAGGCAGAAGGGCCAGCTGAGTCGTCGGGGCATGTGGTTGGGTGTCTGGACCGGGCAGGAGACGTATAATGAGGCAGGGTGGTGGATGTCGACGTATAGACAGACAGAAACGGAGAGGGGTCTTGAGGGGAACCGTCGGGAAACCTCAGCCAGAGGGTCAGGAGCTGCTGAGGAGAATACGGATTTTACTTACCGTGTGTAGAGCTTTTGTAGAATCAGCTCCCAGATAATGTAACCCCAGGAAACCTGGAGTGGAGCTGTTGTGTTGAGGCAGTGTGTATGGTCTTCAGAAAGAGGCCAGTGGCAGGTGCTCTTAGGGTCACAAAACGGCACCCCTGCTGGGTTTTCCCTGAGGCGGGAGGTTGGGCAGACTGCCCTCTTTTACCCTGTTCTGTTAACTAAAGGGAAAAATAAGTTTTCAAGTGGAAATTGGGGAGTTCCAGAGTGTGGTAGAAAATTGATGTCAATTAAGTCATTGGTTGAACTACCTTTATACCTTCCTGTGATACCTTATGTTTTTGCTTTTGTGATACAATATTTCGTAAGTACTGAGGTTCGAAATACGTTCTCAGTTGTAGAATATTGGTAGTGACATCCAGATGACGTTTCATACGTATGAATGCTTCTTCCTTTGGTGGCCCTAATAAATTATCTAAAATTCAGATGTTACGTTGTAGTTGTAACGTCCAAATAGAACACTGGCGATTCCATAAGGCAATTGTGTCTATTTCTCACATCCGCCTCACAGAGGCTCCTTGCCCGTCCGTGATGCAACGTGCAGTGAAGCTAGTGCGCGCGCGCTGCGTGGGCTGGTGCTTGTAGTTCAGGACTTCCCTAGGGTTATAGTGCGTGATCCTTAAGTTGCAGCCGTGTAGAGTATTTTCCGCATAATTGTCTCTACCTAAGTCCCTCTTCTTGTTTGCCACAAGAAGGTTTTCCTTGTTTTAGATTTTAAACTTTAAGGGTGTAAGGGGAGGTGGGTACGTTTTGGAACGCAGAAACCCTCTGGTGAGCTGCTTTTGTATCAAGGTGAGTAGCAGTGCTTGCTGCGAGCGTGGCTCACGTACACTTGTGCCGTCAGGACTCATCTCTGCCTGCAGGACTGCAGGTCGGTCGTGGTCACCTCGCCAGCCGACTGGTGATCGACTGATTTTTCAGAAGTAGTTTTTCTTAATTTGGAAAGACAGAGTAGGTGCATTTCCTGTTAGTTTCTTTATATTTACCGGAGTGTTAATTCTATTAATATAGTTTTCGCAATTCGAATTTTCATGTAAAAACAATAGCTAAGACTTTACTTACAGTCATCTATATGCATGTTTTATTTTTACGTTTCTTACTGTGTATTTTCAGTGCGGTGTTTTCCACCTTGTTTTTGTTTAGGGTGCTGGTCAAGACAAACTTGGAATCTACGTCAAGTCTGTTGTAAAAGGAGGTGCTGCTGACGTGGTGGGTATGACTCTTAAAGCGGCCAGCTCTCAGCGCGTCGTGTGTTTAACAAACGACATGCGATGTTCCGGCTGTTTTAGTCTGTGGAAAACCCAAGTCTGAGCGTACTTACCGTTGGCTTCCTCTCCCCCCTTCTCCCTCTGCTGTCCCCCCCTCCTCTCCTGTCCGCATGCCTTCCGGGTGTGTTCAGGACGGGCGGCTGGCTGCAGGTGACCAGCTCCTCAGCGTGGATGGACGGAGTCTGGTAGGACTCTCTCAAGAAAGGTATCGTTTCTTTATTTGTTTAAAGCTTCAGAGCACTTTTTAGGGATATTTCATATTAAATTTTGGAATTGGAAGACGAAAAACCATGCTAAAAACTATGCCCTTCCTCTCTAAGTGTAAAAGTCTTAGTGTACGTGAAAATTATGTATTTTAGTCTGAATACGTTTCTTTGACTCTTATCACTTGCTGAAATTTCTGGAAGTCATCTACTGTTCTTACTGATAATCAGAGGGAGGTAGTCTGTCAGAACTTGACTCAGGCTGGCGGGTGAGGCCGGCGGGCGTGCTGGCCTCGCCCTGACCACAAGCTGCCGTGGTGACAGGACGGGTGCCTGAATCACTTTTCTTACAGCCGTGATGCTCTCTTCCCAGGGCAGCAGAACTGATGACAAGGACAAGCTCCGTGGTGACGCTGGAAGTAGCAAAGCAAGGAGCCATTTATCACGGTCTCGCTACCCTGCTCAATCAGCCGTCACCCATGATGCAGAGAAGTAAGGACTGCGGGTCGCCGCCACCCCCATTGACTGCTGCCAGCCGTAGCTCATGCTTACTGATCACCTGCCGTGTGCCGGGCTCTTTCCAGTCGCGGCCTCTTCTAATACAGACCCTGTGGAATAGGCCCTGTTGTCGTTACTACCCCGGTCTTAAAGAAGGACGCGAGGCTGAGCGCGGTGCCCAGGATTACTAGATCATGGGCTGCTGGGGCCGGTCGCGCTACGGTGGTGGTAGTTTATTAGGGCCCGCCCCCCCCCCCCCCCCGCAAGAGCCACTGACAACGTGCACACGCCTGGTGACTGCAGGGGACCCCGCACGTTCCACATGCCAGCCGCACTCGGGGCAGCACTTGGGCGGTAGTAAGTGGAGGAATGACTTTTCATCTTTGACAGACAAACACACGGGATGTAAAGCCTTCAAAGAACAAGTAGAATTCTCTCCCGAAGGAATGTTTACACGCGTGTGTACGAATAGTTGTTTCGGTCTTGCACGCTCTGAGATAGGGCGTGATTGTTATGTAGAGAGCTCCCTTGAACTAAAAAGCTCAGTTTTTGAATATATAATTTGTTGGTGGGAACCGTGGTTTTGTAGGTACATCAAAAACCTCAGAATAAAATCAGTATAAATGTGGGGCTTTGTAAAGAATTAGTTGAGAAACCAGGGGAAAACCATTATGATGCCCATTGTCTGTGAAATCACCACATACTTTGTATGTCCTTGGCTGGCCGTGTACATCCCCAGAGCCAGTGCCCTGGGCGAGCCCAGAGCCCATGCCTAATAGTGACTGCAGCCGAAGCACTGAGAGGCTGGACCAGACAAACACAAGGCCTTCACACGGCACCGTGGTTTTGCTTTTTTCATGACATGGTACTTAACATATTGGTTGTCTGATGTCTTAGTTTATAGTCATTTGAAAGAAGCAAACTAGATGATGAGTTTAGGACCAACGAGGGAAAAACTGTTGGAATAAATAATAGGTCAGGGCCGTTGAGTGAGAGGACAGGAAAGCTAAAAAGTAAAGAGTGAGTAATCACAGCAGTGACAGCGGTTCCCGATGAGGACAGCAACCCTGGGTGATTAAAGGAATTAATACACATTTTAAAAACTGAGGGAAGCGAGTTTATGTTTCAGCCAGAAGAGTCACTTTAACAGTAATCCTGTTACCTAAGCAGGTAAGCTAGTGAGAAAATGAGCTTTGAAAGAGTAGTTTTTCTTGTCAGTGACCCTTAAATGTTGCTTCCTTTGAAAACTTCCTAGAGATTCTTCAGAAAGATTTTACTTTTATATAAAAGTCACCTCATTTCTTCTGGTAAAAACAGATTCTTACTTGTGGAGTTTTAAGTATTTGTAGCTTCACCTTTCCTTTAAGACTAAACGGTGTTTAAGATAAGATCTTGAACAAAGGAACAGATCATGAAGGTGTTTTGATTTCAGTTTCAGATCGTCGTGGATCAGGTAAACCCCGACCAAAGAGTGAAGGTTTTGAGCTGTATAATAATTCAGCTCAAAACGGGTCCCCGGAGAGCCCTCAGATGCCTTGGGCAGAATACAGCGAACCAAAGAAGTTGCCTGGCGACGACAGGCTGATGAAAAACAGGGCTGACCACCGCTCCAGCCCCAACGTCGCAAGTAAGAGGAGCCTCGCGGCCCTTCTCCCGTTGAGACGCGCGCCCCGCCACGTGCCCGCTCACAGCCAGAGGGAGGAGGGCGCCCCGGCTTTGCTGCGCATAAAAGAACATTATTACCTGCGTAGATTAGCCAACTGGGATGTGTTCTCCATGAAAGATGCTACAGCTAAGGTGCTAACAGGAAATAAAAACTAGTCCGGGAACTTCGATCCCTGGGTGCTCTGGGCAGGTACACTGATGAGGGGGGAGCACAGGTTGCTGGACGCCCCGGGGGGCAGCAGACAGTCTTTATGGTGTTAAAGGGTTGTCAGCAGGAAGCAGCAGCTTCCTGGGAGGAGACATGCCCCAGATACCAGGTTCGCAGATACAGCTTCGTGGCTCCGGGCTCTTGATGATTCAGGAGGCAGGAGTGGGTGAGGTGAGCCCTCACCTCCACGCGCCTTGTTTCTGTGTCTGTGCTCTCGACACCTCGCTGGCGGCGTGCAGGTGCCCGGCGCGAGGTTACTGCCTGTAAAGAGCTCTCGCGAAGTTATGTCGGGCTTGTTTATTTAACATTAGCTTTCTTTCCTGTTTTCCACCAACAGATGAGCCCCCTAGTCCCAGCGGGAAAGGCGCCTATACCTCTGGGACAGCGGCCAAGATAACGTCCGTCTCCACTGGAAACCTCTGCGCTGAGGTCTGAGACGTGAGCACACAGATGCTCCGACAGCAGACCCTTGGGTTCCCCCAGGGGGCCTGAGTTATCTAGGAAAATGTTCTCATGGTTTCTGGTTCCTGAGTGTTTGGGTTTTGAATTTTTAATATAATGGGTAAATGAGCTTTCAGTTAGTAAGTCGGGGCAAAATAAAATGTTTTCTAATTGTTCTCAGTACAGGATCCAACACTTTAAATTTTTAACACCGTTTGTAAAATACACGGATCCTACTTTAAAAGAGGGCATTGGAAATTAGATCAGTCTGTGGTACGGACTGCGGAAAGCTCAGCTTCCTTCTCTCTGCCCATCTGCAGGAGCAGACCCCTCCTCCCCGAGCCGAGGCCTACCCCATCCCGACGCAGACCTACACCAGGGAGTACTTCACCTTCCCGGCCTCCAAGTCCCAGGACCGCACGGCTCCTCCCCAGGACCAGTGGCCCCGTTACGAGGAGAAGCCCCACGTGCACACGGACAGCAGCCACTCCAGTACTACAGTCCAGGTGAGAGGGGCGGGGTCCCGACACGTCTTTGGCCCTCAAGGGGACCAGCTTGCGGGAAAACGGAGGGATTTCCGGGGCACAGCTGACATTTTCTGCAGAGCAGCACTGCTGTTCCTCTCTTTGTTTCTCTCGGGTTTCGTGGTCACCTGAGGAAAAGAGGGCATAGGAGAGAATACTGAGCGTGAAAGGTGGTTCTCTGCTCTCTTGCTAAAGGCTTAACTAGGGTCTGTAGATGAGGTTCACTGATCCTGGAGTGGGGCGGTGGGGGGGAAGCAGGAGGCGTCCCCGGCACTCGGCGCGCATCGGCGGCTGTTCCAAACCCCGGGAAAGCTGAGACGGCCGTGGTCCCGCCCGTGAAGCTGAAGCTGAAGCTGGGGTGGGACGCTCACCTAGACCGTAATTACGTGAGCTGGGTTCTGAGCTGAGGGTAAGAGGCCCAAGGAGGGTCGCCTCGGCAGGGGCAGCGTGAGCGAGGCCGGGAGGAGCCCCGTCTGAAGGGCCCGGGCACGAGTCGCCTGGCTGTTCTGTTCGCCCTGAGGCAGACCACCTTCTGTGCGTGGAGGCACGGGGGTTGGACAGCGCCAGGGACCTGCATGCCTACGGCCTGTGAGTGCTGTTTGCCTCGGCCTCCCAGCGTGGGTAATAAGCACCGGAGGAGGGCCAGGGAGCTGAAGGGTCACTTAACGTGGATGTTGAAATGACCAAGAATTTGACAGGACTTATCGCAGGAGGGGGGTGGTGAGTGGGCATCGGCAGCGAAGTGAAGTCCTCGGGGAAAGCGAAGGATGACCCCGTTGTCACTGGGCTGCGAGGGCTAGCAGGCGTGTTGTCTGGATGCACCAACTCCAGAGCTTTGTACTCGAGAAGTGCCGTCCACACGCAGCAGGCGGTCTGGTCGTGCTTTCGTGTGAGCTGCAGGTCATGCGCCCAGTAGTCAGAGCTGCGCTTCTGCACACACGGCAAAGCTGTAGAAAATGTGGGAAGTACATGTTCCATTTTTCTGGCAGGCTGCTGGTTTTTCAAGTGATATATTTCATTTTTTTGTTCTTGGTGTGCCTTTTGAGAAAAGGGAAATAGTGTATTTTCCAGATTTGTGTCTTCAATTTCTACTCATTAATAGGGCTGGAAAGAAAACTGTTTGGCTGGGACATCATAGCTAGATCATTTTCTGGGGGCTTCCCTGGTGGCGCAGTGGTTGAGAATCTGCCTGCTAATGCAGGAGACACGGGTTCGAGCCCTGGTCTGGGAGGATCCCACATGCCGCGGAGCAACTAGGCCCGTGAGCCACAACTACTGAGCCTGCGCATCTGGAGCCTGTGCTCCGCAACAAGAGAGGCCGTGACAGTGAGAGGCCCGCGCACCGCGATGAAGAGTGGCCCCCGCTTGCCACAACTAGAGAAAGCCCTCGCACAGAAACGAAGACCCAACACAGCCAGAAATAATTAATAAACTCCTACCCCCAGCATCTTAAAAAAGTCATTTTCAGTCGCATCACGCCACTTTCCGACGTGCCTCCTCCGCGCGCAGGACTGGCCTCGGGGGCAGGTGTGCTCACTGTGTCTCGCACACGCGCAGCGGGTGTGTCCCTCAGATCATCCCGCCGCCTGTCTGAGACTCGGGTCCAGGCTCATCCCTCCTCGCCGCGCCCGGCTCTATGTGCTCGTGGGCCCGTGGGCCCGTGGCCAGCTGGCGGGACTCAGAAAGTCGCGGATGGATCACGTGGCTAGCATTTGATAATTAGTCTGAATGCTAATTAGAATTTTACTGCAGAGAAGTAGTTCTTTTCGCTCTTCACGACACCGGACTAAGCACATGCCCGTGTCTGGCACCGCAGTGCGGACGCCCGTGAGGCCCCAGAACAAGGACGGTGCCGGATGTGGAGAGCCCGAGCCTTCGTGCATTTCGCTGTTTGGCCATTGATGTGGACAGGACGCGCCGCTTTCCTTTTCCCCTTTAGCTTTCTAACAGATACAGACGTCCTCTGGGAAAGCGCCGTCGCGGGATTAGCGCTGGGTGCGGGCAGCCTCGGCCCGTCCTGTACGCTCACCGCACTTTCCCTAACACTCCTTTCTTCCTGAGCTGAACTGTTTATGTACTTTCAGTAACTTCTGGCGGTGGCTGAAACACAACAGTTTCCCGTTTTCTTTTTCCAGCGTGTGACCCGGTCCCAGGAGGAGCTCCGGGAGGATGTCGCGTACCACCTGGAGCGGCAGAGGGTGGAGGCGGCGATGGAGCACAGGTCTGACGGCGGTGACGCGTGGCTCAACCAGGGCTCCTCGCTGGGCTCCAGCACCTCCAGCCAGGAGCACCTGGGCCCCCCCTCCAAGGCGGGCACCCCCGCGTCCACGCTCACCAAGAGCGGCCCTGGGCGCTGGAAGACCCCAGCCGCCTCCCCGCCGGTGCGGACCGACCCGCCCCCCGGGCACTACGGCGATGGGGACGGAGTCCCCGCGGACTCGGCCCTCCCGCCGCCTCCCACCGGCGCCCAGGCGGCTGCAGAGCGGAAGAAGCGGGAGGAGCAGCAGCGCTGGTACGAGAAGGAAAAGGCGCGCCTGGAGGAGGAGCGCGAGCGCCGGCGGCGGGAGCAAGAGCGCAGGTTGGGCCAGCTGCGGGCGCAGGCGCCGCCCCCCGGGCCCCCGCCCCCCGGGCCGCCCTCGCCTGCCGCCCCGCCCGCCCCCGCCCGCGCCCCAGCCCCAGACACCGTCATCCGGGAGCTGCAGCCCCAGCAGCAGCCGCGCACTATTGAGCGCCGGGACTTGCAGTACATCACGGTCAGCAGGGAGGAGCTGGCCTCGGGGGACAGCCTGTCCCCCGACCCCTGGAAGCGGGACGCGCGGGAGAAGCTGGAGAAGCAGCAGCAGCTGCACATCGTGGACCTGCTGAGCCGCGAGATCCAGGAGCTGCAGGGCAAGGCCGAGCGCTCGGCCGAGGAGAGCGACCGGCTGCGCAAGCTCATGCTGGAGTGGCAGTTCCAGAAGCGGCTGCAGGAGTCCAAGCAGAAGGACGAGGACGACGAGGAGGAGGAGGACGACGACGTGGACACCGTGCTGCTCATGCAGCGCCTGGAGGCCGAGCGCAGAGCGCGGGTAACGGGGCCGGGCGGGCGGGTGGGCGGGCACGCGGCACGGGCTCCCAGCCTCCGCGGGGCGTGGGCGTGGCCGGAGCTGCTGTCCTGCGGCGCCGGGGCGAGATGCTCTGGGCACGAGTGCTGGAGAGGCGCTGGTTCTGCTCGGTCCGACGGCGCTTGACAGCTGTGGGGCGCCCACTGGCTGCGGCCGGCTGGCTGGCACGTGGGTGGAGAAGACGCGTTAAAAACCGGTGATCACCGTGATCAGGGGTTGGCAACGTGTCTTGCAACGGCCGCAGAGTAAACGTCTCTCAGGCTCTGTGGGCCGGACAGGCTGTTAACTGCCCCGCTCTGCCGCCGTCGCCGGCACACGGAGGCAGGCGTGCTGTGCCCTGAAGCTTCATGCCGGGACGGGCTGCCCCTGGTCTCCATGGTCCGTGCTCCCCAGGGGTAGCAGAGGGGCGGTTCACAGCTGCAGGGTCAGGTCCGACGTCACGGCCCAGATAGATGGAGACTCTCGAGTGTTATTAAAGTGCTAAGCAATTATATTTCAGTGGTAGCTTAAAGGGAGTGAGAACTTAGAATTTTATTCATGGTTCTGCATGTTATAAAAATAGCTTCTATTCCTTTTGTGTCAACTCAAAGAAAAAAATTTAAATTTATATTAGTTTAATGCAGTCGCTTGTTAAAGTGCCACATCTGAGATTCTCTGTTACCCTGTGTATCAGGAGAGTTGTTGACAGAGAAGCATTTACTGGTATTAATTTGCAGTGAATGCTAGGGACCATTTTACGTTAATGCACTTTAGTGATTTTTTTTTTTTCAGATATAATGCAGTATTCTGAGAAAAAACAGCAAAGGGCATGTCCTTTTTGTCTTTTGGATTTTGTTTCTAATTCCACCTCTGATGTCATCTGTACTGGAGACCTAAACCAAGGGTCTCCTGTCCCGTCAGACCCTTGAATCTTTCCAGCTCAGGATGAAATTCAATCCTGGAGCCTCGGCAGTGAGTGCCTTGAGCCGGCACTGTGATGCCTTTTCACTTTGCTCTGTGAATTATTTTCCTGGAATGTCACCGCACACACTTCCTGTTAGCTCTGTGTTCTCAAGCAGACGTATATGTATCTTGGTCCAAAATTCAGCTGGAATTTCTCTGAGGAAACTTAAATTTCTCAAGTGAAGGTCTAAATGGTAAACATTACATTGTTTTATTAGTAGTTTCCAAGTCATCAGTAGTAAATGTCCTCAAAAACAACTGTATTTACCGTCAATACTGTTTTGTTTGAAAGAGCAGCTGTTTGATGACGGACCGATCACTTTCGCATAAGGGTCCTTTGAAGGATTTCCACTTTCTGGTCAGCACTCTGGCCCGTCTGTAGGGGGTTAGCTGTGTGCCCGTCACGGCCGCCCACCCCTGCTCCACCCGGGTCCTAGTGGACGCGCTGCAGGTGGGCTCCCGGAGAGGCTGCTGTGGCCGTGGCCCTGGGGCTCTGTCCCCACAATGCGAGGCAAGAAGGCTTACCTCTGACGCAGCCTTAGCTCTGAATCTACAGCTGATGTTTATGGTAAATAAGTGGACGTCATTAATATTTACTGTTGAGGGAGAAGTTAGAAACCACGTTGCAGTGTTTCTCTAATTACGCTTTCCTCTGAAGGCTAAAATTTTATTGAATGTCTCCCAGTTTCTCCAAATGATTAAAACACTGAATATTTCAAAGCCTCTTGGCATGAATTACGATATTTTACGACAGTTTAGAGTATCTGTGTGTTTTATCATTACTTATTTTAAGATTAATATGTTAGTCTCCAAATAAGAGAGCTAAGGGAAATTTTACTCAGCTGCTGTGTGTCTTAATAATAAAGCTCAAGGATTTAATACCATGTGGGCACTTTTCTGTTTCTGAATACTGGAAGTTGGTCTGTAGTTTCCGTACTTTTCTCACTGGGTTGTCCTTCAAACACAGATGGAGCATGGGAACCACAGATACGCTGGTGGCGGATACAGATCTAAACTGAACCTTTTTTTCACACTTCATCTTTCTTTTCTTTCCTTCTCTGTTACCTGCAGCAGACTGCTATACCAGCAATCTCTGTTCTAGATTTGGTATGTTCTTGTTTCTTTCCCTTGGGTACTTTTTTCCTGTCTTGATTTCCTTTTTTTCCTTTTAGTGGTGGTGGTTTTATGTTTTCAGTAGATCTGGTTCTCAGGGGTGTCCTAGATCAGGATCTGTAGTTCCCTGACTCTAGAAGCATGCTTTTGAATGTGTTTAGATTTAGTTATTCTTTGCTTTTCTCTGTTACTTTTTAACTGTTACTTACTGTTTGTTTATGGTTTTGACCTTTACTCAGTTTTAGTCTTAAAATTCGTACTCTGTATTCTTACGTACTCATAAATACATAGGCAGATGAGAAGTTTTGCAGTGAGTAATCTTTTTTTTTCTTGTTACATTAGAAATACGTTTTAAGTATTCATTATTAGAAGCTCAGTTCAACTGGTATTGACATTGTTTGCCAATTAAGATGTAACTGTCTAGGGTGTAACTGTCTATTGGCAGAGAAAGAGGAATTTCCAGTAAACATTTATTCTGTGTTTTCTTCAATAACACCACATGATTTTAGTTTAGTTTATCAGCCATACCAGTTCATTGCCAAAAAATACTTGAGGTCGCATTCTACTGTAACTGTGATGTGTTTTATGTCCATATTGGGGAAATTGAGTTGGTCATTTAGCACCCTCATGCTTGAGGGCGGTACCTCTCTCGACTGCCAGACACTCATGCTCTGGTGTATTGATACTGACTTTAAGTCAACATTTGTTAGTCAGCTTTTAAATGATATAAGGCCAGTATCTGACAATACTTTTAAAAAAATCTCTGAATCCAGGTTTGACTCTAATGGCCTTTTCACCAAATAACAGCCCTCCTTTTTTTGTTTTGTTTTGTTCTTTTTTTTCAATTTAAATAGCATGATGGCAGTGTCACTCCAAAGGGAAACCTCTCTTGAAAACATCTCTCCTCGATGACTGAGAGGCATGTTTTCTGGGCTTTGTGTTTTTCTCCGTATGAGACAGAGATGAGAAGTATCTGCTTCTTTCCCTGCCTCTCTGTGTGTTAAGGTGTCCGTATGGAAGGGGGTGGGAGACACCAGTCAGTCCCACTCGTCTCTTCAGGTACCAGGTCCTTGTCACACGCGTGTAGGCCAGGCAGCCTGGGGCCTCAGCTTTGAGATGCGCCGACTGCGGCCCCAAGAGAATCCTGAGTCGGGGCAGGGCGGGCGCGGGGGCGGGGGGCGTGGTGGTGACAGGTGAGTGACAATACCCAAGGGTAAAGGGTGCACTAAGATTTTTCTTTCAAAGGCGTAGTTCGGGTTTTTCTTCCTTTAAAAGACAATTATTTCGAGTGCTGATGTTGACGGTAAGCACCATGTTTCCGAGCATTTCTTAGCCTGATTCCCCAGCAGAGGTTGAGCTCTTGCCTTGTCCTGGGGGCTGTTAGGCACTGGGCCCCCCAGAGACGATGGGGACCAGGTACAGGCGTGTGCCCACTTGTGTAGAGCCCCGCCTGTGCGGTCTGTAAGGCCTTTCCTTAGGCTTTGTCCCGGGATATTTATGGTGACGCGTGGGATAAATGGGAGCTTCGGAGAGGTGGCGAGGCTGCCCTGGCGGCTCTGGTCCCTGGGTCCCTGAGTGCCCGTCGCCCCACGTGGGCCCAGGGCCGCCCTCCCCTGCGCTCACCTACCTCCTCCCGGACCCGAGCCTCCCGTGCACTTGCATACGGGACGGGACGGCAGGACGGCGAGCTGCCGTCTGCTGCACCTGCAGCCTCCCCGCTGCGCCCGACTCTCCCAGTCGCCCAGTCTGGGGAGCCTGCGGTTGCCATGGCGCCTCTCCCCCCCCTGCAGAGGGATTCCCAGCTTCCTGGGAACCTGACCACCTGCAGAGTGGCTCGCTCGCCCGGGCCCGTGCTCCCTTTGCAGACTCTCCTGCACACGGCTGCCGCCGCCCGGCAGGTCGCAGAAGCCCCGCGACCCTGCAGCGGCCCCCTGCCCCTCCAGAAGCACCCCGGGTCTCCCGGCCCGCAGGACGCCTCCCGGGCCCACCCGGCGCTGCGGCCGCACCTGCTGGCCCTGCTGACCTCTGAAGGGCAGCCGGTCCTGCCCCCTGCAGACAGGAGGGGAGCTCAGCCTTCACTGCTCTAGGCGGCTGGGTGACCGCTTCTGTGGCCCTCTCGTCCGTGACAGCTGCAACGTGCGCAGACGAGAAGGGCAGGCCTAGTACCCAATGTCGTGTAGACTGAGAGTAGAGATCCTGACCAGAATATTCTGGGTTCATATTTAGTATTCTTTGTGCTTCACGAAAATGTCTGCTGCTCGTACGACGGTTACTGCGAACCATCTGTCAAGGAGACACTTCCGAGACCAGCGGTCTCTCAGCTGGCCCGTCGCAGCTTCGCTTCCTGCCAGTTGAGTGGTTCATCTTCCGTCTCAGATGACGCAACAGCTCACGGGAAGAATCCCTCACCCTTGGGTAGAGCAGGGAGGGGGTGTTTTCAGAGACGCTGTGGGCTGCCTTCTTGTTTGGCCTTTATGTAGAAATTGGCCATAGCCCTCCGGAGCATCTCAGGTATGGAAGCAGTTGAATTAGATGCTTTGTAGAAACCTCAAGCAAGAATCAGTAGGAACCGTAATGGAGAGTTGTACCTGCGGAGGGGCCTGTCTCAGAAGGTAGCAGAGCATTCTCTGCCTGTTCAGGTGGGAGACCCTGCCCGGGATGTTGAGGCTGGAGGGTAGACACAGCCCACCTTCGGGAAGCGTCAGTTTTATTCAAGGAGGAGAAATAAGTTCATACTCAAACCAGCATGTGTGCGTTTGGGAGTAGAACACGAAGTTCCTGTGGTTGTGTCAGGGGGAGAACAGATGCCCTAGGCGAACGTCACATGTCTGCTCTGGGCTGCTGTGAGCCACGCTTCTTACCTGTCTCTGCTGCTGGAGTAGGCCTGCACCTGTAGGTCTCCCCTTAGAACTCTGGACAGAATCGTATTCCTTCAGTTACAAAGAAGGGGACGGCTGCACCCTGGGCAGGGAGCCCCACTGACGGAGGGCCGAGAGCTGGTGACGCGGCAGGAAGCTGCGTGTGCTAGGACAGGACGCCAGAGTCCTGTCCTAATAAGTGACCTATCGGGGCCTCTCTATCTGGGGCCCTTAAAGTTGTTTTAGGGTGAGTGTTTTTAATGGGTGGGAGCATAAGCCGAAAAGGCCTGCAGAGAGAGAGGGTGATGTGCTTAACAGACTTACACTTGCTTTTCAGAGAAAATGTCAAAAAGTAAAGGATGTGTTGGCCCCGTTTTGTATTCAGATATTTCAACATGAAATTAAAGATACAAGTTACCGTATTTTTGTGGAACAAAAGTATAAAGTATAGGGCTTCCCTGGTGGCGCAGTGGTTGGGAGTCTGCCTGCCGACACAGGGGACACGGGTTCGTGCCCCGGTCCGGAAAGATTCCCCCAAAAAAGTATAAAGTCTAAACACACAGACCTCAACGTACTATTTTTTTAACTATTTTTTCCGGACTGCCTCAGTATCGTAAGGCCTTGGGTCAGGCTTGCGTGCTGCTTTCAGAATCCCAGCCTAGTTCTTGGTTGGAGTAGCTTCAGTCTGGGCTGTCTTGACTCACTCTATAAGAATGATTACTATGTCTATTCAAGTCTAGTTTCCCCAAGTAGAACTTCCTACGAGACTGTTTTGATAGCATGCGACTTTTCGTTCCTTTAATGTGAAACAGCGAGCTTGTCTGCATTTCATGTAACCTCACAGTGTTCAGGCCCCGTCAGGCACTGGCTCTCAGAACCATTAACTTCCCAACTTAAGTTGAAGTGCTCTTTAACTGTTGTGAGACGTAACCCGTACACCTCGGTGTACCACCCGGCTCTGTTATGTGGGGGAAAAGTAAGAGGTTCTCTTTTCTCTCTCTCTCTCTTTTTTTTTTTTTTTTTTCCTGAGTAAAGCAGCATATTTTTGAAAAGCAAAACAGCCTGTGTTTTGAAAATGAAAATACCTGAAACAGCTTATCAAAGAGTGGAAAGAAACTGCCTTAGTTCTAACAGCACTGGTTCATCTGCTACCTTAAAATAGAAACCAGTGAAACAGCACGAGGGGAAGGCTCCTTGTTTACCACCGTCAGGATTTTAAGAGAAAATGCCTGTTGATAGATTTATAAGATAGAGTTCTGTACCTTTAATTATGAGAATTGAAATGGCTCTGATTTCGTAAAATTATCCTGTTTAACTTACAGGAGCTGATTCAGTGTGTACTGATTTTCTTGCTCAGAACTTGTTTTTCATTAGGTCTAAAAAGTACTGATAGAGCATAATGAAATGAGTTTTTGCTTTATTGGGTAACAGAAACACCTCTGATGCATTCGTGCAGTTTTACATCCTTCCACAAATTACTCTTCTGCACGTGTTTAATGTGATCAATTGCTGTTGTATTTTGTTATTTTTATTTGGGTGATGTGTCCCATAATTTGTGCTGATGACTCTAAAATTCCTGGTAAGTCCTTTCCTCTGCGTCTCCACGCAGCAGGGCACTTCTGACTGCTTCCATGCTTCTTAATCATTAGTGTCTACTCCTGCTCCAAAACCTCCAAAACCTAATAATTATCCTAGCATCCTTCTAGGCTTATACCTAGAGTATACTAAAGAGGTAGTTAAATTAATTTGTTCTCCTTGAGAAGGGAATTTTAATTTTTTTCTGAGATGTTTTATTTTTGTTCACTGACATGAAAAAGCGTGATTACACAAGTTAGTTACTTTCCCACCAGATACAGTTTTTGTTCCACAGAAGCCAAGCAAGAGTCAAGTTGTTCGGTTTTTGTTTTTGTTTAGGAAAAAAATACACTCCGACAGTTCAGATCCAGAAGTTAACGTTTTCTGGGTTTGCTGTGAGTAACCTATAGAACAGCTAGTGGTTACGTAGATTCTGAAGTACACCTTGAGTGATTTTATGTCAGGGGTTCCTGCCGTGGTTAGAGGTTGAACTAGATGGCCTCAGTGCTATTTTAATTTCAAATTTTGAGTCACCTCTTGTGCCACGCCCAGGTCTGGAACAGAGAAGAAGTAAATGGCGAATGCGAGCTTTTCCAAGTCACCGTTACCTTAGGCTGTAGCTGCAAAAGTAGCTGTAGCCTGCGGACATGGCGAAGAGAGACTCTTCCTCTGTTCTCTGCTAGTCAAATGCGCTTTTAATTCGCGGCTCCCTGAGGCGTTTTCAACCTGTAGTGTACAGCGGAGTGTGACCAGGAGGGCACAGGAGCTGAAAGCCGAGTAGAATGCGTCTCAGGGGTTTGGAGGTGTCCTTAAGTATTTGAATGGTATGAAGGACAGATACTAAATTTGTTTTGTATTGTGTCAGAAAGGCAGAACCTGAAGGACGAAAGATAGACAGCAATGAGGTGATGAATTTTAGAACAGCAGGAAGGCTTTTGGACTAGTAGTTACCACTGTCCCGGGAGGCAGGCTGTAGGCCCCAGACACTGAAGGTGCTCGAACAGGATGGACAGTTACTTGACAAACATGTAGCAGGACAGAGTTCCAGTAAGGTTCCTCCCGAATTTCAGCTTCACATTCTGTGAATCAGACTTTGGGGGATCCCTGAACTGGGAAGGAATTCTTGGCGTCTGGGGTGGGACCCAGAGGGAACGGATGGCAAAGGGCCAGGACGGGCACGGGCGCTGGAGCTTCTGCTGCCACGTGGGCCTCACCCCACCCCCATCCAGAGGCTAGTGTTCACCTGCCACGGGCCGCGAGAGTGGGGAGTCTTTCTTGACCTTCACGGTGGAAACTGAACCGGGGCAAAGGAAGGGGGTGGGCCAGTGTGTCTCCCGGCTCCGTACGCTGGAGCCCGTCTCTGCCTCCACGTGAGCTGCTTCAGCTGAGTATGTCCTAGTGAAAGAACTGCGCTGTTTCACGTGTGAGCGTCCAGGGTAAATGCCTCCTCCTCTGAGCCACAGTCGATGGAAGCGTAGTTCTGGAGCGGTGGGGACGGAGTCGTTAGATGGCGGGCTCTGGTGTCCGCCGTGACCTCCGCCTGGTGTCTGTCCTCAGCCATGCGTGTGCTTGTGTCGTGTGCGCGTCCTGTGTGTGGCGCTGGGACGCTCCGGGCGCGCACTGAACGGGACCTGTCCTCAGTTGCAGGACGAGGAGCGGCGGCGGCAGCAGCAGCTGGAGGAGATGCGGACCCGGGAGGCTGAGCAGCGGGCCCGGCAGGAGGAGCAGCGGGCCAGGCGCGAGGCCGAAGAAAAGGTCCTGGTGCTCTGAGGGCGAGGGGTGCGCGGCTGAGGGGCCCGGGACGCGCAAGGGGGCCGCCGCTGAAACTGGAGCCCGGTCGGCCAGCCGGGCCCCGGCCCTGTCCTCTGAGCTGTCATCCCTTTCTCCCCCGGGCTGTCCCCCTCCCCCTTCTCCTCCTGCCTGTCCCCCTTCTCCTCCTGGCTGTACCCCTCCCCCTTCTGCTGGCTGTCCCCCCTCCCCCTTCTCCTCCTGCCTGTCCCCCTTCTCCTCCTGCCTGTCCCCCCTCCCCCTTCTCCTCTGGGCTGTCCCCCCTCCCCCTTCTCCTCCTGGCTGTCCCCCTCCCCCTTCTCCTCCTGGCTGTCCCCCTCCCCCTTCTCCTCCGGGCTGTCCCCCCTCCCCCTTCTCCTCCTGGCTGTCCCCCTCCCCCTTCTCCTCCTGGCTGTCCCCCTCCCCCTTCTCCTCCAGGCTGTCCCCCCTCCCCCTTCTCCTCCTGGCTGTCCCCCTCCCCCTTCTCCTCCTGGCTGTCCCCCCTCCCCCTTCTCCTCCTGGCTGTCCCCCCACGCCCTCTCCTCCGAGTCTTGTCGCTCAAGCTTGTGGACTGTGGGGCCTCTGTGTGCTCGGGGCTCTGGCCTTTGCTGGACAGGGTCCAGCTTGTCACTGTGAAGGTGACAAGTGTCCAGTTGTTCACAGGGAGGTCGGGCCGTGGGAAGGACAGGAAACTAGGAAGTCACTCTGTTAACCTTAAGGGTTTCAAATCGGTTATTTCATGACTTAATTCTGGTCAGGGGCGAAGAGAGCAAATGGCTTATAGAAAACACGATACAAGGAAATTTAATTTAGTGTGTAATCTGGTAGATATCCTGAGTTATTGCTTTGTTTCCATATGTGGGTTTCTGAGATTCAGGTAATCCTTTTAATTGCTTTTAACATGACAGCACACTTGAGCTCCCCTGAGAAATGGGTGCTTGGTGATGCTGCCCTCCAGGCCCTGCCGTCTGTGGGCGCATCGCCGCGGCTCTGGGCTCGCTTCTGGGTCTCTCCGTGGCCGGCCGGGCCCTGGACAAGGTGTGGGAGAAGCTGGCCTTCCGTTACCTCCCTTCTGTGAAGGCGGGAGCTCTGAGGTCATGGCTCCTGGTGGGGAAAGTCCAGCGAGCACCCTCACAGCTCACCCTGCAGGAGGAAGCTTGGGAGGCTCTGGTAGTGATGGGGTCTGTGGGGACGCGACAGGCAGAGAGTAAGACAGTGGAAATGACGGATGACTTGGTTAAGTGCGAGCCAGGTAGATGACGTGGGCACACCTGCACTGAAACGAGCCATGTCTACAGTCTGTTGGCCTTTGCCATTCCTGTCATCATGCTGTCGGCTGTGCCTGAAGAGCTTGTGCGCTGTTCCCAGAGTCTGGGGTTTCGTGGTGAGGCTCCCCTCGAGCTTGTCAAAGTCAGTAATGCGTCTAAGGAAATGGGGTTTCCACAGTTTGAGCCACTAGACCCGGGTTTTACAGTGTCTGTCGTGCTGCTGTGCCGGGGCTGCTCGCAGGGTGTGTTTTCCTGGCCGGGCCCCTCAGCTGTCTGTCCCACCTCTCTCTGCCTGAGCCCTCGGCCACCTGGGAGTAGTGCCCGCGGGGAGGCGGCCAGGCCATGTTCTCCACGTTGGGAAACTCCTGGGTTATTTGACTTTTTTCCAGTGTGCGGTCTCACAACTTGTGGTTATGTCAGGTGCACCTGTGTGTGGGTGACTGCTTCTATAATTGAGCACTCGGTGTAAAAGGAAGTCGAATAACCTATTTTTTATAGAGAATGTCCAAAATTGATGGGTTTCTCTGTCCTAGGAAAACGTGCCATTCACTTTTGGGTAGAATGAAGTCTTCTCGGTTCATGTGACTATACCTGCTCTTAGTATAACTGAAAGAACATGTTGTGGTTTCCCTAAAATGTGGCCAAGTGAGCTTTGTTCACGTAATACTAAGATCCCTCACAACCCCACTTAAACTCCGCAGAGGTCGTTCCAGATTTAATTCCCCACTCTAACAGAACGCTCATTTTGTGTAGAAAATAAGGTAAAAATGTTTTTCCTTCAGGGTGTCTCAACATAGTGTAAGAAGATGAAGTGAGAAATGGGGCCCAGGGCCAGGATTGAGGCTGGCATCTGTTCTTAGCGTTTTCTCCCTCAGAAGGTGAAGCTTTGCCCACTGTGCACTCGTGTGTGTGTGTGTGTGGGTGTGGGTGTGGGTGTGGTGTGGTGTGGAGGGAGTAGGGAGAAGACACAGTGTGCAAAGTGAAATGGGGACTAAAAACTTTAATCCTAATGCCAGCAAGGCCCCTAAAATTAGTCACCTTCCGTTGAATGAATTTCAGGTCCACTGTACTTCCGTTCTGCACATTGTACGTTGAACATTCCTCAAGTTAAGGCAGATTACTGTTTGATCTTTCGGCTCTTTTCTTCTTCACTTTTTTCTTGTGTTCTGAAACTTTTGTCAATCTTTAACAAAACTGTGCTGTTACTTTTTTCAATGTTAAATTAACACTGTCAACTGTAGTTTGTGCAGATATATGTCAGAAAAAATGTACAGTCTGTGTCAAAATATATTTGAATATCTTGTTGCCTGGCTCTCTCAATTTTCTGTCTGGCAGGGAGTTTATTAAGATTTGAAATACCAATTAAAAACCGTGGAAAGCGTATTGGTTGTGACCTTGCAAAGATGAGTAATGTTTTTTTACAGTTCGGGGTTTCCTAGTCACTTCCCTCTGAATACCTAGAAGTCAGCCAGGTGACGTAATCACGTCCTTCTTGTCAAGGAAGGACCGCTCTTCTGAGCTTACTGGGGTTCGGTGGAAAAGCACCCAGGGCTGCACTTCGGGAAGTGCCAGCTCTAGAAAGGCAGGTGCAGCCTAGTTTTGGTGTGCCTGTGTCTTTAAACTCAGGAGTGACAGGTAAGTTACTGTCCTACCGGCAACAGAAGGAGAGAGAGAGAAGCGGCTGGGGATGGGACAGCCACGTGGTACCTGGGGCTGGGGCCCTGACAGCTCCTTCATTCCTCCCTCCCCCGTCCCCACGCGGTCTGGCGTCGGAGACCGAGTCCCAAGGAAAGATGGTGTCTGGGTCCATCCGCCGTGGTGCTGGGGGACCCGGGGCAGGCCCGTCCCTTCCTGCCTGCTGACCTCGCGCTTCTGTCCACTGCCACAGAGGCGACAGGAGGAGGGGTATTACAGCCGCCTGGAGGCCGAGCGGCGCCGACAACACGACGAGGCCGAGCGCCAGCTGCTGGAGCCCGAGGAGCTGGGCCTGGGCCGCCCTCCGCTCCCGCGGGGCTACGAGCCCTCGGCCCCCGCGCCCCCGCCGCCGCCCCAGCGCACCGCCTCCTACCTGCAGGCGCAGGTGCTCTCCCCCGACGCCCTGTACACCGCCAAGCTCGTGGCTTACACCGAGGAGGACGACGACGAGGACGGCGGCCCGGCAGGTCAGGATGCGCCTCCCGCGCCGGGCCCTCCCCGCGCCGCGGCGCCGGCCTGCGGTGGCGTCTTCCTCTCCAGCCCACCCCCCGCCCCTGCCACCAAGCCGAGCTTCTGCCGTCTGTCCGGCTGCCCCTCCGCGCCGCCCGCCGTGGAGCGGGGCTCTCTCTGCTCCACCGCAGCGGGAAGGCCGGCGTTCCTGCTCTGGGGCAGGCGCTCTCAGGGCGCCAGCAGTGATCTCCGCGCTGGAAACCGTCCCGTTTCCGCAGTCAGCCGGCAGCGGCAGCCCTCCTCCGTCCCCCTAATCGCTTGAAGCGCTGTTGGTCCCGGCCTGCGTCCCCTACCTCAAATAAGTGGGTGCGCACTCGAGCATCTCGGTGTCCACAGTTAAATTTCTTCCTGTCGCTAGTGCCGTCGGCACCTGTGTACTTCCAGCTGTTTAACACACGCAGAACTTCGTGTTGCCGGCTGAGCCGCTCTGTCGGGGTGGGTGTGAAGCGACCCCCGCCCGAGCCGGCCCTGTCCCTCCCAGTCCCTCCCACGCTCATACGTCCCGGCCCTGCTGGCCAGGCCCAGGGGGCGTGCGGCTGCCTCTGGCCGTGACCCTCCGTGGACCTCAGAGCACACCCACGGGTGCCGCAGGCCCGTGTTCCTAATAGCTTTGGAGACAGCGCTGAAAGTTAGATGTGTTCTCAAGATTCAGGCTTCAGCCTGATCTGGCCACTTTAAACATTGGGAGGCTGGCAGTAGACATGCTCAAACTGAGTCTTCTCGGTTCTGCAGAGTCCGTGCCTCGGGCTCCTGGCAGTTCTAAAAGAACTGAATAGTCAAACTGAAGTAACCGTGACTCGTAGGTAAACGAGTTTTACTAGGATCTTTCTCGCCACCTGAGTCAGAGCTCTGATTCACTTGGAAGGTTTAGTAGATAATCCTTAGGTAGAGTCACTTAGAAGCCAACGTTAAATCTTTTTGTAAAATTTCTGTTGCAAATATCTAGAATGTGGTACCTTTAAAGACCTGTGTGATAATAGCAATTTTTGAAGCAAGATGCCATCAGACTACAGGCTGAACCTTAGATGTTTTGTGAGTGTCGTGACACAGATAAATAGGTTTGGTGAGGGATATTGTAGTGCGGTGTCACTTCTAGCCATCTGGGCTTTCAGTCACATCACTAGCCCTTCTTCTATTTCACACTAAAAGTACCGCATGGGAGCAGGTTACACCCTGCGTCTGGTCGCTCCTGCTTCTTGAAGATTCCTCGTAAAGTGCAGAGCTGTCTGCGTTCTGCCCTCGTGTCCGCCAGCTCCCCCACTGTCTCACCCTGTTCAGCTCCCCCCTCTGCCATGAGCCTCTGTGGCCTGGACTCGGTTCTTCCCCTGATGCTGTGAGGAGTAGGGTTAGGGTACGGATTGGAATGGATGATGTCAAATTTTAGCATAGCAACGTGTTAAAAAATGTTCTTTACTAAAGCTCTTTGAAAATGATTTGAAGAATGTGTAGTGTTGGGCTTCCCTGGTGGCGCAGTGGTTGAGAGTCTGCCTGCCGATGCAGGGGACGCGGGTTCGTGCCCCGGTCCGGGAAGATCCCACATGCCGCGGAGCGGCTGGGCCCGTGAGCCATGGCCGCTGAGCCTGCGCGTCCGGAGTTTGTGCTCCGCAACGGGAGAGGCCACAACAGTGAGAGGCCCGCGTACCGCCAAAAAAAAAAAAAAAAAAAAAGAATGTGTAGCGTTACTTCATGTATAGTCAGCTGAAACTATTCAATATTCTGATTTAAAATTCTGAAATTTTTCAAGAACTGATTTTTACCAGTGGGAAGAAGCAAGTATTCTTAAATCAAAGCTCAAAAGATAAAACACAACGTTTTTAAAGCAAAATGAAGGGAAAATGTAGAATTAAAATTGAAAGCTTTCCACTCTGCAAATAATTTATCTAAAGGCCCGGAACAGATTACTTTAAGCTAGAGATGTGTTTCTCTTTCATCTTTGGAGTCTTTGCGGAGGGTGACTTCCCGGGCCACGATCCGGTGGCCTGCACTAACTCGTGAGGGAGGATGCGGTGCGTGCAGGGACCCGTCAGAAGTGACTGAGCTTCGTCTTGGACGTATCAGACATGGCTGCACGTCACACGCTCCTTTTATAAAGGGAGGAAAGAAACATAAGCATTCATTTTTGTGCAACCTGTCTGAAAAGGATAATTTTAGTGTTGAAATATTGTGATAGTTTTGTGGCCTGTTCAATCCAGTGCACAACACTGTCGGTGTTTGCTGAGTACTTTGAGTGTTTATTCCTCCACCCTAGGCTATAAGCAAAAGATTTTTCAAAGTGTGAAATTTTCTTGCTCATGTTAACAGCAGAAATACCTTAGTACTGATTTAATCATACATCCTCAGTGGCATTATTACCTTACATTCGGATGCATCTAAAGCTTTTTACGTGCATCATCTCTTTTGATCTTCAGCAGCCCTTTGCAGTAGATGGGCATGTGGTGCTGGTACCAGGCCGGCCCGTGTCACTCGCCCACAGTTACCGGCCGGGCCGTAGGCCAGCCGTCTTGACAGTCACACCATGCTGATTCAGGTCTCCTTTTTATTCTGTCAGTGATTTTGTATATGCAGCGTTAGTATCAAACGTTAGGGGGGTTTAGTACCTTATTTTTTTCAAAAGTTTTAAGAATTATAGCCATTTATTTTGTGGGGGAACAATTCAGTAGCTGTCCTGAAAAGAGGAGCATTACTTCTTAATCTTTGGGTCGCGTTTGCTGTCGGCGATTTTGTAAGAAAATTCTTAGTGTCAGGAGCGTCTGAAGAATTTTGCCATCTCCCCACTTGAGTCAGTCTTCTGTGGATTTTTATTGTGAATTCATGATACTTATACATTTTACCTGATTTGAACTTTTCGGCTGTTACCCCCTAAGACTTATGCTGGTTTCCTCTCTAATAATAAAAGGCAGCAGGCCAGGTACTTAGCACCTTGTGAGGGTCCTGATTGGGTTGCTCAGGCCACCGAGGGATGTGAATGTCCAGTTGATGGATCTTTTACTGATTTGAAGAGCCTTTGGCTGCTTTGTTCAGGACTTAAAGACGTCACGAGCACTGCACCTTCATCATGAGTGAAGTTTGGGAACTAATGCAAGTACTTTAACTTTGACTTTTCCTTTTATGGGAAAGGACCAAACTCTTACGTGGGATCTGCTGGAACACTGATCGGGGCCCATGACGTTTATCGCGATCCGAGAGAGAAACTGTCTAAAAGGTATTTGCTAGAACTTGCTAGAACTGAACTTGTGCTAGACGAGTGTCTCGTCCTCAAGGACTTTTTTCTTGCACCACCGTTTATGAGGCTGGGCTGAAATGTCAGGCTTCGTCGTCAGCTCAGGTGTTTCTCATTGTACAGAACTGCGTGAGCACAGAGGCTTTGTTTTATCCTGTGTTGCTAACATAGTTCTGCTTCAGATGGTGCGTAGGTACCAGGCTTTCTGGTCAGAACTTTAGAAGCAGCTGGACACATTGCTGTTCGCTTCCACCAAAGAAGGTCGCAAAGTCCAGGGCAAAAAGCCCAGGTGTCCTGATGGACCGCGAAAGGCCGCCCCCCCCCTCAGTCTTCAGCGAACGTCCTTAACTAGGTTTTAGTCAGAACGGCTGATGCCCAAACAGTTCTTAAGTCATTGACGTTGAACTAATGCAGAAAATCCTCAGCATCTTACTGTAACTTTTTATTAAGTTAGTATGTTGATAGATGCCTCTCGGATGCATGTAGGATTCATTAAAATGCTGGGCTTGAAAACGATGCTCTTTAGTTCACCTCAACTACCGAGCATCATCCGTTTGCTAAAACTGGAGTTGCTGGCTTGAGAGTTGGGCTTGACTGGAGAAAGTTAACATTTCAGTAAGCGGAACATTTTGCCCTTCTCCTACATGGGTTTAAATACAGCCCACAGGCAGGAGTATGACAAAATTTAACAAAGAATGAGTCTTCGTTCTAAATTTTACTTAACTGCGCATTATGTAAACTTAGCTACTCCTTGACGGGTTATTTCTGTTTTGACGAGTAACCCTTTGCATTTCCTTCCAATGCAGCCAAGACACGGATGTACCTGGGGGTCCCGGAGCCCCTGAAAACCTGACGTTCAGAGAGCGCCAGCGCCTCTTCTCCCAAGGCCACGACGTCTCCAATAAAGTGAAAGCCTCTCGCAAATTAACGGAGCTGGAGAACGAGCTGAACACGAAGTGAGGAAGGCCCCTGTGTCCAGCCCAGGCCTCTCGCTGTGCTTCCGGGCTGCACCTGCCCGGAGGATGGGGCGGGCCACCTTCCCAAGCCACTGGTGATTCCTGTTTCTAGAAGCGTTGGCATTTGGAAGCGTTCCAGCGCTAAGAAATTCCATTTTATTTTACCAAGAGAGTGTCATTTCTACAATTTAGACCCTGTCTGCTTTCTTCATTATCTGACGCCCACGAAGATAACGTTTTCTCTTAGTTTCTCTTTTAGAGTCTGGGCCTGAAAGGGGGCAGAATGAAGGGCAGTAGAGGATAATGAGATGCTTCTTCTCCCCTGTCTTCCCCCAGGGAGCACAAAGAAATCCTATTTCTGTTCTTTTTCTGAAACCTTATGTTCGCTTATCAGACAGAGTAGCTTGAACTCCCCAGGCTGTCGTTTGCCCCGTGTAGCGGCACCTGCAGTCTCTTTTGCGGGAGAGTCAGGTTTCACCTTCCAGGAGGGACCACGCGGAGACACGCTTGTGTGCTGAGGAGCCCATGGCTGGCGTCCTCCTGTCCCTGCAGCCAGGAAGCAGCCCAGACCCAAGCGTCCTCCAAGTAAGATGCTCCATTCTGCGCCCTACAGGGACAGCCCTCCGGCTCAGCTCTAGTATTTGATTAAAACAAGTTTCTCCCAGAAGAAAATTTTGAGGATTTAAGCTTAGGAAATTTTATTTTTATAAATATCAGATTATTACTATACCAGTAAGTCATTGGTGATTTCAAAGATGGCAGTTGTGTTAGAAAGTTAACTGTTTGAAATATTCCAAGGGAATCTATAAAAGAGGACGTCTTTACGGAACAGTGTTGACATGAATAGGAACAAAAATATCTAAGAAGAGTGAGAGCTTAGTAGGTGACACTTGAGCACAACTCAGAAATTCAAAATTTGAAAAAGGACTGCATTTATACATGGATCTGCTGCCAGGGAAAGGAAGGGGCTCAATTGCATATGGCGTCTGTAATTTAAACACTGTAAGAGAAGTTCGTATGGCGGTTCAGGCTGTTCGTTTACATTCTAATAGAGTTATTTAATGTTCATGTATGGAATTATTAGTTACCACTGTCACTTCTTCAGCTGTGAATATGTGGCTGGTGTTGGGGAAACGGACCTCACTTTGTTTTATATTATGTGATGTTCAAACAGTAAATTACTTTGTGATTAAGAGCCAATGTTCTATTTGACAAGCCCTGCTGTGGGTCTAGATGGTTTTTCTGTACCATGTTGTTCTCTTGCCAGTACGTGTGTTAGGAGAATACGCACACTTTCACGAGAGCTATATGGCAAGTCATTAAAACGCGAGTGTAAATAGTTTCTGTGTCTGTCAGCGTTCTCACTTGGAAGTGTGCTTTTACCATCTCCCTTGTTAAGTAAGAGAGTAAAGTGGTTCTAAGTGTTTATGAAGGATTTGCATGCTTGCTCCTCCCAGACGTCTTGAGAGCACTGGCAGCCTTATGGGGACTAAATCCACGCCTTCTTTAAAGAAAAAGATGCAGGTAAACTATTATTCTGTTAATATATAGAAAAACAACAAATACACCTAAGTACATGCAAGTACATGTAAATATTTACACGCAGGGATATTGGTATGTGTGGTTGTAAACCCGTACACGTGGATTTGGCCGTCCTTGGACGATTAGGTCAAATGTGAATATGTGTAAAAGTGCGTGTCATAACTGTGCATTACTATGGAGAAGACATCAGAACTGCTGTAGTTTTCCATTTCTACTGTATTTCATTGGCAACCTATTTTTAATAAACTTTGTATGTATTTAAGTGTATTCGCTATGATTTTGACAGTGCTGAAAAGATTGCCTTTGTGCTGTCAGTCCCCCTCCCGTCTCCCACTCCCATCCACTCATCCGTCCACCGGGCATCAGTCCCGTCCCGTGTCAGTCGGGCGGACGTTCTCCATCCCGATCGCACAGACGGACGGACGGAGGGTCCAGGTCCCCTTGGCCGCGCGGCTCCAGTGCCCAGCCTGCGGGCGTCCAGGACTCGCCTTGCGCCTCGGCTGCTCTGTCCTGCTGGGCACCGAGGCTGCTGCTCGGTTACGCCGTCCCACCGTTGCCCGTGTGTGTGAACCGGATGCCTGTGCCACGTGCTTGAGGGCAAGGGCCCGCCCACCGGGGGCTCGTGGTCGCCTGCGTGTCCCGTCCGCCTTCACCGTGGCCTCTGAGCGGGGCTGTCGGGTTTCAGGAAAGACTTTCCCAAAGGAAGGGGCATCTCGGTGGTAGAAACTCAGGAGACCTTCTCGTAGCACCGGCTGTTAACATGTTGGGACTGTAAGTGTTCACTTTTAGTATATTTTAAGGCCCAAAAAAGGTACTTGAAGTCGGGAGGACGAAAACTTAATTAAAAGAGACGGTGTTAATACTGATTCCGTTTCATCCCAGGGCCACAGTTCTGTTGCTTTTAATGGCAGTAATGACTCTGCACCCCAGGGGTCTGTCCGCTGGGTCAGCGAGCACCAGACAGCTTTCCAGTGTGGCCGTGGGACAGTGGATTCCTCTCTACTTTGCCTGTGGAAAGCTGATTTCAAAGATTTAGTTACACATTTAGGGTAACATTAGGCCCTGGCAAAACTGAGGTGGAATGGCTTGCAGAAGGGAAATAGGTACAAAAAGTGACCAGTTCTCATGCCTGTATTCATGCAGTTTATTCAAAGAAGTCATGTAACCCCAGAGATACATATTCGACTTGAAATTGGGATATAAAAGCCAATTTCTTGTGCAATTTATTCAACAAATATGCCTTATGAGTGCCTACCTATGAGTCACTGGTCACCCAGGTATCCCAAAGCAGATCTTGGGCGACAGAAATACATGGTTCGTTTACATAAACATAGTAACTATGAATTTGCATAAAGAAGATGTCCAGGGCACTTAGAAGGTTTACTAGAAGGACCCAGTTGAAATCACGGAGATGGTAGACTGAGAAAACAGCCCTCCCTTTGGGAGACAAGACTGTTACAGGCAGAAGGGGAAACTGAGGCAAGGCTGCTGCCCTCAGAGCAACGGGCCAGGGCGCCCGAGCCCAGGCGGAGCGGTGCAAGGGGGCCAGGGGGCGCGGGCTGGACACGCAGCTTCCTGCTGGCTCTGAGCAGGTGAGGGAGGAAGCCAGCGCCCTCCTGAGGGCGGCTCTGGCCGCCGTGGGGAGAAAGGGCAGGCAGCGTCTGCGGGGTGATGGGGACCACACACGTCTGGGGCTTGCCCACAGCGGGTTTCCAGCTTGAATGACCCAAGTGGACGATGGGCTGCTGATGGAGGTGGGAAAGAGGAGGGGCCGGGGGTGGGGGCACAGCTGAGGTCCGGGGGGAAGTCGGCAGAGTCTATGGAGGTGCCACCGGGGGGCGTGGGCAGGGTGTCTGCAGGGCCACAGCGGTATCTTCACGTGTCGTCGGTGGGTTAAGACACATTTTTCACTGCTCTTGTCAAGCTTGTATTTTATTCTTTATGGAGAAGACAGGTGCAAATGGTCTAAATCTAAACTGGTGACAATGGTTCCAGCTTCAAACTGGGATTTTTAAAACATAGTATGAAACGTTAAGTAATCTAGCAGCAAAGAAAGGAGAGACCTGAAAAACACTAGGTTAATTGTGCAGCCTGGAAGAAGTCCTGTCTCCCCCACGTTTTTCTTCCATGGGGATGGGCCCAAACACTAGGACAGCCTGAGTTGAGCAGGTGTGACACGCTCCGCGCGGCGTGTCCAGGACAGGGAGTGAGGCGTAGCCGGGGATCGGGGCCTCCGTGTTGGCTGCCCTGATTTCTGTCCTTTACCTGTCGTTACTCGAGTACTTGAAGATTACTGACAGTCATGGGAACTGTCCCAAAGCCTCCCAATCTTGGGACGTAGAGTTTGACGTATTTCAGTGAACCCGTCTCTCCGGGCAGTTTGTGGTGTTTCTTGCTCATTCTTTCCAGTTGTTTAATTGATCTTTAATACAGTTAAAGTGATGGCTCAGAAGAAACTGGGTGCCGCTTGACTTCCCCCTGAATCGTCCACTCAGGTCTTCTCTCAGGGTCCCCATCTCCTGTGGCAACCACTAGTGGAGTCCAGTCAACCCCAGGAACTCAGGAGGAAGAGTGGCCTGTGGACGGGGGTCCCACCCTTGGGTGGCCAGGACGGAGCCTCCGTCTCGCGGGCACTTCCCCGGTTGGCACCCGGCAGGGACGGCACCGACGGAGTCTGGCCCCAGTAGCAGAGAGACGCCCCTCGGCGGGGCTGGCGGCGGGGAGCAGACCCCTCGGGCCGGTGATACCACGTAGCGGCGCCAGGCAGCGGTGGAAGCATTTTGCTCCGGAGCCGCTGCAGCATGGGGGTGACCGTGCAGCCGGGGCTCAGATCCAGATGCAGCGGGGACGGTGGGGGGGGGGCTCGGGCGATGGAGTGTCACTGCACAGACAGCAGGAGCTGGATCGGACTTACCCCCGCTCCCCACATCGAGGAGAGTGTCCATCTGTCGGTGGAGCCAGGAGACACACAGAAGTGTCTGTGCTTGGTCCACGCTGCTCACGACCGCTGCCTGCCATCCGTCACGTGACAGGCCGTCACTGCCTGGTCATCGCCTTGACGACGCCGTGAGCTGTGCGCCCATGGGGACTGAGGCGCCTCCCCGTCGGCACCGGCTGCAGCACAAAGACGCGAGTGTGGGGCGAGGGAGCCGTGAGGACCCGGCCCCGGGGCGCTGGGTGGGAGACGGGACCTGGGTCTGCACTGAGGCTGGCACCTCAGCTCTGTGACCCTGTTCCCGCGTCCTAAGATAAAGGAGGGTGCGGTAAAACACGATGCCAACCACTTAGGAAACTTTAAAATTTTCTAGTAGCCACTTAGAAAATGGGTGAAATAACTTATTTTGCCCAATATATCCAAGAAGTGCAAGATGGATTCCTGAGCCATTCCACATTCTCCTCATGCAGCCCTGGCGATCCGGAGTGTGTTTTGCACTCAGCACGTCTTGGTGTGGACCGGCCGTGCTGAGCGCCTGCGGGTCACCAGGCTCCAAGGACCGGTGCTGATGGAAGCAGGTGGATGTGCTCGAGCAGCCTAGTGACCAGGTCACGTGCTAAGATACGGATGGGCGTTCCTAAGTGCTGGCCACTGGTGTTGACTGTTTATTAATAACTTCACGTCAAAGGGTTTTTTCTGTTTATCTGAATCCAACTTTTGCGTTACATTAGGCAAACCGTGTTCGTTTTTGGACACACAGGGTAATCGAGGCCAGGAGTTCAGCTCACACCGTTGGCTGGTGGTCTGGGCCACAGCGTGAGGCCCACAGGGCAAGTCAGCAGAAGGGGGACCCGGAGCCCTGGGCTGGTCCTGGCTGCCCGACTTCACGCTTCTAGACGCTTCAGTGCAGTTGCTTCCTGAGCTGCTGTAAACTAAGAGAACATTAGCAAACGGTTCCAGCATAATCAGTTCATGGCAACAACTGGCCCCGACTTTGGAAGTTCTTAAATGTGCAAAACAATGACAATTTATCTGCCAGAAACTAATATATACTCTCAAGGCTTATTACTCCTTTGAAGGTGACAATTTAAAATTTGCACAGGGACTTCCCTGGCGGTCCAGTGGTTAGGACTCCGCGCTCGCACTGCAGGGGGTGTGGGTTTGATCCCTTGTCGGGGAACTAAGATCCCACATGCCTCGCGGCCAAAAAATAAAATAAAATTTGTACAGAACTCGGTAGTTTTTCCTCCCCGGTGGAATAAAGTTACTCCTGGCATGTCACTGTACCAAAATCCCACCTACCATTTGAGACTCTGCTCAGAGACTGGAGGGATTTTCCAGAGACTTCTCCTTCCTACCTCTCACCTGAATGCTCTCTCCTGCCCCAAACTGAAGACCCAGGACAAGGGAGAAACACTTTCCTGCTGGCACTGGGATTCGTCCTCAGGGAGCACAGCCTCCTGCGGCTGCGGGGAACATTGGGGCAGGCGCAGGGCCAGGGCCTGCGGGGGGGCTGAGGGCAGACGGTGCCAGGACCTCTGGCTTCCCAGGAGTGCCTGCAGGTCGTTCCGAAAACTCTGCAAAGAACAAGCAGTCCAGAGGCAGAGGTGACCCGGAGCATGGAAACCCGGGTGGAGTCCACAGACTCAGTGCGTGGAGTGGGCATTCGGGAGCCCGAGACCCCAGCTGTCATGGGTTGTCAGTCTTTGCACGAGTTGCATGCCATCTTGAAAAACCTAATTCTTGTCACTTGCAAACTTTTAGAGATATACAGGTAACCATCATAAGAGGTCAAATTTCATTTCTCATCCTCCCGGGCATCAGTTTTTTTCTCTCTAGAAAAATGAGATAAGCTTCCAAGTACTTAACTGTTGAAAAAATGTTTACCAGGTTCTAAGTGACATGTTTCTGCTTTTTTGTTTTAATGCTGTTTAGGAAATGCATGCAAGCCATTTATAAAAATCAACGTGCAGCGAGGCTTATAAATAAAGCAAGTCACAGCTCCTCTGCAGTCTTCCCCGCGCCCCCGTCCTTCTACCTAAAGGAAAAAGCAAGCATTTTTTTTCCTTTTAGTTTTGGACCTAAAATGCACAAGATACCCCTCTGTCCATGGCACGTAAGCATCTGTTCGCACAGGGCTTCCCCTCACAGCTCGCCACTCCAGACAGGGCCGCCGGGGGTGCTTACTGTGGGGGGCATCACGTGCAGTGCTGCGGGTGTGAGTTGCAGAGATGGCGTCGGCCACCACTTCTCTCCACAATCCATGTCCCTGTGTGTGACCTTCCAGGCTGTCCTTTCTCTCTAGGCCAGAGGCCTAGGCAGTGCACGGTGGCCACATGTGGCCTCACACCCAGTGACGGGCTTCTAGGTTCCCTGCAATGCCCTGCTGCCAAAACCCATGCAGCGTCTTCGGAGGTGTCCCCGGGGCACCCAGGGGAGGTCTCTAGGAGCACGAGTGCTGTCTCACACGTGCACAGCACACACACATGGGTCATAGACGTGCACGTCATACCTGTGCCCACACTGCATCTCACGAGGCATCCCCCCAGCACATCTGCTGCAGTTACACCCAACTCTATACAGTTCGCGGGCTCTTTACCTTCTCTAGGCAGCCTCTTCCGATTAACACACTGTGGAGGATGAGCACGTAGCTTGTTGGCAGGTCCTCTCCATCCCCTGCTGCCTCTATGTTTGATTCAGTTATTCCACAGAATAACTAATTGAACCGGGCTCCTGTTACATGCCAAACACTACTGTAGCTTCTGGGGAGTCATCAGCCCCCGTCCTCTGGAGCTGCAACGGACCAAGTAGCTCTGCATCTCCTCTGCCAGAGGCCATCAGCCCTGAGAACAGGGCAGCAGGATAAGAGCGACTAGGGAGTCTCAGGTGGGACAGTCCGACGAGAATCCTGACGGAGGGCGGGAGGGAGCCCTGGGAGTGTCTGGAGAGAGCTGTGGGTGGGCGGAAAGTGCTTTTGCGGCCAGGAGGTCACCAGTCCCAGGGGGGCGTGGGCAGAGTCGGGGGTGGGCAGGGAAGGAGCAGCTGCCCAGGCCACCCAGGCTGCTTTGGGTTTTATGCCAGAAGAATGAGAGGCTGCTGGGCGGAAGTGACTTTAGACTTTTTAATGCGCCCCGCCGGGAATAGACCACAGAGGGCTATTGTAGCAATCAGGCCATGGATGAAGGTGGCTTTGCAGGGCTGGGGTGGTGAAGGGGGCCATCCCCGTGTGCGTCCAGTGGGGTCTGTCGACAGATGGGATGTGGCTGAGAGACCACGAGAAGACCCGGGTCCGAGGTTGGGGTCTCAGTGAGCGGGGCCTGGGGCTGCAGGGGGTCCGGGCGGGGAATCTGTGTGGACACCCCCTGGGGCGCTATGACGCAAGGGAGAGGGCAAGCTGGACACAGACGTGGACGTTCTCAGGATACAGGTGGCACTTGTAGGCTGGAGAGTGGCCGAGAAGACGGAGAAGGAGCCTCAGTGAGACGGAGGGGACCCCTGGACGTGGCCTTGGCCGGACCCGCCACCTCCCCTGCTGGGCGGAGGAGGGGAGGTGCGCTGGGAAGAGGGGCAGAGGCCAGGCAGGGGGCTGCGCTGACCTTCACCCCCAAGAGGGCCTGGCTCCCTGCAGGGTGAGCTGTCACCCCAGCTCTTAGGGTCTGGGGTGGAGGGGGTCCTGCCCCTCGGTCCTCTGCCAGGCCCCGCAGGGGGCCGCTGGGAGGGGCCACACCCACACCGTCCCCTGTCCCCCTGTCCCCTCGCAGGTGTGCCGATGCCCACAGCTGCTCTGCTGGGCCGCCCCCTCGCCCGGGGGCCTGTCCCCCCCTCGCCCGGCGCTCTGCTTCCTTTGTGTCTTTTCCGTCAGCTGCTTTTGCCCGCTGGTCCTCAGGTTTGCAAATTTACCTCCAATCCCTCCCCCGCCCCCATCCCCCTCCCTTGCCCCGCCATTGGCCACGCCCCACCCCGGCCCCCACTCACCCCCCCCGCGTCGCCTTGGCAACCACGCGGGGCCCTCAGGCTAGGGCGGCGGGCGGTGGGGGGCCTTCTGGGAGCAGCGGGCCTGGCGGCTGCAGGTCAGTGACAGGTGAGGGGGCCGCACCCGGGAAGGGGCCCCGGGGAGGGGCCCCACCCCTACTTCTCCCCCTCTAGGCCCTCCCAGGCCTCCCCTCCCCCCTCCCGGGCCTCCTCTGCCCTCCCACCAGGGACGTCTCCCCCCGCCCACTTTACTGTATGTGTTCTAAATACTGTGCTAAAATGTAGGCAGTCAAGCAGCAACAGCCGTCACCCGTCTAATCCCCGCCCTCTTGGGGTTCACCATTGAATCAGAGCAAGGTGAATACAAAATCACAAAGGAAACGTAAACTGAGAGGAACAGATAAACGCCGCCCAGGGCAGACACTCCGTGTGCTCAGCGGTTGTGGTGCGGCCCGGGGGTCCTCGCCTGAGCCGTCAGGGAGCGTCACCTGCAGAGCAGGGAGCTGAGTCCCGGGGAGGTGGGGTGAGGAAGGAAGCGCGCCCCCCAACCCCGGGGGAAGGGACTGAATCAGGCTGTGTGGTGAGCAGTGTGGGCTCAGGGTAGACACCAGGCGAGGCCGTAGCCGAGCCTGAAGAAATTGAAAAGGACAGAAATCGTACAAAGAATGTTCTCTTACTGCAGTAGAGGGAAGTTAGGAGTTAATGACAGAGAATTGATAAATTCACAAATACGTAAAAATTAAAGAAGACACTCCTAAATAACCAAGAGATTAAAGAAGAAATCGAAAAGGTTAGGAAATATTTTGAGATGAATGAAAATTAAGGTTCCACACACCAAAATTTATGGGATACAGCCAAAGCGTGCTTAAAAGAAAATTTATAGATGTGAACACCTATATTTTAGAAAAGAAGGTAGGTCTCATGTCAACAACCTAACCTTCCACCTCAAGACACTGGATAAAGCCAAGAAAACGAAACCCAAAGCTAGCAGGAGGACGGAAATGATAAGTATTAGAACAGAAATAAATGAAAGAATAGGAAAACTATAGAGAAAATCAACAAAACCAAAAGTTGGCTCTTTGAAAAGATCAACAAAATTGACAAACCTTTAGCTTGACAGACTAAAAAGACAGAAAACTCAAATTAGTAAAATCAAGAATAAAAGAGAGGGCATGACTGCCAACCTTGCAGAGATAAAAAGGATTGTAAGAAAACACTCTGAACAACATTGCTGACTAATTACATAACCTGGATGAAATAGTCAAATGCCTTAAAGACAAAACTACCAAAGGTGATTCAGGAAGAACTAGAAAATGTGAACAAAACTGGAAGAAGTAAAGAAATTAATAATCAGGGGCTTCCCTGGTGGCGCAGTGTTTAAGAGTCCACCTGCCAATGCAGGGGACACGGGTTCGAGCCCTGGTCCAGGAAGATCCCAGATGCCGCAGAGCAACTAAGCCCGTGAGCCACAACTACTGAGCCCACGAGCCACAACTACTGAGCCCCTGTGCCACAACTACTGAAGCCCATGCGCCTAGAGCCCATGCTCCACAACAAGAGAAGCCACCGCAATGAGAGACCTGCACACGGCACCGAAGAGTAGCCCCCGCTCACCGCAGCTAGAGAAAGCACACGCGCAGCAACAAAGACCCAACGCAGCCAAAAATCAAATAAATAAAATAAATTTTTAAAAAAGAAATTAATAATCAAAAATCTCTCACAAAGTAAAGCTCAGGCCCAGACAGCTTCACTGAGGACTTCTAGCAAACATTTAAAAAGGAATTAACACCAGCCCTTCACAAACTTCCAAAAAACAGAAGAGGAAGGAACACTTCCCATTCCATGAGGCCAGAATTACCCTGATACCAAAACCACACAAAAACATTTCAAGAAATCTACAGAGCGATATCTCTTAATGAATATATATGCAAAAAACTTCGAAGAAATATTAGCAAAGTGAATCCAGCAATACATGTAAAGGATTATACATCATGACCATGAGGAATTTATGCCAGAAATTCAAAGCTGATCTAGTAACAAAAATCAGTTAATGTAATAGACCGTATCAATAAAGGACAAAACCCCCATGATCATTTCAATAGACCCAGAAAAAGCATTTGACCACATTCAACTCCCCTTCATGACCAAAGTACTCAACGACTAGGAATAGAAAGGAATTCCTCAACCTGATAAAGGGCATCAAGGAAAGCAAACAGTGAACATTGTCTTTAATGGAGAAAAAGGGGCAAGAGAAACGAGTTCAGCCTCCCCGCTTCTGTTTAACATCGTCCTGGCGGTGCTAATCAGGGCATTAGACAAGATAATGGGGGGAAAAGCCATCTATGTCAGAAAAGAAGAAGTAAGACTATTTCTGTTTGTAGATGACATGATCTCACATATAGAAAATCCTAAGGAACCCATCCCCGACCCCCCCAAAAAAACAAAACAAAACTATTAGCACTAATAAGGTCAGCAAGGCTGAGGGATACACAATCAACACGCAAAAATCACTTGTACTTCTACTCCGTAGCAATCAGCAGTATCATCAAAGATAACCAAATACTTTGGAAGAAGAAATGTAACCAAAGAAGGGCAAGGCTTGTACCCTGAAACGATGCTCCGTATCACCGGCCACCAGGGAAATGCAGACCAAACCACCGTGAGGTACCACTTCACACTCCCCAGGAGGGGCTGTCGTCAGAACCGCAGAGGGTGAGCTGGCGAGGGGCGGAGGAATCAGAGTCTCACACACTGCTGGTGGGGACGTAAAATGAACACAGCCTGGCATTTCCTCCAAATGCTAAACACGGTAACTGTACGCAATTCCAATCCTAGGTGTGTACTCAAGCAGAAGGAAAACAGGTCCACACAAAAGCTTGTGCGGAAATGTCACAGCACTGTTCATATTAGCCAAAGAGAGGAAGCAACCCAGGTGTCCTTCAGCTGGTGAGTGGGTAAAGGGCGGCCTCTCCATACAATGGAATATTATCAGGCAGTAAAAAGAAATGAAATACCGATGCGTGCTGCCAGGCGGCTATGCCTTAAAAACATGGTGCTAAGTGGAAGAAGCCAGTCACCGAGGACCACACATCGTGCGATTCCATTTATGTGAAATGTCCAGAATTAGCAGATCTGTAGGGACAGAAAGTCGACTAGTGGTTTCCCAGGGTCGGATGTCAGGGGTGATGGCGAAGGGGTGTGGGTCCCAGGGTCGGATGTCAGGGGTGATGGCGAAGGGGTGTGGGCTTCTTTTGGGGGTGAGGAAGATATTCTAAAATGAGTTTTGGTGATGGTGGCACAACTCTGAATATACCAAAGCACCTGATTGTCCACTCAGCGCGGCGAATGGTGTGAGAGTGAATTGTCGCTCGGTAAAGCTGTGGTCAGGGGCGGGCACTGACCACTGCACCTGTCCAGGTAAGAGGTGGTGGGATCTTAAAATTAAGTGGACTCGCAGGGAAATATTCGAGGGATTATTTTTTAAGAGGTAAAATTGACTGAACGTGATAACAGAAATCTAGATGGCTCCCAGGTTTCTGGTTTTCCAACCAATCACAAAGAGAGTGTCCTAAAGTGATCACAGCTCTCTGTGAGCTGCGTGTCAGCAGCCTTGGGGAGAAGGGCTCCCCAGCAGGAGAGACCACAGCGGAGCCTGCCTTCCTGGGAACTGGTGCTTTCCTCTCCACTGAGGCCTCCAGGTGCAGCCTTTCTCAGCATTACTGCACGCGGCTAATACTGAACCGCCTCTGGGCCTCAGGCTGGCTGATCTTCTCTGCTCCTTGGCTTGCTAAGCTCATTCCCGCTGCAGGGCCTCTGTGCGGGCTTCCCTCAGCCCCCATCCCTCTCAGGGGGCCGCCCGTCCGCGCTCACATCACCCTGTTTTCATTCCGGCGGAGCCGCCTCCGTCCCCGCTTGTCTGTCCCATCCACGTGTGCATCTGTTTCTCCACGGGGGTGCAGACTCCACAGCACCTGGACAAGCGCCTGGCACCTGATAGATTTCTAACAAGTATATTTTGAATAAGTGAATAAAAGGAAAGAAATGGTGGCTTTTGGTGAGCAGGGTCCTCAGAAGGTGCCTTCCAAACTCACAAGTACACAACGGTCACCTGGAGAACTTACTGAAATGCAGACTCGGGTCCATTTGGGGCAGGAGGGTCCAGGATTCTGGGTTTCTAGCAAGTCCCAGGAGCTGCTGGTCTGGGGCCCGCACCTGGAGCCAGGGGTCGTGGACACAGGGCCCGGGCGCCCGTCAGGGTCCGAGGTGCCCCTCGAGCCCACCTCCTCCCTCGTTCTTTGCTGGCTGTGCGCTCACATCCTTGGACATAAGTCTGCCTTGTGAGGGTGGAAGGGACTGCTGGTGAGTTTCACTGACGTTGATTGTTTTCCTTTCTGGATCCTTGGATGTAGAGGCCAAAGAAGAGAGAATAGTTGAACTGGAAAGTGCAAATGCCTTTCTTCACCTGAAACTGGCGGAGGTGATATTTTTACATGTCTTGGGGTTGAACTGAACTATGTCCAGCGCCAGGTTTGTTTTCAGTCTCTGCAGAAGAAAGCAATTGAGGTGCTGTTGTAGTTTTCCGTTTCCCCACCCGGTGAGGACCCTTTAGTCGAAGTTTAAAGTACCTTCTTACACTGAACCAGCTTTAGTTCTAAGCTCCTATTATCTCTGTGCTCACAAGTATTTAGTGAGTAATAAATGAATGAGGTACCTGTGCTTTTCAAAATAGCTTTTTTGAGGAATAACTTAGGTACCAGAAATTCACTCAGGTTAAGCGTACGGTTCGGTGTTTAGTAAGTTTGTGGTTGCATCCCCACCACTGCAATCAACTGTGGAACTCTCCCTTCACCCCTAAAGATAAACCTTTGCATGATTCTGCCCACGTCATCTGGCTACCTCACCAAAAGAAGAAACAGGTTGGGGGAGGCCTCAAAGACACCTCTGCCCACCTTCCCTTGCAGGCTAGATCTTCACTTTGAAAAACAAGGGGACACAGATGGGGAACGTTCGGTGGATATGGACTCGTTTTATTTGTACACGATTTGCCGTTGCTGCCTCCGGTCAGCTGAAAAGTGACCCCCAAAGGTATCGGGCCCCAATTCTGGATGCTGTGGATATGACCTTCTCTGGGAAAAGGGTCTCTGCAGACGTGATTGAATTTGAGGTGGGAGCCGATCCTGGGTTATCCAGGTGGGCCCTCAGTGCCTTCCCAAGTGTCCTTATAAGACAGAGGCAGCCGGCAGTGTGAAGACGAAGCCGGGAGGTGTTTGAAGATGCTGACCCAGGACGGGGGCTGACACAACACATGCAGCGGTGGCGTCGGTGACCCCAGGGGCGGCAGAGGCGGGAAGGACCCCTGCGCCTCGGGGGGGATGCGGCTGCACCCACACCTGGATCTTGGCTGTCTGGCCCCCGGGACGGAGAGAGAACATGTCTGCCTGCTGTTTCAGCCTCCCAGCCCGTGGCGCTTTATTGCAGCGGCAATAGAAGAGGAACACGCCGCCGTCAGATGACTCACGCCATGGGGCTCCTGAGGCGTCTCCTGAGACCCTCCTGGTGGAGGCGGCCTTCAGACTCCTCGCCCCCTAGAATCACCCTGTCAAGTTTCAGCGACAAAAATCGGTGCACTAAATTTGCCTATTAATTTAGGGCTGTTCCTCCTGCCTCTTAAATTCAGTACATTTCAATTCATTAGCTCATTTTTAAGCTCGTGATTTTCCTGCACTTCGGGCACATTTATGACACGACCTGTCTCAGCCACCAGCCGGGACCTGAGCTGCTGGAAGGTGACACCCTGAAATCACACCCCTACGGCGCTTCACAGCCAGTGAGGCTGGCGTCCCGGACCCAGGCCACCTGCCAGCGCTGGTCACTCTACCCAGAATCCCTTGTGGCCGTAGCTGCTGACCCCTTAAACTTCCAGCCCATGTTCTGGGGTTTTCACGTCTGTCTGCAAGGTTAGCACAGACAGAGTAGATCTATTCAGACCTGTCTGTGATGTTCTACCAGTGGGGGGTAGCTGTGAAATGCCAACCAGTTTTCCAAGCATCACTGAGACCAAGAAAAATGTTTGTTTTATGTTTAAGACCATTAGCTATAGAATGCCAGATGAAGTCTGCAACATTTGGGGCGTTTGTATTGTAAGTCCCTGTATTCTTTTTTGATAATTAAATAACAGAAAGTCTTCATGTTTGTGGCCCACACCCCCTGCACCCGCCCAACTTCCAACACCGTTGCCTCAGCCCCTCCGAACTGCAGTGGGAGCGGATGGGGTGTGTGTGGATGGCGTGTCCAGCACCGAGGACTCTGCCGCGAAACGGTGTTCTTATTTTCACCCCCAACCGTGCAGCCCGGGGACAGCTGTCGTCCTGACACTAAGATAATGTCGCCGGTTACTGCAGCCCTTCCTGCCCACCGACCTCCCCAGGGCAGCCCTTCCTGCCCGGGACTAATACTCCTGTTTTCAGTTTCACACTTGCCTAAAATAAGTCCAGGACCCTTTGCCCGAGTGACGGTGTTTGTACTCATCCAGCCTGATTCCTGCCTCTCCCTGATGTGCGCCCGCCATGAGAAGCCTCCGAAATCTTCTCCGCTCTTCTCCGATCTCTGCTCACCCAGCCACTGCCAAGTATCCCCTCCTCCTGGCAGAGACGCTGGCCTCCTGTTGCATAGTCAGGCTTGCTGCCTCTCCAAGGTCAGGACACCTGTGTCAGCTTGCGACCCTGGAGCACCGGGGTGGGCATGCCCTTCCTGCTGGGACCAGCCTCCCACCCCGTAACCCCGTAACCCCAGCTGCTCAGCTGCTGAGACCCGTCCCTTGGCAGGGTCTTCTGGCACAGGGGTCAGCATCTGGTCCCTGTCCTAGCTCGGTCCTGGCTCCACCTTCACGATTCCATGTCCACTGTCCCAAGCATGTGTGCCTTGGGCCCTCTGTCCTGGCCTCCCCCTGCCGCTGGCATTATTTTGCGTGTCCCCCACCCGCCCGCATGGACAGTGTCACATGGTGTCCCTCCCCCTCATCACCCCCCAGATGTCTCTGCCCTCTGCCCTGCCCGAAGATAAGAAGTGGGTTCCCGCTAATGAAGTGAGTGCACATCCCGTATTTCATGTGGCTTTTGAGCTGTGCATCTCAGTGCTGGGTGCACGGTAACTCTGTTTTATGCAGGTGATGGCACGGTGGTGGGTGGTACTGGTAGTTTAGCCAGGTGCTTTCACTGTATGGGAACATGCGGTTGCAGCTCTGGGGGAGGAACTGTTTGTAATGTTTACTGGCTTATAAGGATGGAGTGTGAGAGCATAAACACCTAAATAAATAGAGTGGGAACCAAACAAAATGAAGCAAAATCCCAAGCTCATTACCTTTGCCCCAGTACCTCGTGGCATCTCCCCACCAGCGGCTCAGGCCAGAGCCTCATTCCTGTCCCGTCCCGAGGGTTTGATCCATCGATCTGTCCCCACTGCGATAGTCTGACGTCCAGGCCACCACGGACGGACCTGTGTCCGTAGTCTGAGTGGTCTGCCCCTTCCCTCCTGTCCTCCCCACAAAACACCTGGAGTGATCTTTGTGAACATGGACCTGGGCTAGAAGTCGTCCGCTGGCTCGGCACCATTCTTCACGGGGAGCAGCCTCATGGGTGGAGACGCACGCGCTCGACCTTGGCCCAGCTCTGCTGCACTGCCCAGGTAGGAAGAATTTCCCTGGAAGTCAGTCTTCATTTCCACCATGAATGTTGCTGTTCAGTAGGGAGAGTGATTATTTTCTGGTGAATTGTGTAAGTCATGCCTGTCAAAATACTTCTACTCTGTGTTTATTTATTTTTATTGAAGTCTAGTGGATTTACAGTGTGTTAATTTCTGCACAGCAGTGATTCAGTTATACACATATATACATTCTTCTTTTAAAAATATTCTTTTCCATTATGGTTTATCCCAGGAGATCTACTCTTATGGAATTAAAAGAAGCCTTAATTTTAGGAGGTAAAGCCCCTCCACGTATTAGATATAGATTTTCCATTCCAAGTGACTGATCTGGCCTTGTTGATTACATTATAAAATTGTTACCATTTTTATAATCAATTGTAGCGGGAGTTCACTTTGGGAGTTCTTTCTAAAACTACATAGAAGGCTAAGCCTCAAAACATGATTGGGGTCCTGAGCAAAAATAGGAGAAGGAAAATGCATTTTGGCCGTGAGATGAATCGCTGCATTTACCTGGTCGTTGAACTTCATACGTCGCAGTTGCTCTCATTTTCATTTCTACGTCAAATGGTAGAAAACTGGTTTGTATGTGTCGATTCAGTGGCATCAATACAGCGGGTCATCAAAGAAAGCAGCTCCTTTTAAAGACCCTGGCTTCTGGAAGAAGCTGGAAAAGTAGCCACAGATCCACTGGGAGATCTCCAAGGTGGATGCCTTTAGAGCATTTTTCACCTTTTGTTACAAACAATGTGACCAGGGTAAAGATTAGAAGGACAAAAAAAAGATAATTATTACAACAATGGAAACACCATCTGTAAACAGGATTAATTTGCCCTTAGGGGTGATTTGTTCCAGGTTCCCAGCCCTGCCCCGCATGAACTGCTTTAGTGTATTTAGAACGGGTTTATACAGAATTAATTCTCCATTCTCTTCCATCCGGGTAAAATTAATCCATCTCTGAATAAAGAATATAACTTTACCTGCATTCCGTATAGTAAAAATACTTTAATTCAATTTAATTTTGATGTTTTATGAAAACATTTCCCAAACATACTAAAGTGATCTCTATTTTATAGCAAGAAAAGGCTTAACAAAAGAGACAACAGCTGTTTCAGTTCAGTTAAGGTTCCACGAGTTGAGTGTTTGATATTAAACAGTAGTATCTCCGTTCTCCGTTCTTTCATTCCATGGACCTGTCCTCAAGCCAAAAACCCTTCAAGTAATTTCAGGAAGAAGAAAGAGTACCTTCCGTGTAGGGTACTATTTTGTTACATTGTTGCATTGTTCCCAAAGGTCTCTGGAAACTGCAGTGTTTATGTGCCTGGAATGCCATTGTGCACATTTATATCCCTGGCGTGCATTGTTCTCCCCATGGCTTGTGATCAGTTGGCTTCCAGGGGGTGGTCTGCATAGTAGATTAGAGCTTTGTTCCCAGGAGGGGAGGGCGGGCATCACAGGAAGTAAACAGCAGGTGGAAAAACCGTCCTAGGCGAGCTCTTCACCATGGGATGAGCTGTGCTTCCTACGGACACGGGTGACAGACTTGATATTCTTAAATACTCCAACTATGTAAGTATGTAAAATCACATGTGCTGCTTTGTAAAGTGCAAAGCCCGGATCTCGTGGCTCAGAACGTCTGAAGTGAGCCCAGCCATGTACGTCACTGAAACCCTTGGCTGGCAACAGTGCGTGTGTCTGTGATTGCGGACATCAGCTTTGAATAGATTTAGTTCATGATAAATTCATGTCTGATTGTGTTAAGCCTGTGTCCTTATTTTACAGAAGCTTTGTGCTTATGCTGTGATGACAAGTAATCATAGGCATTGTATTAGTCGTGCACGTTCTTTTTTTTTTTTTGCGGTACGCGGGCCTCTCACTGTCGTGGCCTCTCCCGTTGCGGAGCTCAGGCTCCGGACGCGCAGGCTCAGCGGCCATGGCTCACGGGCCCAGCCGCTCCGCGGCATGTGGGATCTTCACGGACCGGGGCACGAACCCGTGTCCCCTGCGTCGGCAGGCGGACTCTCAACCACTGCGCCACCAGGGAAGCCCCTCCTTCAAGACTTTTATTTTGCCACTTTAGTCCTTAGCATCCTCTGTTGACTGGTCCTGACAATAGGACACGTCTAGTACAGCTGTGCTGTCCAGCGGTCAGTGGTCCTAAAATGTGACGTCTCCGCGAAAGTGCTTTTGGAGTGGCGTTTACAGAGTGCCTTGTCACATTGTTAATCTACTTCTGTGCTGCCTGATAAGGTAGCTTCCTGCCACATGTAGTTTTGTGACTTTAAATGAATAAAAGTTAAATAAAATTAGATGTGTAGTTTCTCAGTTGCACTGGCCACATCTCAGGTGCGCTGCTGGACAGTTCACGTGGTACGTTTCCATCATCACAAGAAAGCTCTGTCAGACGGCGCTGCCCTGGGCTGATCAACTTTGCAAAGATTCACAAGAGGCTCTGTAAACTATCTTTTATGCTCCTATATTATTAACATTCATTTAATTTTAGTGGTTTTTTTTTTTTTTGGCCGCACTGTGTGGCATGCAGGATCTTAGTTCCCCAGCCAGGGATCGAACCCTTGCGCCCTGCAGTGGAAGCGCAGCATCTTCATCACTGGACCGCCAGGGAAGTCCCTAATTTTAGTTTTGAAACATGTTGCCTCTTTCCGGATTCATGATTACCTTCAAATACCTGAGCTCCTGAAGGCGTAGACCTCGGTATAACTTTCCTTCTGTCTCAGTCGCCCCCAAGCTTCTAACCTCAGGCTGTACGTTTGGGAGGTATTTAAAGATAGACGCATGTATCACACAACACAACTAGGGAATACAAAAATACGAAACAAAGCAGAGGTATGAGAGAAAAAATGCCAAGGGAAGGTAAAAAGGAGGGAGGAGAGATGAAGGTAGGGAAAGCATAGAAAAATGGATACCTGGGTGCGAGAAGATGTCAGGGAACAGAAGGGAGGGAGCAGGAAATAAACCCCAATGCTGGAGAAGCAGAGGGACTTCAGAAAGAATTCCATCGTAATGTGTATTTTAAATGTTGTTTCACCCCCTCAGCTCTGTGTCTGGAGGAGCGGTCTACGCAGTGGATGACGTGAGTGAAGTTTCCTAACACATTGTATTTGGAAGCTTTCTATTGGATGGTTCAAATATCCCCACCATTGAGAGTGATTCAGAGGCTGAATGAATGCAAAAGAATTTCCTCCTTTATTCATGCTTTCTTAGTTAATGAAGTTTGCTTCTGTTTCTTGATTTCTATCAGACGGGAAATTAATGCGGCACCAGATGCACTTCCCCACGTGAACACATAAGGTTCCTCACTTGTAGCTCAGCTTGAGGAAAGTCACTTCGCTTTCATTAATTTTGCAGCCCCCAAATCAATCCGTGCACGTGTGAGTGAGTCCTAAAATTTGCAGCATAAGAAAAGAAACACAAGTATAAAACTAATAAAGTTAAGTATGACCTTAGTAGTTTTAAACTTGAAACAGGCATTTCTACTATGAACTCATGATTGTGTTTTCCCTTTAAAACCCACCTGTTTCTTATCTTTGTCTCTAGAAAAGGCCTAGAAGTGGCAGTGGGGACCCAGACTGTGGTCTCTAGGTACAGGGCAGTGGGACTCCTTGAGTGGGCACGGGTCCTCGGGTGCCAGAAGGGCTGTGCTGGACAGGAAGTGAAGTGTCAGGACAGTGGGGTCATGTCAGAGGATGCAGAATCCACTTAGCGGGGCGCCCCCAGACGTCGGATAGAATAATGGAGCTTAGGCGGTGCCTGAAGCAGACTGAAACACACACTCCAGTGAAAACCTTCAGTTCATAGTTATTATTGTTTTAAAATCTCATGGATCACCTTGGGAGAGGGCTAGAGCATCAGTCCTTTATTCTAAAAAATGATAAAGAATTAAACATTGTGGTGCCTTTTCCGCATTGATGAGGGAAAGTTCTTCTTTGTTAGGAGAGTCTGGTGAATAAACTCAGAGGAGATGATAAAACTAGAAAATCACGATCTGCAACCCCTAATGACTCTAGGTAACGGTCATCAACAGGTGTTAGACCACTAGGGCTGACGGGATCTTTACGGTGTGGGGGGGGCCTCTGGACCCCCTAAGCACTCTGGTTTCACTGGAAGCAAGCCTCACGGTCATTAGGGGCTGGAGGTGGAGGCCGTAGGCCACCCACGGCCTCCGTAACTGAGGCTCCTGCTGCTTTTGGTCAATCTCAGTGTCCATCCACAATCAGCCAAGTCAGAATGGGGACATTTCGCAGGACGAATGACCTGATTCCTCTAACGGGTGAATAACGTCAGAAGGCGGGAGTGAAGGTGTGAGGGTGCTGCAGGACAGGGGGCTTACGAGGCCTAGGACCACCGTGGTGGGGCCTCCTTTGAACCTGGTTTGAAGGAGCCACTGCCAAGACATTTTGGAGACAACGAAGGAAAAATTCACATGTATTGGATGGTTTTAACTTTATAAGGTAAGATTAATGGTCTGGTGGTTATATTTTTTAAAAAGGTCCTATCAGTTAGATATACAGACTGAAATTAAATGATATGTTGTCTACATTTAATTAAAAATATGCCAGACAACAGGGAGGCAGGTTGAGTAGGAATATGTGTAAAAGAAGATTGGCCAAAAGTTAAAGAGGCTGGGTGAGGGTTCATTATCCTGCTTCATCCATTTTTGCATATATTTGAAAATCTCCATAAATAAAAGTTTTAAGAGATGTTGGGCTTATACTTAATTCTAGCTTTATTGTGACGGTCACAAAATGAATTTGGAAAGCGTACAAAATGCTAACGTTTTAGTTACTATTGATCATTTTCGTTGAACGTGAAAGTCCCAGGCCCCCTAGAGGACAGTGACTGTTTGGAAGGTGTTTTTGTCGTGTATTGATTCCTCTAAATCCCTGCCCTTGTCCACAAGGCCTGTCCTCTGAATCAGTCCTATTATGGTGACACATCGTTAACTTCAGCAACTCTTTTTAAAGTAGTTTCAGTTAATGGATTGATGGCTTTATTTTTTACAAGGAAGCCGTGAAAATTGTTGTAGCTGATTGTAAACTTCCTTATAAAACGAGCGCTTTAAAAATTCCTTGTTTTAAGTACGTTTTCTTCCATCATTTTATGCCCGTATGTTTCCTTCAGTACCAGTATTATTGCGGTGAGCAGAAGGAAACCAATTAACCCTCATGATTAAGAGTTTGGGTTAGAGCGGGTCCTGGGGACCGTCTTACCACCTCACCCGTAGGTGAAGACACTGAGTATTTGTGGTTAAGTTACTGCCTTTTCTACATGTTCCGAGCTCTGAGGGCATCCTAGTCAACGCGAGGAGCTTTCAGTGGGAGGATATCGGCCCCACCCCTCCCCCTTCCCCCTCCCCCTTCCCCCCTCCCCCTTCCCCTCCACTCACCCCTCCCCTCTCCCCTCTCTGCCCCCAGCACGCGGTGGAGGCTCATCCCTGTTGCTGTGCTTGGTTACATCTTCATCGTCCTGACGGGCCCTCCCGTCCCTGTCAAATTTCCACGGAATCTTCAAATTCAGAAGTTTGAGGGTTTAAAAAAATACTTTACCCATCATGATAAGAATATTTCTTTTGATTGGGGCATTTTGGATTATGTTGTAGAAAATCAGCAGAATCCAAGTTGTTTTTTTTAACTTTAATTGACTTGTTTGTTAAAAGACTTCATATCATTAAATCTGCTGAGAATGCAAGTGAACTGTTTTGTGGCACTGTAGCTCTTGGCTCCCACGTTTTTATTTCCAAAAGTCTAAAGAGAGCTTGCGTTTGTACTGGGCGTGTAGCACAGCACTTCATCTCGATGAGCAATCGAATTCCACACTTAAGCGTTTTGGATTCAGCCTATGAGTAAGATCAGTCTCAGCTGGAGAGTCCGGGTCCTGCCCTAGTTCTCAGGGACTGTCGTCAGTGTTACCCATCTGCGTTTCTCATTTAGTTTGCACCTGCTTGTTTGATAATCAGCTGTGGAAGAACAGATTCCTGGCTTGTGTGAGAGCCTTTGGGATGGCTCATTCGGGTCTCAGACATAAACTTTCTAGAACGAATTCTCGATTGTCCCTCCGATGGCCTTGAACGCCACAAGCCCTGTGCTGCCTCAGAGCCTCAGCACACGCCCTTCTCTGTCCCGATGCTCCCCCCGCCCACCTGGCTCACCTGCCCACCCTCACGGTAAGCATCACGGGCTCAGGAAGGCCTCTCCTGGTGTCCAGTCTAACGAGGACACTCTCTCATGCAGTCTCACCGTATCTGTATTTTTCTTCGAGGTTCTTCATAGTATTTCGTATGATTCTTTTGTTAAATTTGTCTGTGTCGCCAGATCTTGAGGCTGGTCCAGGCAGGCTGACGTCTCTTCTGTTCACCTGAAAACTCCACTGAGGGTGTGGTGCAGACGCCTCTCCAAACATACTCACCACATGAGTGACTAAAAAGATGAAACGCACATTTCTAGCTTGGTCTGTTTCTGGGCAGATGATCCTCAGAGACTGAGATTGTCTTTGCCAATAATTTGCTTAACCCAGGTTCGCCGTGGGAATGAAAATAATTTCATAAGCCCATAGCACACAGGATAACGTCTCTTAAAAAGCCAGTAAGGGAGTAACACCCTACAAACAAATGACAGATTGATCACACGTTGTTCCAGGTAAGGGGGATGAAAGAAAGTGCAGATTGAAGTGAGCCTTTCTAGAAGCTGGCTCTTGGGAGGGGCGACCTCACCAACCACACGCCGATCCAGCCGCCAACGCAAACCCAGAGTCCCCGTGGCTGGATCCAGCCTTCACCTCGGTGGGAGCTAGTGCCCCGAGGTCTTCCGGGGCTGGGTCAGTGAAAGGCCGCCTGCCCAGAAGGGACACACTCGGATGGTCCCAAGTGTCCCCTCCCCAAGGATGCTGCCTCCTCTCTTCTTAGGGAGAAGAGCCCCCCGCAGGGGCCCCTCGGCTGCTGGGTGAGTGACAAGATGATAGGACAGCATCCTGACACAGCTCACCTCATCCTTACGGCCAAACACCTCACTTCTAGAAGCAACTTCATTCTGGGATCAAAACAACTTCACTCTTGAAAACAGTTTCATTTTTGCCATCAGCAAGTGGATTTGAAATCATACCAAACCAGTATACCACGGCTCATCCCAGGGGCCCTGGCGTGTCTCATCCATACCGTGACAGAGAGATTTCCATGGAAACAAGACCCGAGTCACGGGCCGAATATGTGACTCTTGTCACTTTACTTCTCCAGGACAGTTGAAGCTTTGCTCTTTCCTACTGTAAAGTTCTACGTCTAAAAGGGGCTTTGCTAGAATCAAGATTTGGTTTCTCAAATATGAGCCATTTTGAGGAATTGAAAATTGTTATAATACCAAGTATGGATTTTACAGACTGTGGGCAGAGAAAGACTTGGATTTTTTTTAAGGTATTACAAGGATTTAAGGAAGAAGTTGTTTCAGTTTCCATCAGTTTACTTCAAACTGATTCTCTGTATTTTACATTTTCTTCTCCTACTGATGGGTTGTTTTACGTCTTTAAATCAGACTGACGGAGAGGATCTGTCCCTCATCACCTGTGTTCAGGGAAGGACGCTGCTATTCTTCCAGAAATTTCTGCCGAGTCTTCTGCGCGGTGCTCTGTGTACACGTGGCGTGGGCTTGCTTTATACCAGTTTGTTTCGGGAAATGATCTTCTCTTTCATCATGCCTGTAGAAGTGTTTTCCTTTACTGTAGCGAAAGTTCCTAATATTTTCTTGTTTTATGAAAGAATTTAACCCAAATTTTAGATCCGCAGACTCAACGAATCATATAATTGTAAGGCCCCTCTAGGACTAGCCTCCACACCAGCGCATTTGACCGAGGGCAGACAACGAGACTTTAAAAAGATAAACGACTTGCTCAAGGTCACATAACTAGTTGGTAGCAGAATTGGAATTAGCAAAGAGGTTTTGTGCCAGTTCTGAAACAATCTGTGGCTGTTCCTTACCCGGGGATCTTGAAGAACAGGGGAGCCTGCACACAGCTGCAGTCGGGAAGCTTCTAGGAGGCCCTGCTCAGCCTTAGGGGCTGGCCTGACCACGTGGACAGCACGGTCCCTGGGCCAGCCCGGTGTTGTCTGGTGTCTTGTCCCCTCTCAGCCACTGTGAAAATCTACCAGCATCTATTTTTGAGAATCATTTTCCCTTCTTACCTTTCTAAAAATCGAAGTATAGTTGACTAACAATATTATATTAGATACCGTATGATCCAGCAATTCCACTCCTGGGTATGGGGAAAACAAAAACCTCGTTTGAAAACATACCCGCACCCCAATGTTCATAGCGGCATCATTTACAATAGTCAAGACATGGAAGCGGCCTGAGTGTCCATCAGCAGGGGCACGGATAAAGAAGACGTGGCATCTGTCTACATACACAATGGAATGACGCTCAGCCCTCGTTACCGTGATCCACGCACACACACACGCACGTGGAGCTATGAGAGCGGACTTTCCCCGATCACGTCCCTGATCTCAGAGGGTATGGGAGGACATCTGGACGCGCAGGAACCCTTGCGCAGGGTCCCCTCTCGGTCACCACCATACTGTGAAAGCAGAAGGAACCAAGAGCTACATAATAACATGTGTTAGTAACACACAAAAATATTAATAAATCTATTCTTCCAGCTGCTTAAATAAAAACTCCAGTAGGAAATGGACATCATCCCTTGTGTTCTCTCATTAGTTTAGCAGTAAAACAGTATTACTTCCTATTGCTACATAAGTTAATTTAAAAAGAAGCTTGTTGTGTGCCATCCGTGCGTATCATGAGCGATGTGCTTGGAGCTAACCCTCCTGGTGTCGTCAGTGCTACACCAAGCCTCTTTACGCTGAGGTCATCGTAAGAAATGCATTAGCATCCTTTGGCACTTGGTGTCAGGTACCATACGTGTGGTCTTTGCCTTACAACTGAAGCCAGGCAGCTGTGAGCAGAGGTAGATTTGGGTAGGTAGGGAGTGGGTGTCACTTTCCTGGCCCTGAGGACAACGGGGATGCAAGTGCGGAACGAGCCATGAGTGAAAGGGGTGCTCCGGGCAGAGCCCCAGCCACCCGTCCTACACGTAGCAGCTGTGAGGTGACAGACATCGTGTTCCCAAAGACGAGAACCAACTAGTGAAGTGGATTTGCCCGTTAGGCAGAAATTCACAAACGAGAGGAAGAAAGATGTAAACCACCCCAGCGGCAGGTTGCCCGTCGTTCCGAGCTGAGGTGCACAGGGCGACATGGGACACGCAGAGCAGTCGATAGATCGACAGATGGATCACCCACTGGAATTCAGAGCACAGACTAGGAACAGGCTTCCGGAAGGTTCCACACTCACGGGACATGTGGAAAAGTGCCTACAAACCAAGACGGACAACCCGGCTGCCCACCCCACCACCACCCCCGCTCTGTGCCCTTCACTCTGTGGTCACAGGTCCTGGTGTAAATGGCTTTGGTTTGGTGTCTGTTCTCATGGCCACCCCAGGAAGGGTCCCGCTCCTGCCGCTGTCCTGCAGCATGGAAGCACCTGTCTGCTGCCTCGTGCTTGTGGTGGGAAGGCCCACGTGGGCATTGGACGCCGCATGAGCCAGTTCCGGCCAGGAGGACGTGTGTGACCCGGCCTGGCTGCTGGGGAACGGGGTGGAGACCGCGTGGACCTGGTCAGACGCGCCCGGTTTCAGATCCTTGTGGTCTGCTGCCCGAGGGCACCTCCTCAAACACTATGGTTCAGTCCTGCCCGCTTTCAGGTTGAGTTCTTAAGTCTTCTTGGCCTTTGGTTCGCGCCTCTCCGCTCTTCCCTATGGTTTGTCTGTGGAGCAGTCGGGGCCCAGGACCTGGGAGTTTCGCAGCGTCCGCGTGATGCTGACGACGAGTCCTTGCCGCTGCCCAGCGTGTTCCTCTGTCCTCTGTGCATCGCGGAGTGGCAGGTGGACCCCGAGGCTTGGCCAGACTGGGTTCAATCCCGAGGGGGGAGGTGGTGGCTCTGGTGGTGGCGTCAACAGCGAGGATGCAAAACATGCTGATGTGGTGCTGGAACCTCTGAAAGAGCTGCTTTCCCCACGCCTGGTCCTCCAGCAGCACCGTCACCCAGGGACGGCGGGACAACGCGCCACTCTTTCCCGGTTATTGGTCAGCTTCCAAACAAGGAGGTGGCTCCTGGCTTCCTGCAGTGGCCACCAGTGAAGTTTTTTGTTGAGCATCATTGTGATCTTGTGGATAGAAGCGTATCAGTGGGTTTTCATCCACAGCCGTAGTCCTGGTGCCCGAATCATCCATCTCTGCCCAACGGGAGCTGCTCCAAGTCCCGCCCCAGGGGCACTGCCGTCTCGGGGACAACCCTGCTGCTCTTGTGGGCGACCTCACGTCCAGCCACCACCTCCCCACCTGCTCGGGGTCTGCAGGTCACTCACTTTTATAGTAAATATCGTGGGTCTTTGGTTTTACCATCTGGTCGCTTTGTTTCTTAATGTGGAGATTTAGGATGATTCAAAGTCTGTGCCTGTGTATTTATTTTAATGATGTCCAAACTTCCCTGAATCCATCACCCGGTATGGACCTGTCTGTATTTGCTCGCAAGAAGTCATTGGTTGGTTTTAGCTGTATTCTGGGGGGACTGAGGTTTTATACTCAACTTGGCTTTGCGGAGACGTATCCATACCGGTGCAGGTGCCCGGCAAAGGCGCAGTGATGCGTTGGAGGCCGTCTCCTTGGGGCCCTGGTACTCGACGTCCCCTCCTAGGAGGGGATCATCGCTCTAGGTCTGCAAACTCAGGGCTCATCTCAGGAGAAGGATGTGCACCCCCAAAGGTGGTGCCGAGTGCTGACTGCAGCGAAGGGAGGACTGCGATATCTGCTGTGACGTCACACAGCGCTCCGCCCCGCCCCGCCCCCGGGAAGGTGGAGGCTAACTTTCCCTGCTGCACGTGGACCAGGGCGTGACTGAGGCCCACTGACCTTGGTGAGGGAGGTTTCCGAGGCTCAGAAAACGCTGAGACAGCCTGAGAGAGGCACCAGGGGTTGGGGAGAACCTGTAGGGGAGCCAGAGGCCTGGGCTTTCCTTCTGAATGTGGTTCACTTACCTCCGCTTGGCCTCAGGTTTCTTTCTGGAAAATGTGGGATTTGGATTAAAGTTTACTTTTAGCTCTAAAACTTGATGACTGAGTTGATGGCAAAGAATTTTATGCCCCAGATGCTTTGAAAGCTTCCTAGGGAATTGGATACAAATAAGAAAATAGACGATAAAGCAGCTCGACGTTAGGGAAATAACCGTCATTGATCACTGGCTCTGAGCCAGGCACCCCTGTCGTGTTACCGCATCTGGGCCGTTCCGTGAGGCGGAGGCTATAAGTGAGTTCTGGAGACCAACCCCGGTGTCCGGACCCACGGCTCTGCACAGCCCAGGTGCATCCGGAAAGGAAGGATCTCTAGCGGTCAAAAGCCTGAGGATTGTGATAAAAGGGAGTTGCTCTAAAAGGCCAAGGGAAAGACTCTTGTTTGTTTGTGGGATGTGCACAGGCAGGGAGAACACTGAAGCTGTGTTTGGAGAATGAAACTCTGCTCTTGGAATCATCTCAGACGTTGTTTAAAATCTAGTCATCACACTGTGAGATGACATTCTAAACGGTCGTAGGGAGATTCTGGATTCAGGCTTGTTTTTATGGCTTTGTATGTTCCTCATATGGTGTCCCTGGAGCTTTTGGGTGAGACAGTGTAAACCTTAGCATTTTTCGCTTGTTTTTCTTTATGGTTATAACGTAGGCGTTTGAGGACATCAGTAAAACCCTTTGGGGTGTGTGTTCCGGGCAGCTCGTCCTTAGGGTTACATTTTGGCCTGATGTTAAAGGAGCGGCAACATAGTCAGGCAACAGAAAAAGGAAATTATGCCCCGGGGGGTGGGGGTGGGGTGGAGCGGGCGGGACCCGGCTGGCGGACAGACTCCAGGACCAGGCGCCCGCCGTCGGGCCCAGGCCTCTCACCTGCGTCAGAGCCTCGGTCCTGGTGAGTGTCTGAGCTCTCCCCAACCTTCCTCCAGAGTCTGGGAGCCGAAAGGATATAAGAGCTCCTTCTGCCGCAGGGGACATCGCTGGAGTTATATCGGGATTACACCTCCTGAAACAGATTCCGGCGTCCGACAAGGCCTCCATGGACAGACAATGTCTCAGTCAGTCAGTGACTCCCCTGGTAAGCGGGTTAGAACCCAGGCACCCACGCCTCCCTGCGTCCATCAGAGGAGGCCATCTCGGCGGCTGTGCCGTGGTCGAAGGCCCCCATCACTGAGCCCACCTCTCCCTCGCTGCTGAAGCCGCCGTGACTGGTGTCCACCCCCATCCGCCCTACTGAAGGGACTCAGGGTGTTCATTATGCTAGCAGAGGACCTCCCAGGACATATCCAGTGCGTCACTTGCCATCAGGACCTAAGTGGCCCCACGGTGACACACTGCGTCACTCGTTCCTCCTCAGACCTCTCTCTCCAGCCCCAGTGATTTCATCCACTCCCTCCTTGTTTAATATACATTTTGGAAATAACTCTACGGGAGCAATGTCTAGAGTGTGCTAGGAGGGCTGTAGGCTTGGGACAGAGTGAGCAGCTGGGGGATGGTCGGGGGCCGTTGCATCAGCCTGGGTGGTGGACGAACTAGTCCCTTAGCAGGTGTGGAGAAGGGGGACCAATCAAGATGCTTCAGAAGTCGAGGCTGAGTCAACAAGCGCGTGCGGCCGAGGAATGACTCCCGGAGCATCTTACCTCTGACGCTGAGACGGCAAAGGATCACCTCTCTGGGGATAGCAGCACTTAGCACCAGGAGACCCTGCAGTGTCCAAATGTGGCAGCATCCACTCCCACAGCTGCCCGTGGCCGAGCTCTCAACAGAGGAGGAGACCACGGCGGGGCCACTGCAGGCGGGGAAGTCGCCAGTGGTCACCCGCCCCGTCTGGGGATCGGGGAGGGGGCACCAGCTCCGTCAGCTGAGACGGGAGCATCCTCCTTGGTCGGCATCTCAGTGGCCATACACAGGGTTCAGGTTGAAGGGGAGGGTCCTCGCTGTGGAGCTTGGGCTGAGCCCAAAGAGAAAGGAAGGAACGTGTGTAACTTGCTGTACAACTAGGTGAGAGGAAAAGCTGAAAGTTAACTCCGCGCTCAGGGCTGATTCTGGAGTCTCGGGACTCAGGATCAGCTGACTTTACAGGCGGTGGAGCATGTGGGTCTTACAAGCCACAACGCTGTTTATTTTCTAACAGCTTTTTATGGAACTAGTAAATGTCACAATATTTTATTTCAGTTCTGAAGGAAAATCTCAACAGTTTCAGCACTTAACGCCTTTTTAAAAGTTAACGTGGGTGCAGGGGAAAGCACAGGCTTTACCACTTGGGAAGCTACAAATGGCCCCATGGTCAGAAGAAAGTGGTCTGGTAAGCAGAATAAAATAGTATTATTGTTAGAAAAAGCAAACAGAAAGTAACAGGAATTGACGCAAAATGCAATGGGAAAAATAGGTCACTTTTATTGTTTTGAGTATAATTTGTGTATCAGGCAGCTGGAGGCCTCTTGGCTGTGTCCTTTTACTGTGTGTGTGGTTATGCCGTGATGTATCTACCAACATATTTGTAGTAATTTCTACATGTAGTTGTTCAAGTTCAAGCGTTGACTGACCCCCGGTTATGGGCAAGACACCCTATTAGGTACGACGGGCACAGGTAAGGCGAAGATAGTCCCCACGATCAGAGCTGCATGTGGGGACCGTGCCGGGGAGCACAGGACGCGGGGCTGAGCACAGAGATGCAGGTGTGCTGGCCACTGGGTCTCCAGAGTTAGCTGACTGAAAGCAGCCAAAGAGAGAAGGAGAGAAAGGGCCTGCCTTTCCTCTACCTGCTTAGCTCATCTGTCAGAACCCGCTTCCCCATCGCTCCCCTGGGGGCCCGTTGTCCGCCTCGGGGTGGTTGCCGGCTGTGGTGAGAAACGACATCTCTCCATGGCTTCCCTTCCGAGTCAGACCCCACGTCCTTTCACGTGGTTGAGTTAGGGGCATTTCTTTTTTTCTGTGAACTCTTCATATCTCTAGCTGTTTTCCTATAAAAACATAGAAAGGATTTCTAATACAAGGAATATATAAGAAATTTAAGGAATATAAGGGATACTCTTTCTATTATACTCTACATTTTTTCTTCTCTATTTTTAGGGAAATCAACCTTTAGTCAGTGATTGAAGCTGCAGCTGTTTCCCCTAGGTTGTCACTTGTACTTTTTTCTTTGCTTCTGATATCTTTCAGCCATGCAAAAGTCTCTTATTCCCCTTTAACATAATTGTAGTTACAAAGGCTGCCAGGTAATAGACAAATATACCCGTGTGCTTTAGTAGTTGCAGTGGCCAGGTTTCTTACATTAATCAAATCTCATGACCCATTTGGAATGAACCGAATGAGGAATGGTTCCGGTTTTATTTTTTCATGTGTCTATCCAGTTACTTCAGTACCACCCATTAAATCACGTCTTTTCCCCTAACCTGGGATGTCCCCTTTATCAGAGAGTACATTGCTCTTTGCAGTTGTATCTGTTTCTGAATTTTCTCTTCTGCCCCAGAGTCTGTCTATTCACCACGTGCCCTGACCATTCTCCCCGAAGCATGGGCTTCACCACAACTCCACGTCCCACTGCTCTTCCCCCAGGGTTTTCCTCTCTATTCTGCTCTTTGATTTTACTAAATAAGTTTTATAATCAAATTGTCTAGCTTCAGAAAAATCCTGATAGTATATGTGGTATTTGGGGGGCGTTCAGCTCAATTTATAAGCTAACTTTGGAAAAACGAACGTCTTCATGTTGGGACTTCATATCCAAGGACATGGCGCTGCGTATCTTTTCATTCATTGAGTTGAATTATGTGTCTTTCAGGAGTGGCTTATGGTTTTCTTCATAAAGGATTTAGACATTTCTTATTAAAATCTACACCTTGGTTTTCTATTTTGTTTCCTATCATGTATACAGTCTTTCTCCCATTATATCAGGGAGCTCATTTTGTTTGTATATATGAATGCTATTGGGTTTGTACATGAATTGTACAACCTGCTACTTTGCTAAATTCTGTTGTTGATTTGGTGATTTTCTTCATCATTTGGCTTTGGATTGCCCAGATGTCCGGCCGTATCACCTCTAAGCAGTCAGTGGTTCCATCTTCTTTGTGATCCTCATGTCCCAAGTTAGCTAGCGAGGACTTGGTACCATGGTGAGTAGTGGTGCAGTGGCAGGCCTGCCACCTTTTCCTCCTGTTGGTGAGAAAGGCTCCAGTGTCTCTTTAAGTAAGATGTTCATAAAGCCTAAACTATTTACTATTCAGAAAAAGTTTGCTACCCCGAATATCTATGAAGACGTTCAACCAGCTGCAATGATTCTTAAAAACTGACAGGAAGGGCTTCCCTGGTGGCGCAGTGGTTAAGAATCTGCCTGCCAATGCAGGGGACACGGGTTCGAGCCCTGGTTCGGGAAGATCCCACATACCGCGGAGCAACTAAGCCCCGTGCACCACAACTACTGAGCCTGCGCTCTAGAGCCCGCGAGCCACAACTACTGAGCCCACGTGCCACAACTACTGAAGCCCACGCGCCTAGAGCCTGTGCTCCGCAACAAGAGAAGCCACCGCAATGAGAAGCCCGCGCACCGCGACGAAGACCCAGCACAGCCAAAAATAAAGTAAATAAAGTAAAATAAAATAAATTAACTTAAAAAAAACTGACAGGAAAAATAAACTTATTAGAGAACTGGAGAAATGTGTATGCTACCCTCATCTTGGATGACATAAAGGAATTACTGTTAATTTGTAAAAGCGTGACAATGGTAACATTGTGATGATTTTTAGGAGTCATCATCCCTTAGAGATGCATACAGAACATTTACGGACGAGCTGGACCTGAGGTCAGTTTCAGAGGGCTCCGGGGTGAGGTGTGGCTATTAGGTGAGGTTGGGGACAGTCGGTGATTGTAGGAGCTGGTGGTGCACAGGCTGGGCTCATTCACTGTCCTTCCTGCTTTTGTATTTTGGTGGGACTTTTTGGGTGAAAAGTTAATTTAAGAGTTCAGCCCTGTCCCTCTTGTTCTAAATGTCCTCCTTGGCGACTTCCCTGGAAGGCTGGTGGTTAGGACTCCACGCTTCCACTGCAGGGGACGCGGGTTCGATCCCTGGTTGGGAACTAAGATCCCACATGCCGCGTGGCGTGGCAAAAAAAAAAAAAAAAAAAAAAAAAGCCCTCCTCATCATGTATATAATAAGCAGCATTTTATAAGGAAGGCCCTTCAAGTTTAAAATCAGTCCTGCTTCTAGACATGATCTGGCTCAACTGAGCATTAGGACGCATTTTGAAAATGAAAGAAAAGTTTGGTTCCAGTTAAGTAAAAACCTGTATTTCAGAAAACTAAGCTTAAAATCTAAGTATATTCGATTCACACATGACACACTGTGGCTTTGTCAGCAATGGGCGGTCCATCGCTGCCTCTGCCCTTGGGGCGTTGTTCCCATCTTGTTTCACACTGCAATGAGCCATGGTTTCTGGAAGCCACTTCCTACTTGGGTTTATTTGTACACGTTTATAAACACACAGACTGTCCCTGTCATAGCCGGCATTCCAGTCCCATTTTGTGTATCAATGCTTGGCTGAACCAACCTGGGGCCTAGGAGAACAATATTTTTAAGAGCTTGAACATAAAAATTCAGTATTACGTATCAGATATTGCCGGAGTATGATTTTTACATCCTTGTTGTTGGACCCACTTAAGTGGAACTCATTTAGTTGTGGGCTGATTATATGGCATCCTTTCTTTTTCTCTTGCTTTTTCTTTCTGCTCTGCAAGCATTTATAACTTTGCTTATGCTTATTACCTTTTTACAGCAGAGGAAACAATTTTTATTCTTTCTTAACCTCTGTTAGCTCGAAAAGTAATAAAATTAATCTTTCATTGTTTAAAAATGTATGACTCTTGACGGTGTTGGGGTTCACATGAGAAGAACATAAGGATATTTTGTTTCTCAGGTTTCTGTATAGTAACGTACATCTCTTTTTCTCCCAAGAATGCATCATTTTCCCTTTGCCTCTCAGAGTTTATGGTCGAGCAGAACTTCAGAACGTGGTGTTTGAGGACGTGTGTACCCTTCTGACGTCCTTCTTAGAGGGGTGAGTTAAAATATTTCTGAGGTCACTTAACACAGCTACATGTAAATGTAAGTAGAGTTCATTCATGCTACACACGAGAGTTGAACATGAGCGTCTGAGCCTTTTATGTGCGTGTAGAGCAGACCCACAGCCCAGCCTCCATGGCCCTTCTCCTAGGAGGAGGTGTAAACGTGATTTGAGGAATAATTGTTAAAGGAACACATATGCCTTGGGTCCAGATGATCATTCAGTTGTATCACCTGCCGCCTTAAGACTGAGATGGCAGCAGCCTTCTTCTCTCCGGGATCCTTCGTACATTTCAGGCTTTTCTAAAGTCTGTTAACAATGTTGACACTAGATCAAGGGGCTTGTCCCTGCGGGAAGGAGCCTTTCCCCATGGAAACTACTACTGGTTTCCAAGGCAGTGGCCATGACCTAGGAATAAGGGTCACTTTCCAGCAGTAAAGTGCACAGCTCTGTTGGCTTAACTGACACACAATAAGCCAAGACTTTCCACTTCGGGGCATTTTGAAGAATCTCGGTTTGGCGGAGAAGTTGACATCAAGCGTCCTGAAGGAGATGCATTTGTGTTTGTCCAGCACAGCCAAATCCAACAAAATGGGAGCTGTAATTATAGGGCTGGATCCAACCACAGCGCTGCGGCATCTGACATCATGGGGTGCAGGGAAGGCTCGCGAACCCAGAGGTCGGGTCAGCACAGAAACCGCGTGTTGTCAACTGCACACACCTACCCGGCCCCTCCTCTGGAATACTGGGGTTTTTAATGTCCATCTGACAAAATTTCTTCCATTGAAAATGATAGGAGTCTCTCTCTCTCTCTTTTTTCCTAAGTAGGCATCTAATTAAGCAGATTCCAGAAATAAAAACTGGCATCGTGGTTAAAATGGTCTTTGCCTGAGTTGCCTTTTCCATGATAAATATGAAACAGATGGCATATTTGAAGTCCTGGGCCAGTTCATTCCTCTTTGCATTCCTCAGTGGTTTGAAGGATCCCTTTAAGAGCTCATTTATCCACTGCAGTCAAAGACATCCCCCCGCTCCCCCGCCAAATACACATGCATCTCTCAGGGAAGGTGTAAGAGATGTGGAATGCTGTGGGGTCATGTTATAAATACCTGGAGATTCTTCAGTTCTGGAAGAAAAAAAACAGTATGGTAGCAGAGAGGGCTTTGATCAGTTCTCACGCTCACATATGGTTTCCATCATCTTTTCAGGGAACAGTCAACCTTGGAGGCGGAGGCCTCCAGGATCTCTAGGGCTTTTCGTGTCACTGTTCAAGGTCAGAACCCATCAGAACTCTTCGAAGTCATTTTATCAGAGCCACAGCCTTTGTTTGACTGCAGGAGGGGAGGGGTCTGATTAAAGGTTGATCCATGGAATCAGAATCTCTTCGGGTGGGGTCTGTGCTTGGATGCTTAATCTCCCAGGAGACACGAAAGGGGGTCGGGGCTTAGCTTCAGCCACTTGTGGGCCAGGATCACCCGCACCTTCACGGCCAAGCATATAAGTGTGCACCGTAAACTTACTTCAGATGTTTCCCGTCTTCTCCTTGACGTCTTGGGCTAATAGCGCAAATGGAAGAAACCTTACGGATCCTTCATTGTTCTTGTCTTCTGTGAAGTGAGCTGCACCAAAATCACCCCGAGCTGTAGGACTGGGGTGGGCAGGCCGGCCTGGCACTGAGAGGGTGTCGGCACGTCTGGCTGAAATGAAACCCCAAGGCCCGTGGAGAAACGAAGTGTAAGAATACTTCACAACCTTAAGTTCAACTGTAGTTGGCGACGCTGGCGATCATAAATGTAATGGGGAAAAATAGTTTTAGGACATCAAAGGAAAATATGCAAACTTTTATATCGTTTCATACACACTTCAGTTGGCCTGATTTTATGCACATGAGCTTACTTCAGGCAACTCCAAAAGTTCGAATGAGTGGAATTTAGGAGGAGGGCCTGGCTCAGGATGGCACCCTCGGGCGGGCTCTGAGGGCACGAGCGCCAGCCGTGGTCTCCCACGTGGAGACACCTGCGAGAAACAGGTATCGCTGAGCTGCCTGTGCGTGTGTAAACGTGAATATGATTTAATCCAACGTGTAACCAAATAACCACAACGGTGGATTATGCAAAAGACAGCTGTAGTTAAACGAAGGCCAGGTTTCTCGGGAACGGAGGAACAGAGGATTCAAAGGGAAGTGTGTTCAGGTGTATCATCCACGTGGCCCTCGTCTCAGAGTCCAGTCATGGCACTAGGCCCACTGTGTGTCTTTCTGTCCTGAAGTCTGGCTTGCGTTTTAGGTACAACGTTTGCATCTTGGCTTACGGACGGACAGGAAGTGGGAAGAGCTTCACCACGCTGGGCCCGCGTTCCAGGGAGGAGCCGGCCCCACTGTCGGAACCCTTCGGCGACTCGGGCATCGTCCCCAGAGCCACTGGAGGACCCTTCAGGTACCGGGAGGGCAGTGAGGATGAACAGAGATACAATAGACGGGTGCCGAGGGTGACAGTGTGTGGGGGACCACGTCCCATCTCCAGCAGGACACGTTCAGAACTGCCGAGCGTTCACTTCTGGGCATTACTACCACAAATGCTAGAAATGCTTATGACGCATTTATGTTGAAATTCTATCAGTGAGACAACACTTCTCGAGGAGATCTCTAGTTATACGGCTTCCCCGGTCAAGGGAGGGTGGAGGATGCAAGACAGAGCGGGGAGGGGACAGAGTGAAAACCCGTGGTTTGCCCTTGCTTCCTGCCTGGGAAGAGCAGACACACCTGGTCCTCTTTGTGGGGTGACAGCGAACGTGCGTTGAAGAGTCTCCTATGCCACTAACGCGGCCCCAGGAGCCACAAAGGCACGTCCCCCACTGTTGTCACGATTTTCCCACTACAGTCACTGCTAGAAAAAACCAGTAACAGTTGCCCCGTGTGGTCCAGGAGGCCGTGGTGCCAATGTCTCCTCCCGTGGGTCACTGACCTCCCGCCCTTGGGGAGTCCCGGTGTGAGATACTCATCTTCACTTTTTTAAAAAAAATTAACTAATTAATTAATTTATTTTTTGCTGCATTGGGTCTTCGTTGCCGTGTGCAGGCTTTCTCTAGTTGTGGCGAGCGGGGGCTACTCTTGGTTGCGGTGCACAGGCTTCTCATTGCGGTGGCTTCTCTTGTTGTGGAGCACAGGCTCTAAGTGCGCGGGCTCAGTAATTGTGGCTCTCAGGCTCAGTAGTTGTGACGTGCAGGCTCAGCAGTTGTGGCACATGGGCTCAGTAGTTGTGGCACATGGGCTCAGTAGTTGTGGTGCACAGGCTTAGTTGCTCTGCAGCATGTGGGATCTTCCCGGATCAGGACTCGAACCCGTGTCCCCTGCATTGGCAGGCAGGTTCCTAACCACTGTGCCGCCAAGGAAGCCCCAGCTCATCTTCACTTTTCTCACCGTTTCCTGAGAGCTGTGGCTCACCCCACGTGCGTGCCGTATGTCCCCAGAGCCTATAGCCCCTGGAGGGAAGGCGTCTCCTGCGGCAGGTGTTCAGTGGAGCCAGCTGGCCCTCTGTGCTCCTATAACCCCCGGAATTCGGGTTTTGTCTCCATATCTTCTTACGTCATCCTTTTGTGTCTTAAAATCGGAGCCAAAACATAGGAAGTCCCACAAAATCCTGATATTTTGGTTCCTCTTCAAACCAATATTCTTTCATTATTAGTGCACGTGAAAGATGTATTTGTTAATTTACTTCTACTAACCCCTTCTGAGAAAAAACCTCGGTGAAATATTCCCCAATTTTTGGTAGTTCTTGTTCTCCAATTGTCTCCTGTGATTTTCAGAATCAGATCGTTTCCTAGGAGATCAAACCCGTCAGCACTGGTGAGCTGCTGCTGCGGTAACAAGCATCCTGAAAGTCCCTGAGGCCACAAGGCCCTTGAGGGCTGTGCTCAGCGTGGCCACCAGAACGCATGGGGAAGGCCTGGGACGAGGCCAGCCCGGAGGACCCTGCCTGTCTCGTCGGCCCGAGAAGGCAGAGGGCCAGGCCTGAGTTCCACGGGCAGGACGCTTGTGGGCAACAGAGCAGCCCTCCCAGACACAGGGGTCCCTCATTTAGGGATGAAGCCCTCCTCTGGGGACACGGCACCACGTGAAGCGTTTGGTTCCGTTTCAGGTTCAAGACACAGAGGCTTCGGTGTGAGTCAGAACTTCTCTGCAGAGCCGCTGGCACTTGCCAAGGGTGTCACCCGGTCCCTCTCCAGGGACCCCTCGGCTGGCCGCAGCCATGCTTGCTGGAAGTTGGGTAGCAGCATGGGAGGATGTGGCAGGACTGCCGCAGCAGCCGGTGGCTTTCCTGGATGTCATGGAAGAGGGACACGGGAGAGACAGGTAGTGGGTGAGAGGATGGTGCTGTGTCCGCCACGGAGAGGGGTCCTGGGGAGAAGCGCTCCGCCCGTCTCCCTGGCCCTCATGTTCTACCCACATTTAAAGCGCCTGATCCGAGCGGCGGCAGGTTACCAGGTTACCAGGTGTGCTGGTAACGCTCAGAACCGTCCAGTCCAGTGGAAGCAGCGTGGCTGGTGCCAGGTATCAAAGCATTGACCGGTAACTTACCTCCCTGCTAAGCATACTTTCAAGGCCCAGAAACAGAGAGATGAGGCGATAGAAAGAAGAGCCCAGGTCAGAAACGGGGCCAGAAGAGCGGGGAGTTAGAGAACCCTCCCCCCGAGCCTCACACGACCGCCATCTTCTTGTCTTGTGCGGGGACCCCCGGGGGCAGGCAAAGCAGGGTTTGGCTTCATTGAATCCCTGGCGTGAGCTGTGCACCTGCCTACAGCCTGTTCCAGACGAAGCTGGATTTGCAGACGAATAACATACAGGTCATGTGTATTTGGTTCTGGAGCTTGTCCACGAGGGCAGCAAACAGAGGCCAAGGACTCAGGGCAGGACAGAGGCTGCTGAAGGCGTCCGGAAAGAGATCCATTAGGACCACACTTGGACAGTCAGCCTGTCTAGAGATGGATACACAGCTTCACCAAATAGGGACATCACACTGACACATTATTAAGTCACCTCGTTTCTACAGTGGGTTTATTCATGTTTTGAGTCTTGGGCATGAAGTGATAACTTAAATTATAGTGACAGGTGCTCCCATAGAGCTCGGTGTCTTACAGCATTAGGAGCCTTCAGACGGGATTTTGACTCTGCTCTTCCAAGTGGGTGGCCACGGGCGAGGCTTACCTCCCCAGGCCTCACTGTCATTGTTTGCAAAATGAGAATGACAAACATGGAAAATTTTCTACCTCTTTGTTTTCTAATCACAAGTGGACAGGATCCAGAAAGGAACGCGTGCAGCCCGTATTCGCCGGTGAGTTTGTGCCCAACTCAAGATGCAGCACAAAACCATAATAACCTCGGGCATCGGTACCAGAGGATGTTTATATGAACGCTTTACCTTAAAAAAGGTTACTCTTAAATTGCTAAGGGGACCAAAGGAAGGTATTCCCCTGCCATTTTCAATAAAGCAAAATTCTAGTTGGGGTTCTTTCTGCCTAACACCCTCTCCTGCGTCCTCGGGAACCCAGCTGCTGGCCTGCCTCTTCTCCAGTGACCTCGGCTGTCATTCTTACCCACGGCATTTACAAGGCTTTTCTACCTGCTAGACAATGCTGCAGGCACACGTGATCATATTCAGCCCTCAAGGTGTCTAGAACAGAAACAGACAAATAACCAGGACCCAGGAGGACCCGGGCAGGAATAGGTGAACAGGACGAAAGTGGCCGAGGACACCTGGAGGGGGTGCTCGTTGGTGGGGGCTGTGATGGACCCGCCACCTCCCCCCACCCTGACCTGGGTTCAGCGCCTGTCCTGCGTCTCATGGGAGCTTTTGCATATTTTATATAAAATGTATCACACTATATAGGAATCGTTTGCCTACTAAACACTTCGTTTCTTCAAAGCCGAGAATGAAGACTAGTTTTAGCATTGTTCCCAGAATCTAGCCAGTAACTGAGTGATATTTGTGTGACGAATGAATCAACGCATTAAACAAATCAAGTACTTAATTTAATGGAAGAAAAATCTTTCCAATTAGCTCCCCGGTATTGTATAGATAAGAAATGTAATTCAGGTTTGGGGCCCCTCGGAGGGATGGAGCTGAGTGCTAAGAGGGGGTCTGTGTGCATTTTTCCTGACGTGTGGCGGAGGGGATGTACAACCTGTAGCTTAGTGCATCTTGGTTTTTCACTTTTCAGACAGATACTCTTACAGTGTCCTTAGCAAACCCCAGTGCTGAGAACAACCCAGATCTGAGCTCTTTGCCAGCAATTATTTTCATCAGACAATTTAGCTTATTTTTCTTTCGTTGTCGTCTTTTTGATCTTCTTTTTTTTTACAATTTATTTATTTATTTTTGACTGCACTGGGTCTCCACTGCTGTGCGCAGGCTTTCTCTAGTTGTGGCGAGCAGGGGCTACTCTTCGTTGTGGTGCATGGGTTTCTCATTGCGGTAGCTTCTCTTGTGGAGCACGGGCTCTAGGTGCGCAGTCTTCAGTAGTTGTCGCGCACAGGCTCAGTAGTTGTGGATCGCGGGCTCTAGAGCACAGGCTCAGTAGTTGTGGCGAACGGGCTTAGTTGCTCTCTGGCATCTGGGATCTTCCCGGACCAGGGCTTGAACCCGTGTCCCCTGCATTGGCAGGCGGATTCTTAACCACTGCACCACCAGGGAAGCCCCTAATTTTCTTAATTATCATTAGAAGACATTAATGGCTCATTTTATCCATAGCTCTCTTGTGGATGCTGGTGAAAAACCCAACCCAGCAATGGTTGAGTAGGACCCGTCCAGGCCAGTGCTTGGAATGTCTTTATGGACAAGGAAAAGCACAGTAGTCAAAATCAGACTGGCTTTGCTGGGCAAGTGTCCAAGATGAAATTGTTTGCTCCTTGGTGACTGGGTTGTCTGTCAAAGGGACAAAGCAGGGACGTGGGCGTCGGGGAGGAAACCCAGGGTCAGGGTCACTTCTCCCTGGGGTAGGACTCTGGGGTTTTGCTCTAAGTGTGTAGTGTCTTTATTTTAAACTGATCTGCAATCTGCATGTAGTACTTTAAAACCTAAAACAAAATAAGATGTGTGGTTGTTTTCTTAAGAGCCTGGGTGGGTTTTAGAGAGGTCATGGTCAGGGCTTAGTTGGAAGGCGCTATACCAGTGGAACTGACTCAGTTCCATGGACTCAATCTCCCCTGAAACAGAACAGAATTTAAAATAAACAAGCCCAGTTGCTGGACCAGTGCTCAAAGCCTCTGCAGCTTGCTTTGGGCTTCTGGGTGGGATTAAACTCGGGTGTGGTGACTTCTGACTCAAGGCTGTGGGCTCTTCAAGCATCTTTATAGAATGTGATTAGAAACCGAATGCTGAAATCATTGATTTAGATACAACTCAGATAAAACTGTCTGTATTCCCAAGACAGTTATTTTTCTCTGCAATTTAAGGAGGACATTCCCTTCTTCCTCCGTCGTCTTGATTAGTGAGATGCTGCCCTGTGATCATGAATCATGAGTTTTGCTGCCCATTTTCCGGGACTGTCTCTCATTGAAATCATTCTCTAACTGCTTTCTCCACGGGGTTATCTAAGCTCCTCTGACGGTTTAGTCTCTTGTGTGTCCCTCCCTGCCCCTCCTCCAGGCTGATTTCAGAAGATCCGTCAAGGAGCCCCGAGGTGGAAGTTTTCATAGTGGAAGTTTATAACAATGACGTTTTTGACCTCCTGGCCAACGGCAGGTGTCGAGAGGCGTCTGGGTCGGAGCCACAGGTGCCGACAACCCAGGAGGGGAAGGAGATCTCTGGGCTGACCTACGAGTGAGTAGTCCAGGTGCCGAGCTCTGGGAACAACGGCACCTGCAAGGCGCCCCACGGAGAGCCGGCCGCATCGTCCAAGTCGGTGCTGTCCCCGAGAGATGGTCCCTTGTGTTTCACTGCTTAGTGTGTGGTTCACAATTTTCAGTTTGCTTTAGAAGTGATCTTTAAAATCACAATGAAAACAAATTAATTAATCCTTTAGAATATCTTCATTAAGAGTTGATGGGACAGGTGTTATCCCCGCAGCTCAGCTGAGGGAGCAGGTGTGGAGAAGTCACAGGACTTGCCCGAGGTCACTCAGTTAAGCACAGTATCCTTGGGCTCCACTTGCCATGTCAGTATTTTACCGAATACACTAAGGAAGCACAGCTCCTCACCTTAATTAGATCTTCTCCTCAGAGCTCCGCATTCTTTCTTTCTTTATTTTTTTTGCGGTACGCGGGCCTCTCACTGTCGTGGCCTCTCCCGTTGCGGAGCACAGGCTCCGGACGCGCAGGCTCAGCGGCCACGGCTCACGGGCCCAGCTGCTCCGCGGCATGTGGGATCTTCCCGGACAGGGGCACGAACCTGTGTCCCCTGCATTGGCAGGCGGACTCTCAACCACTGCGCCACCAGGGAAGCCCCAGAGCTCTGCATTCTTAAACCCATGTTCATGAATCAGCTTTGCTCCAAGCGGGGGGTCACCTGACTGACCACACAGGGAGGAGAAGGGATAAAGGGTCAGCGTCATGCTGCCCACGTCCTGTGGTCTCGAAGTTATCGAGGGAAGGGTCTGCAAGCTATTTCTAACACTTGAAAAAGCCTAAAGGAAATCACGGTAATTTACACAAGTTATCCAGAACTGTCAGCTTTTGATTAATAGAAAACATGATCAAAATATTGTCTCCTGCAGATCAGAAGTTCTACTTAGCTGTCATATCTCATGAATTAAAATAGGAAAGTAAATGAAATTTTTCTTTCATAAGTTTGATTTGATACACAAAGCATTTTAAAGTCTTGAGGCTCTTGAGGGTGCCGTACCTAAAAGAACGCTTGATGTTGAAAAGGCTGGGAACCTCCATGTGGCTGCAAACCAGCTGATTATCTCAGGGCGAAGCAGTTAGAGGCACAGTGAGGCAGTTAGGCCTCATAACAGTAAAAATCTGATTTATGATGTTTAATTTTGTCTACGATGTGCTGCTTTCTTGAGCTGGGTACGCTTAGCTTGTATGCGAGGTCTCTGTGCGGAGAGTTCGAGGTTGACGTGCAGGCGGGCCTCCCCGGTCCCTCGGGGACGTTCGTGTGCTCTGGGCACCCTCGGGGTCCGCCCTCAGTGCGGTGGGGCTCGTGACGCTCGTGGCGGGGTCCGCAGCTCGGCCGCGCAGGCGGCCACCGCAGCGCCTGCCGACTTCTCCAGATCTCACCTGCTGACCGCGGTGCCTCTACCACAGCCGCTTCCCCCGCAGCAGCGGCGAGCGGCCGTCTGCGCCCGGTCAGTTGCCTGTAATAGAAAGCCACGTGCGAAGGACAGAATCCGCGCACCTGCAGGCTCTGGGCATCGCACAGAGCCCTGGGGAGGAACTGCAGCCACATATTCGGAGGGTCTGGAACCCAAACCCAAGAGCCACAGGGACCCCGGGCTGAGAAGAAAGGGGGTGTGGGGTGGGAGGAAGGAGGGCGCTTTGTTAAATAAGAAGGAAATGGCATACTTTTACCTTGGAATGTGATGCATTCAGCATGAATGACGCTGTAATTGTGATTTGGGCTTAGAAAGTTACACACCAGTATATAAAATGATTCCAGTTGTGTAAGAAAATCATGCACGTGTCGCCAGGGTCTGTAGGTCATCATTGGTCAGTAAGTCTAGGGGAGCGCACATGGGGTCACCTGCGGGGTTTGTGGAAACACAGACACCTCCTCACCCCACACCGTGATCGCAGCCCCAGGGCTGGGGCAAGGCCGAGGGATGTGCATTTCTCCAAGCTCACGGACCCAGAGCCGCCGTGGAGAGCTACTGGTCTAGGGCCTACACTCGGTAACAAAGAAGCCCCGGGCCCAGGGGGTTCACCCTAGAAAGGGCATCCTCACCCCAGTCTCAGGCCAGTGTGGGCTACGTTCCTGACCCATCTTGTCTCGAGGTCACTTGAAACTCATGGCCCAGGCAAGGGGGCAGAGAGGGGAAGGCGATGCCCGGATTACTAACTGCCCACCAGCTGGACCCGCGCTAACCAGTCCTAGGACCGACCTTGCCCCCAAGGAGCGCCGGGCGGACAGTGCTGCCGAGGGAGCCCTGGCTGTTGGTGCCCACAAGTCTGGTCCACAGACGAAAAGGCTGGGCGCCCCCAGGCAGTGGGCCCAGAGTCGCTTTCATGTTCTTTCTAAACGTAAGTGTGTTTTCTTTGCTTTCTACATAGGGATACGCTATTTAGGGTTTGTTTAAAAAATCTTTTAAAAAGTCTGTTTAGGAATAACACATGGTGAAACTGGTATGTACATCAACATGAAGAAGACTTTCTCAGAAGTTTTGTGGTTTTTTTGTGTATTATTAAAACAGAAATTGTAGAATTTGTTTCTATAAGGTAATAGATTTTTCAGCTGGGATTTTAATTAATGTCATTACCAAGTCTTTCTAACAAACCTTAGCTCATTTTCTTGGAACTACTTAGGCATTAGTTCAGCTCTCAACAGTGAAAAATGCTCTCTCCTGCCTGTTCTTTCCTATTTTACCCAGAGGATCCCCTCAGGGTCACTGGGCCCCTTTCCTGTCAGCCTTTAAGAGGAAGGGATGAAGCCAACCAGGGTCTTGCTCTGTGCAAGGTGTTGGCCTCTGGGAAGGAGCTGAAGGGGCCTCAGCGGGTGGCAGGCTGAGGGGAGCTTGGGGACCGTCTCCTGTCACTTGTCACTCCCCGGCAGCAGACCCGCGGTCAAGTTGGTCACTGCCCACAGAACTCCTCTGCCCCGCGCCCCGGTTGCCGGCCACCGGGAGGAGGCCGAGCACGTCCCGCAGAACCACTTCTGTGTCGCCGAGGACCCAAGGACTCGGGCGGGGGTCCCTGGGCCCAGCCGGCCACAGGGAGCTTGTGTGTGCCAAGCTGTGGCTCGTGGGCCTGGCGGGCAGCGAGCGTGTGGGTGAGAGCGGGAAGCCTTCCCCTGGGTGGCCTGGGGACGAGGGCTCCTGACCGTGAGTGGACGGGGGTCCCAGGCCCGCTGTCCCCTCCCAGATGCCCTCTAAATCCCAGCTCCATCCTCCTGGTGCCGTCTCAGCACCGAGACCCTGCGTGTCAATCCAAACACTGCTCCCCACAGGCGACCTGTGGGGCGAGGAGCCCGGTTCCCCTAAAAGCTTCCCCTGCTGGCGCTGCGTGGTTGTCAGAGGGGCACACCAAGGGGACGCAGGGTCTCCCCCACCTGCTCTTCCCGAGAAGCCTCCGTTTTGCTTTTCTGATTCATCTTGATGTCACCCTGAATTCATGTAAATCCTGTGTGGGGCGGGGTCTCTGCACTTTGCCAGGGTGTCTGGAGCGACGGGATCAGCCCTGAGGGAGACTTTGTGCATCAAACGGAGCCTGGCGGCCCTCACAGACATCCTGGGAGTGCTGTCGGCAGGCAGAGGCCACGTCCCAACAGGAACAGCGGTTCACCCACCTGCTCCAGGACGCGCTCGGCACTGCCATCCCCATCGGTGCCCCAAAGAGGGGAGCTGCTGCCCCCCTGCCCCTCACCCCGGGCTCGCCCCTCCCGGCCACATCTCCTGGGGGACTCCCCGGCTCTCGGGGTCGCTGCCGGCCCTTCCCCGGGCTCGCCCCTCCCGGCCACGTCTCCTGGGGGGCTCCCCGGCTCTCGGGGTCGCTGCCGGCCCTTCCCCGGGCTCGCCCCTCCCGGCCACGTCTCCTGGGGGGCCCCCCGGCTCTCGGGGTCGCTGCCGGCCCTTCCCCGGGCTCGCCCCTCCCGGCCACGTCTCCTGGGGGGCCCCCCGGCTCTCGGGGTCGCTGCCGGCCCTTCCCCGGGCTCGCCCCTCCCGGCCACGTCTCCTGGGGGGCTCCCCGGCTCTCGGGGTTGCTGCCGGCCCTTCCCCGGGATTTGCAGTCCTGTTGAGGACACTGTCACTCTTCTCAGTGTCGTCTGGCCCTGGGTGGTTTGTGGAGTGTGGGCACCACCAGCCCCTCCGGCTGGGTTCCAAGTTCCTAGGGGTGCGGCACACACAGGGGGTGGGACTGCACTGCACCTGCACGGACGCCCCTGCTCTGGGCTGTGTGCACTGCCTGGCCACGTGGAGGCTGGATTCCTGGTTGCAGGTGCCAGAGACCCGACTGAGTTAGAAGAAGTGTGGGCGACCCTCGGGGCTGTTGAAGCATCAGGCTGTGGGTTTGGGGATCGAGGTGACCTGACGACGTTGGCCCTCACCAGCTCAAGCTCCGAGCTGATGGGGGGAACTCGATGGGGGCTCTGTCCTGCACCAGGCTGTCTGTCCCGGCAGGCAGGTTCCTGAGCTGAGCTTCTCTGTCAGACTTTCCTCAAGGCAGCCCTGGCCTAGCTCAGGCCGCCCACCCAGCAGGGAGCTCGGGACGGGAGGGGCAGGGTGGGCACCCCCAGCGTCTCCTACCGAATTTGACAACAGTTAAGTGGCTTGTCTTTCCTTGGGAGACACCAGTCATGGGAGGCTAATGGAGCTCCTGCCATGGGGGATAAACATGGGGTAGGGGGATGGAAACACACAGGGGAGGGATAGAAACGCAGGGGAGGGGACAGATTGCTCTGTTTGGAGCTGCAGCCCGTCCTGGGATGGCTGAGGTGATGCTCCAGGGCCCTTTCTGTCCCTGGTCTCGGGGTTTCCCTCTCGCTCTGTCCACAGGATGAGAGGGGGGCTGGCGCTCAGCCCAGGATGTGCATGGCTGAGGGGGAGGGGGTGCAGGGTCGGGTGCCCGCAGCCCACACTCTAGTCCCCATGGCCGGGCTGCTGTTTCCGCCTCGCGTCCCCTCCGCGCCCGCCCTTCCCCTGTCTTTGGTCTTCCTCCCAAACTGTTCACCCTACTGCTGGCCCTTGAGGAAAGCAAGAGCTGGATTCCACTGTAGGGAGAAGCCCCGGTGCTCCTTGCCAAGGGTCCGGAGGAGGCCGAGGGCCCCGCGAAGCACAAAGCGGGACCCCAGCCTCGCCAGGCGCAGCCGGGGGCCTCTGCCCCCTAAGCTGCAGGGGCACTCCGCGGGGAGCCCTTGGGGCGCCTGGGCTGGCGCTGCTGGGGGCCGGGCTCACCCCTCCTGAGCCGGCGTGTACGGAGACGGCGGGTACGGCTGCGACCTGGGCTTCGCAGGACTTTAGAGATGCCACTTTTGCGTTAGAATCTTTCCAACTGCGTGTCGTCACTTCTTTTTACAAGGAGGTGATGCAAAGTTACGGGCGATCATGGGTGTGGCCCAGGCCAGAGGCACGTGGCTGAGACGCTGCAGAGCCTGGGGCTTGAAGCCTGAGCGAGCGCCGCAAGAGAGCGAAGCCATCCAGCCCCCAGAAAACTCAGGTGAAGGAGAGGTGGACGCGAGCTTTTCTCCCTTAAAATGTGCTTCCTGGCATTGCCTGTAACGCGTGTGCTGTGAAAATAAACACGCTGAATTTGAAGCCTGTAAAGCCGGCCCACGTCTGGACAGATCACTGGGGCAGCAGGAGGCTGGGGGAGGCAGGTGCATCCGAGGAGCCGCCTTTGAGGGGGAGGACTTGGGCGGGGCCCACGGGTGGGTCCCAGGGGCTGGCTGGCTGCCAGCAGGATGGACGGGGAACCTGTCCCCTCGTTCGGCACAGACGGGGTGTAATGGGGTGCCGGGTGCATGCACCCCGCAAAGAGCAGGTGACTGTGTGTCCTTATTCCCCCTCACGAGGACCTGCTCGAGCCCATGTCAGGGGGCCGAGCATGATGCAGACTCGAGAGGGGACCCCGGCCCTCAACCCTGGGGCCTGCAGACAGAACTGGGGGGCCCTGTGGACTTGGAGAGGAGAGCGGGGCAGCTTTATCCCCCTGGAGCCCGGCAGCTGCGAATGTGGGAAACACACCCCGTCGTTGTTCCTGGCTGTGGTCCTGGCTGTCCCCACATCCCTCCTGGGACAGGCGCAGCCCCGTCCCTGCCGGTGGCTGCTGAGCGGGTGTCAGTGCAGTAACGGACTTTCCGCTGCTTCTCAGAGCATCTGAGCGTTGTTACAGGCCCGCCAGGCTGTGGAGGGCCGTCCACAAGGGTGGACCGTCCGTGTGGCTCTCCCCACATCACCCCATTGCTCCGAGGGTGTGGCATGTGCCCAGAGAGGACGGTGCTCGGGAGGGAGCCGCCCGGGTCAGGGCCCGGCGGGCAGGTGAGCGTGGAGGCATCAGTTGCTTAGTGCCGTGTGGCCCCCCCGTGTCCCAGCGAAGGGTCTGTAGCTCCGCAGCAGGGAACACGCGGGCGTCCCCGAGAGGACCAGGGTCTGGTCACCGGTCTCACAGAGGGTGTGACCCCAGCCTCCGGGAGCCTGGTCCGTGAGGCCTGGCCCTGTCGGGGAGGGAGGAAGATGAGCGGGAGAGGGGGTGCCCGGGTGGGAAGACCCCGCAAGGGCTGCCACGCTCCGGGCAAGAGGAATCCCAGAGCCGCGCGGAAGATGTGCGTTCTGATTTAGATCAGAATGGTTTAGATCTTTTCTACACGCGGAAATGAAAGCGGTAGCACCCAAAGGCGAAGCGAAAAGCGGAGGACCCTGACAGAGATTTTGTGCACAGCTCAGGGAGTGGGTCGCAGTGGGTCCGGGTCAGCGCCCAGGCACAGCCAGCACCTCCAGGAAGGACGGGACACGCTGGTCCCAGCCCAAAGGAGGGGCTCCGCTCCACAGTGGCCGCCAGTGTCTCAGGCTGGGCACTCTGCACCCCCCCAGGGCACCCACCTCCCGAGCGTGCCTTCTAGGTGCCCATGACAGGAGGGGTGGCAGCCATGCGATGCAGGAGCCGTGGGCTGCGCCCTGCGTCCCAGCCGCTGGGACACGGCTCCCCAGGGACCCGAGGGGCCAGCGCTGGGGGCGGGAGGGGTGCTGCGTGGAGGAATCACACACCATCAACCACACAATTAGATCCATGATAGATGGATCAGCAGAGAGATGGCAGACGACTTAAACAGAAGGGCTAAGTGGACCTATTGTGTGTGACACCTGCACGAACGTGGCAGCTACGGAAGCAGCAGGGCACAGAAGTGTTTCATATTCACAGCTCAGATATCGTGAGCAGCGTAGCCAGTGGAGGTAGAATCTTCTAAAATGGTGAAAACTCCCTAACGTGACAAACAAATCAGTTTCAGCTTCCCTTGACTCACGTGACTTTCGCGTTCCTGCGAAGAGGGGCGTTAAAGCCGCAGGGGCGATCCTGCGTGACGGGGCGGGAAGCAGGGTGGGGCCCCAGGCTCAGCACACGCACGGTCCTCACCTGGGAGTGCCCGCCGGCATGTCGGCAGATCCTGCGGGTGTGAGGGACGTGTTCGCGGAACAGGACCCTCTGCGCATTGCGTAATCCTAGGACGCCCAGCCCCATCGTCGTGACAACCTGAGACTGCCACGGCGCCAAGTCGCCCCCCGAGGGCTTAACGGGCTGGCCCGAAAGCAGGTGGATGCGACTGCAGCGAGCTCCATTCTCAAACTGCCCCTCACCTGCTTGCCAAGCTTAGGAATCCCGTTAGTGGGACGAGGCCTTTTGGGGCGGATTCGAAGCCTTAATACAGCAGGACAGCAGTAACCGAGTTTCTCCACAGGACAGGCGCGGACCGCAGCAGCTGGGCAGGACTGCTGTCAGCTCCTGCGTCTATTTCGGCATAGAAGAGGGAGCTGGGGGACACGGGTGCCCAGAGAGCCAGGGACAGGTCACAGCCCTGAGGGCTGCGAGGCCAGAGGAGCCGCCCGCCATGCTCCCACGGTGCCCGGCCGCGTGAGATGGGCTCTGCCCTCGGGGACAGTGGCCGCTGCTCTAGGCACTGGGCCCTGGGCCAGGCTCTGTGTGACCATCCGATCGTGTCTCTGTTCGTCCCCCGGGCCCACGCGCCCACTGCCCCCGCTTGGCTGTTCTTTGGGGAGAAGCAGGTGGCACCGGCTGTGGCGGGTACAGCGCCCCACCTCTCTCCCGTGCGTGTGACCAGTTCTCCCTGCTCCACCTCCCCTGTCCCCCCACGGCCCCGTGTCCTCCTGCGGTGAGAACAGCACCCAGGAGACGCTGCCTGCCACGCTGGACGCCCGCTGAGGATGTCCCTTGAGACAGTCACTAGTCGCCCAGGCCTGGGCCACCACGAGCCTCACGGTTGGAACAGCGGGCCACACCCTGACAGACAGTGACAGGGGCATGCGGAGGAGGGGGGAGAGCTGCCACCGGCCAAGGGCAGGGGTCCTGGGGGCCGGCCAGGGCTGTGCCAGCACGTTGTCGTGGCCGATGGAGTCCCAGCCCTCAAGAGTGGCCACGGGCCAGCCCCAGAACAGAGCACAGGACAGCTCTCTGACTCTGCGCTGTTGGCAGAAACAGAAAACACTTCATTTGCTGAGGAAGCAGACGTGGGGTCTCAGCCTCACCGTGGCGTCCCTGTGGGGCGCCAGCATGCCGTCCAGGCTCCAGGGGCTTCCGCGGTCCAGGCACGCGGGCAGCTGCCCACATCCTCCCTCCCAGGGGACGCCCGGGCTGGGCCGGAGGCAGGGTTCGTGGGGCCCAGAGGGAGCCGGCAGCGCCCCCTGGGCGCCCTGGGCACCTGTACCCAGAGTGTGGCCCGTGTCCACTCGCTCACTCAGTCACGGGGCCACCCCTGGGAAGCCCACTGCACGACGCCGCGCCCTGTGGGAGCACCGGGCTGTTCCGTACACGGGGCATAGCCCCGCCCTCGAAGACTCCATAGCCATTCGGGGGTTAGATGTGGCCCCCATGTCTGCACACCCGTCCACACAGCGGCAGCAGGGGCAGGTGTGTGGACCAGAACCTCTCAGGTAGACCCAGGTGCCCCCGCCCTGCTGTCCCGGGACAGGCCTCGTACAAGGACAGCTGAGGGAGGGAGCTGGCTGTCCCCAAGGTTTGGCAAATAACTGCTTCGGGGACTTGTTGCCACTTTGGGGAACCTGCTTCCCGGACTTGCTAACCCATCGCCAGGCCGAGCTGCCCGCCGTGGACGGCCCCAGCCCTGGTGCTACATCCACCCCGCACCTCCCTCTGCTGGCTGCCGCCCTCCCCCTCAAAGCTTCCAGCCACGCCCACGAGATTCCCGGGGGGCCGTGGCCTTTTCAGGTTGCCGAGGTGTATTAACGATTAACGTGTTCCTACATCTGCTCTCGGAGGAAAGCTGGGTTTGCATTCACGGGAACCCCATGGCCCCCGGGAGGAAGCAGAGCAGAGGGGGCGCTGGGACACGTTCCCGTCTGTGACCAGAGGTCCTCAGGCAGAGCCCCTGGAGGGCCTAGGTGGGCTGGGCCTGCGGCCTGAATCTTATATAAACTGATGGTAATGGGGACGCTCCCTCAAGGGAAAAAAAATAAGGTGATGTACTCTAAAGTAGGTAGCAGACAAATACCTAGAGAAAAACTTCAACACCGTCAAGTCACAACGTCTAAACTTTTCAAAGCATGCGAATTGCACTAATAACCACAGGATTCCGCGAGGCGCTTCCACCACTTCATCCGTCAGCACCGGCAGCCTCTCCTGGCTGCGTCCTCGACCACGTCCTTGACCGAGGAAGTCACCCTGCTTTCTCCCGGTTTCCCCCGACGCTGGTGTCTGTGGCTTCGCCCTTCACAGCCACGGGAGGGCCTGGGAGGTCTGTGAGCCGTGGGCCTCCCTGCCACCCCCGCCCCCGCGGTGCCAGCTTTGCTGCCGCGTGCTTCCGGCACTGGGGGGTCAAGGTCCCCACGAGACATGACCTCTGACCGCAGGGGTCCTCCCGCAGGCCACTGCTGTCCCCGTTCATCTGTCCGTGACTGTGAACCCCGCGGGTATCTCCCACCAAACCCCACTTCCCCCTTGGCTGGGCCCCGAGTGCCCATCGGCTCCACCCACGGGGAGGGTGACGGGGTGCACGGTGGGTGGAGGGACAGCCAGCTTAACCACTGACGGTTAAAAAGTCCCAGTCCTGCACATTTTTCCAAACAGTGTCCCCATGTGAACATGCTGATGGGGCCCAAAGCCCAATGCCCATGGCCTGGCGGTCAGCTCGCCCTGCCCGTCTCCTCCGTGCCTGGGCCGCAGAGTCCCCACCGCAGGAGCCCCGGGCAGGGCCTGCCCCCAGGGTCCCCGGACACAGCTGAGGGACGGAACGTTCCTCTCTTCCGAGTCTCAAAGCCCATGCAGCCCTTCTTGGGGCATCAGGCTTTCCTGGAGAAAGGACACCCTGAACCCGGATTCTGTCTCCCAAGAGGGAGCCAGGGCCAGAGGGCAGAGAAGGCTTCACAGAGCGGAGGTGGCCGGCTGGACACGTACCCTGGAGTCCTGGCCCATGACCGAGAGGGTGAGGCCCCCAAACACCTGCCGCCAGGTTGGGCTGCGGTGCTTCTCTGGCCCCAGAGTCCCCGGGGCAGACGGGCCACGCTGGTCCACATGCAGGTTCCCAGGGCCCAGCAGCGGGTGGCTGGCCCTGAACAAGCCCTCGGGGTTCTCGGGAACTGGACCTGCTAGCGTGACCTCCGGCCTCACGGGGGAGCCGGCGGTCATGTCCGGCCTACTCGTTCCTGAGCCATCCGCCCGCCCGCCCTCCAGCGTCCAGAGGGAACCTGGGGGTCTTGCCTCTCAGCCCTGACGAGTGTGGAGGGAGACGTGTCGGGGCGCCCCCCGCAGCCCTGGGGGCCACACGACCCCCGGGGCGAAGGTGGCTCAGTCCTGAGTGACCCCTCACAAACTGCGGCCCCCTGCTGGCTAACACCCGTCTTCCGGGGCGTCTGCAGCATCCGCCTTGCCCGAAAGGCCTTGGGTCCGAACCCACGCAAGACGAAGAGGCGGTTTTCCCGCTGCTGCAGAGAAGCCTCCCTCCTCCCCCGGGGACGGGCCCCCTCTGCCGGCCTTCGCGGCCTCCGGGCCGGCGGGACGGGGCTGGAGACCGGGGCGCGGTGCCGCCTGGCCCCGGACCGTCCTGCGCTGCCCAGCCACCGCGGAGCCCCGGTGCTGAGCGGACACGCGGCCGTTCGCCGTGTCTCCGCAAGGCCCAGAGGGAGCGCAGAAATAGGAACAGAGCTCGGGTGGTTTCCGGGGTCAGCCAGCGGTCCCTGCCGCCTCTTCCGCCAAGGACACAGGGGCTGCGCGCAGCCTCTCTCGGCCCGTGGCGCCGGCCACCCTCAAGTCGGGGTGGGTTGGATCGGGGGTGACAGACGCAGGCGCAGCCCGCGTTCGAGGTCGGAAGCCACGCAGCCTGAGCGGCCCCGCCCCCAACCCCGAGGCCACGCCCCCGCCTTCCAGAGCGGCCCCTGAGCCGCGCGGGGGCGGGACGCACCCAGGTCCCTGCCGCCCCGGAGCCACAGCGCGCCGCCAGCGCCCTCTCGTGGCAGCCTCGGGACGCGCGGGCGCGGGGGCGGGAGCGGGCGCTCAGACGCCAGAGCTCCGAGTCCCCGCGAGGGGCTCCGAGTGGGCACCCGGTGAAAGCTTCCCTCCACCGCTCCGCGCCCACTCACCACTTCTGCCCACGTTCGTGTGCACGCGTGTGCACACGTATGGGTGTGTGTGTGGGACCGCAAAGCAGTCCGTTAGGCTGGGCTCTTGCTCCCAAAAGTTCCTTTAAAGGACCCTAGACCAGGGCAGATGCAGCCTCAGTTCTTACCATGGGGACCCGACTCAGTGTGACCTCGGAAACTCACGGAAAAGCAAGGGCTCAGGCCCGCAACAGCTCTGGATGCCCATGCCCGTCCTCCAGGACCACACCTCCCTCGCCGCCTGCTCCTGTGGCCACAGGCTAGGTGTCCTCGGGAGCCCTGTTTCGGGGAGGCCCGGCTGGGCATGTGGGCACCTCCTGCACAGGGGACTCTGAAGGGCGGCCCGGGAGGTCCAGCACTACCACGGCCGACCCTGGCCCTCACCGCGCTCCGTGCTGGGGGGTACTGCCCCCGTCTGGCGTCCACCCAGTGCTGGCACGTGACCTGACTCGGTGACGTCTGCTTAATGAGGGAAAGACTGAGCAGATGAGGCCCCCCTGCCGGCCCGTGCCCCGCGGCAGCACCGCCCTTCAGCCGCCCCCACCATGCTTCTTTAAAAAACGACTTAGACAAACATGAACTCCAAGGGCGGGGGCTGGTCTCCCCTCCAAGCTCCTCCGTCCACGCAGCACTAGGACACCGTGGTTCTTCTCGAGGTGAAGCTCTCGGTGTCCAGGAACCCTCACCGCGAGAATCTAGTACTCGTGTGGCCGCCCCGCCCAGCCTCCCGGCGCCCCGCCCCCGGCGCAGGCTGCCCAGGTGCAGACACACGGACGTGTGTGCAGCTCTTCATTACACATGCGCGGTGTGCGCACGAGTGCGATTTCCTTTCACAGTAAGGACCAAGAGGCCCGGTTAAGGCTAGGCTTCAGACCCCGCCCCCTGGGCTCAGGCTCCACCCCGTCCCCAAAACACAGCCCTTGTGGGGTCCTCAAGGCGTGAGCAGAACAGGGAGGGGACGATGGTGTCTCGGGCACAGCGCCTGGGACTATCCGACAGTGACACACAGGTCAGTGCGTCCAGACAGAGGGCAGGACGTGTGCAAGTGGGGGTAGGGCCAGAGGGACACACAAGTGAATTAAGCCACACCACGCCACGTGCCTGTCACCAGCCTCAGGCTGGGAGGGTGGTGTTACCCGTGGAGTCCCACCTGTTCCAGAGCAAGGAATGCAGGGCCCAGCTGGGGTCAGGAGATAGGTGAGACACGGCACCAGCCCTGCCTTTCCCTCTGGGGACACAGAGCGCCAACCTGAGGCCAGCTCCCTCCGCCGTCTGGGCTCAGCGCAGCCACTCTGCACTGTCCATGAGGTGGACGGTTCGAGAAGGCCCCCTGCATGTAGGGCCCTGGAGGCGATGGGGGCCATGTCTCAGCCCTGGGGCAGCTGCCCGGGAAAGCACAGCGTTAACTACAGCCCACCCTCCGGGCGCCCCGACCCCGGCGGGTCCAGCCCTAAGTGGGACACTCGGCCTGCTCACCGGCCTCTTAATCACCGGCCAGTACGGCCCCCAGCGAAGGTCAAAGTCCCTCAATATGCTTTTCCAGAAATCACTGTGAAGCTCCACTCAGCCATTCAGCCACTTGTGGAGCCGCCAGCTGGAGAGGTGGCGAAGCTCGGAAGGGGTCTCCTGCCCCAGACGAGGGGTGTTGGCGGTCCGGACCCATCCCTGTCCCCACCTCCCATCCAGTCTTCTGACTTGGGGAGGGGCCAGGTGCACTGAATGGCCGGTGGGCGGGGGGGTGACCAGTGCTGACTAGATGCCACGGCTCCCTGGTGCCCAGACGCCCTCCGGGCTGGGTGGATACTGGGGCAGGAGGTGGGGAAGGACCGCCTTCAGAGCCTGACTTGTGATGGGAAGGAGAAAACTCAGGCTCTGCGCTGGCGGGCTTTCTTCTGGAGCCTTCCTTCTGTGAGTCAGAGTAGATCACGGCTTCCTCCTTAGCCTGCCCCTCCCACTTCCTGCCACCAGCTCCACGGGACCAGTGTCCACGTGGCTGTGCGGTTCCAGGCCCAGTGCCTCTGTGTACACACGGCGGACAAGGTGGGCTCTGCTGAGGGTCTGGGGTGACGCAGCTGGGCCCACGGCTCACAGAGGCGCCTCTGTCCAGTGGGCCCAGGGCTGTGAACAGCAGGGGCTGCAGAGAGGGTGGTCTGAGGAAGCTGTGGCCAGTGCAGTGACAACGACGGTGACCGTGAGCTCAAGGACTCCCGGGAAGCTTACTGTTCTTGGTCTCACCATCTATCGAGGAGTTGGTGGCAGGGGAACCCCAGAGGTCTCTCCAATGTCCGAGAGCAGCTAGGACATTGGTCCCCAAACTTTTTGGCATGAGGGACCGGTTTGGTGGAAGACACTCTTTCCACAGGCGGGGTGGCGGGTGGGGGTGGGGGAATGATGGTTCAGGCGGTCATGCGAGCTCCGGAGGGCATGCTGTGCGGCCCGGCCCCAAACAGGCCGCGGCCGGGCGGTTGGGGACCCCTGAGCTGAGACACCTTCCCTCGAGCGTTAGAGGCAGCACGGCCCACGCGCCACTGCGCAGAGACTGGAGCCGCGGACCTCGGATGATGCTCGGACCAGCCATAGTCCGAGCAGCAGGGAAAATGAGACCTCGTCGGCACCTCCAGGCCTGACAGAGGTGGCTCCACCCCTCAGACAGGTGAAGGTGCAAAGCCGCCAGGTAAAAGGGGCGGTGCCAGAGGCCCCGTTCAGCCTGGCGGTGGTAGGTGGGAGCCTCCAGGTCAGAGAGGGCCGGCGAGACGTGGATGGAGAGATGGACGGAGCCCCGCGTGGATGGAGCGGCGCTGCAGGGACAGAGTCCCAAGTGGGCGGAGCCGTGCGGCGCGGACGGGGCCCTGCGGGGGTGAAGCGGTACCCCGAGGCGTCTACACCACGAACTCCTCGGGGTGGTGGTCTTCTCCGAGCAGGTCCAGGGAGCGGGAGTTCACGGACCTCCTCGGCCCGGGGTCCAGCGCGCGGCGGAGGGGGCAGCTGCGCGGGGCGGGGCGCGGGGCGCGGCGCGGGGCGGGGCGCGCGTCGTCCACGCTGCGGCTGTGCGGGGCCGCGGGGCCGGCTGCCGCCCGGGCCTCCGGCACCTGCAGGGAGAGACCAGGAGGCTGTCCTGCAGCCGCCTCACCCTCCCCTCCATTCTCTCCCCCTCCCGCCCCCGCCCCCGCCCCCGCCTCCGCTGAACTCCCACCTCCTGCGGGCCCCCGCCCGCCCGCCTCCCTCTGAGTCAAATCGCACCCCAACATTCACTCTCTTTCCAGGGTCACCACCCGCCCACTGGGGCTCCCCCAGGTCCGCCCTAAGCAAGGCCCGGCGCCTCCAGCTACCCCTTCCTCTGCCCCACCTCCCAGGGCCACTGGCTTTGGCCCCCCTCCTGCTCCTGGGGGCAGGGGCGCAGCCCCCCAGAGCCCCGCACTCCTGGGGCCCGAGCTGTGCGGGCCTTGTTCACACCGCCCACCGCCTGGGAAGGGGGCGGGGCCGGTGGCCGCACCACACGGCAGGCGGAACTCTCAGCTCTCAGCCGCGGAGGACCCAGCTCCTGACCCGCCTCGCTCCCTAAAGCCTCACCGGTCCCCCACTGCCCGACGAGTCTCCCGGGGACCCTCGGGCGGGCCTGGGGCCCCTGACCTGACGAGGCGCCACGCAGAACAGGGAGAGGCCGCCTGGCCCACGTGGGGACCTACCTGGTGCAGGGCCTCAGCGCTCGGGCCCCTCGTGCTCACCAGCGTGACCCGCACCGCGGCCAAGGGCTGCTGGGGAGAGGCTGCGAGGAGGGCGAGGGCACGTGAGCAGGGCCCGGGGACACCCGCCTGCTCCCTGCAGAGGGCAGCCCACCCCAGGGCCCCAAACTCTGAGATGAGACTGGGTGCCTCTATGGTTCCCGCACTCCCCCTCTCAGGCCTCGGGGTCACAGAGAGGTGCGCTGTGACCTCGGCCTCCTCCCTGCAGGTCATCTGGAACCCCAGACTGTCACGTGTCTTCTCCACGTGAGGTGTCGGAGCCCTTTCGAGGAGCGATGGTTTCTGTGGGCGACCTGGGCTCCTCCCCTTAGGTGGTCTCGGCCTGTCCCAGCCTTCTCCCTGCGTGGTCCCCCAGGACCCCACCCACTCCCCGCCCCCCGCCCCCCCCCCCTCACACTGCCCTGTCCTTGCGCACTGGGCTGCTTTAGTTGTCCAAGTGCTCTGATGTCTAATCAAAGCAGGCTCTTACTGGGCAAACACCATCTTATCATTATTATTGCTCATACCAGATTGCAGACCACACACTTGGGCAAAACCTCAGAGATGGAGACCGATCTGTCCTTTATCGCTCAGAATATAAAGGTGGACACGGCAGGTTGACCAAAACCACCTGACACTGTGTGATCTTGGCTGACCTTGGGTAACCCTGAATGACTCTGGTTGGCCCTAGGTGATCTTGGGTGACTCTAGGTGACCCTGGGTAGCCCTGGGTGATCCTGAATGATTCTGGGTGACCTTAGGTGACCCTGAATGACTCTGGGTGGACTTGGGTGATGCTGGGTGACCCTGCATAACCTTGGGTGACTCTAGGTGGACCTGGGTGGCCAGGCCCTGAGGCTGGTCCCCACGATTACCCATTGCATCCACTCTCAAAGACGCTGCAGGTGCTCAGGGAATAGCAGAGCCTGCGTAACCTTCCTGGGGTGACAAGGAACCACTTCAGGGCCCCCACTCCCAGACCTACTGCGGAAGCATCCTTGGGGACAAGGAGCTCATGCTAAGCCGGGTGGGTGCTTGGTCCTAGAATGGCTCATAAGTGGCCGACTGTCATGTGACTTCTACTGACCCAGTGGGTAGCAAGAGAGAAACCTGGCTGAATGCTTTCCGATGGGATCTTACATGAGGGACACTGGCCAGGCTAGGCTCCCTAGGAGCTACCAGCTGCAGGGGGATTGAAGGACCACCACCCGCTGCGTCTTGCAGGGAGGGCCCTGTCCTCCCTTCTTTGCTCCCAGGCCCTGTGGTGGAGGGGCCCGTGTAACAAGGTCCCCAGAATCTGGGTGACGAGCACCCCAGCCTCTCCCGCCACCCACAGCGATGACCCAGCCGGCATCTAGCCAAGCAACACACTCACCTTCCCCCTGGTCCCGGGTGTCGCCCTCAGGCCCACCTCTGCCACCACCAACTGTGCCACGGCTGCTCTGGCTGGTCCTGGAGCTGCTGGGCGGCTCCTCCCCGTGGAGCGCTGCAGCCCCGACGATGGGCTCATCCACCGACATCTCCCCGGGCTCCACGGGCCCCGCCAGCTGGGAGTCGGCCTCGATGCCCGACGAGTGGGAGCTGCAGTGGCTGCCAGACGAGAGGAGTGAGAGGCGGTGCGGGGGACGCCAGCCTCCGTCCCTATTGTCCCCGCTGCCAGGGGAGCCGGGGGACGGCCTCCTGGCCAGGTCCAGGTCCAGGTCCAGCTCTAGCACGTCGCTGACGCAGGACTCCCGGTAGCACTTCTTCTCTGTGCGGGGGGAGGGGGAGGGCGCTGGTGTAAGAACAGCGCTGGAGATGGAGCCGCAGGTGGCCGACAGAGGCCCAGGGGTCCAGCCACCGCCAGGCCCAGGAAGATGCAGAGTCGGGGGAGGGAAGTGCCACCCAGAGATCAGGGCCCCGAGTGTCCGCTGTCACAGCCCAGGCCCCCAGGTGGGATCTGTCACCGGCAGCCGGTAAACTCCTAACACTCGCCCTTGTGCTCACGGCCCTAGGGCTCCCAGGTCTCAGTGCGAGGGACCCCAAGCAGCCCCCGCAAGCAGGTGTGCACACATGTGCACACAGGCACTCCATGCTCACACACACATGCGTGCATTGCCAGGGCCTCCAGGAACCGCGTGGGGGTTACTGCAGCCCTTGCCTCGCTTCCCCCCTGGCCCCCATCTTTAGAATCAGGCCCCAGGAGAGCTGGAGGAGTGGGGTCGCCACCACCCCCTTGCCAACGCCCCCTCTGGGAAAACAGGGTGAGACGCGGGCTGCCGCGCCCAGTGTCCGACCTAGACTGCAGAGGAGGGGTGGGCGCAGAGGGGACGGCCCCACCTTGGGCCTCCTCCAGCTGCCGCAGCCGCTGCAGCGCAGGCTGCAGGGTCAGGTGCAGCTGGTGGCTGGTGCTGAGCAGGTGCAGCAGGTGGCGGGAGCGCCAGGAGCAGCCCGTGCGGTACACCAGCTTCCGGGCCGCGGGCAGCCCATCCGGCCAGAGCTCAAACCTCTTGCCCTGAGCAGAGAAGAGACGCGATGTGACGTACCAAGAAAGCCAGAGGACAGCATCAGCCAGGCCCTCTGCTGGGGGCTCTCCTGTTTCTGTCCTGCCACCAGATTTCTCCTGGGGGTGCGGGTGGGGGAGGGGCCTCAGGGCAGCTGTAACCCGGCACCCACCGCGCTGGGCCCGGGGAGGTGGACCCCATGGGCCCACGGCCGTGTTGGGCCCTCGAGTTCAGCCTGCACCCAGGACCCACCGTCCCTGCCACCCGCCCAGCGCCAGGCCCGGCCCAGGGCGTCTGTGGCCTCCTCCTCGCCCCCTTTTATTGTCCCCACCCAGGAGCCAGAAGTCCTCCTGGTGACGAGAGCCAGGACACCCAGCCTGGCAGGAGGGCACTTCCAGGGGGCGGGGCCATCTCCACGCGGGACACTCCCCAGGCCTCGGGCTATGCCTGCACCTCGTGGGCCATGACATGCCTGGTCAACGTCCCGAAGGATAAGCGTCTGCCAGGCTCCTCTGGGCTCCTGGGGGCTAAGACACCCCCGCCCCCAGCCCCGACCCCATCAGACACGCACCAGAAAGGCCAGCTTCCCGATGTGGCGCCAGGGGAAGTCGTAGAGCAGCTGTGGAGCGCGGTTCACCTCCTGCAAGACAGCAGGGCCTCGTGCACAGGGCCAGCCAGAGGGAAGCAGCAAGACCAGCCCCCGTGGGGGAGGGGAGGGGGCGTTAAGGAGAAAGAGGAGGGGGATGGGGAGGGGGATGGGGAGGGGAGGGGGGAGGGGGGAGGGGGGAGGGGAGGGGGGGAAGGGGGAGGGGGGAGGGGAGGGGGGAGGGGAGGGGGGAAGGGGGAGGGGGGAGGGGAGGGGGAGGGGGAGGGGGGAGGGGAGGGGGGAGGGGGGAGGGGAGGAGGGGGAGGGGAGGAGGGAGGGGGGAGGGGAGGAGGGGGAGGAGGGGGGGAGGGGAAGGAGGGCCCCTGCCGGTCACCTGATAGACCTGCACCCCTCTGAGGGTCAGTCCCAGGACAATGGTAGGTCGGTCCTCCTTCTTATCCTAAGAGGACACAGACGTTGGCAAGGTCTAGAGCCCCTGGCCTGGGGTTGTGGCCCCCCTCGCAGACCCTCGCTGGTGGACCAGGGGTGCCTGAGGGCTGAGGTGGGGTCCCCGGGCCTCCTCCCATTTCCCCTGTGATGCTGGCTGGGGGTCCTGGCCCTAGGACAGCCGTGGGGACTCTGTCCCTCCTGTCCTGGGTCGGGGTCCCAGCCGCCCTGTGGACCCTTGGGGAGGTGCGTCCCAGGCCTGAGCCACCCTCCCCCACCTGGCGTCCCCGCAGCTGGACCTTGTACAGCCTGAAGAAATGGACGGGCACGTCCTCCAGCCGGCAGGCCTCCCGGATGAAGCGCAGCACGGCCTCCTTGGGGCTCAGGCCCCCCTGCTCACGGTGCAGGGTGGGCGCGTGCCTGAGGATGTAGGCGCTGCCCCTCTTGGTGATGATCTGAGGAGGGAGCCGCCAGCCATCTGTCCAGCCTGCTCCCCCTCCAGCCCGGGGTCCCACCCCCCCCCCGGCCCCTGGAGGTGGCGCCCAGGATGGAGAGAGGGGCCTCACCCACTGCGGGAAGTAGGCCTGCGGCTCAAAGTAGCGGCCCGAGTGTGCCGGTTCGCGGTAATCGCCCAGGTCGGCCTGCAGCCCGTAGGCAGCCAGCAGAAAGTAGGCCTCCTCCCGGTGGGCGCACTGGGACCGCAGCACCCGCTCCTTCAGGTGGCAGTAGTACAGGTGCCTGGCCGTCCTGTCGCTGGCGGGCGAGCGGGCTCGGGAGCGCTGTCCCCCTGCAGCCCGCGGCCTCCCACCCCGCCAGTCACCACCCCCCGCCCGCCACGCCCCGTCTCGTTGCCCCAGGGCCCCAGGACCCTCAGGGCCCCGAAGCGGGGGAGGTACAGGCGGATGTGCTGCCGCCCCCCTGCTGCTGAGAAGCCAGGTGAGCCTGACTTCGGGCAGGGCTCCTGGGACCCAGGACTCTGCAGACCTGGTTTATAGCCGCCTCCTAAGAGACAGGCCCCTCTCTTCTGCTAATTTCCCAGCACACACAGGGAGCAGGGCCCCTGGGAAGAACAAGTTCAGATCTTCTAACACTACTACCAGCGACTGACGTCACAGCACGGGGCAGCCACGCTCCCTCCCCGCAACCTGCCTGTTTTCCCCTCTGAGACTTTTCCAGAACCTTCCCCCCCACCAGCTCTCTGCCTGGGGAGGCTTGTGGGGACCCCGGCCCACTTGCACCTGCTCAGGGGGTTCCTGGGACACGGGCCCCGCTTACCCACCCCCGGTCTGGGGTAACTCAGTTCCTGGGGCGCCCCAGCATCTGTATTTTCCCACATGCTCTGGTGGGGTTCTCTCGGGAAAGTAGGCCCAGGAACTCAGAAGGAGGCCCTGCAGGTGTGCCAGCCTGGGGCCCTTTCCCACCCGGACGGGGCACCAGCAGCTGGGCGCGCAGCCCAGAGCAGGAGGAGGTCCCACTTACAGAGGAATCCGCAGACCCTCCAGCACACACCTGGGAAAACCCCACCCTGGGGCATAAAATACCTGTGTTCGAAACACTCTCTTGCTTCTGCCCTAGTCTTTACATGTTGGTTAATTAAAAAGAATGGCTGCGCCTCTGCCCCCCAAGCAACAGCGATACCACATCCTGACAGGTGGTCACCCTTCCGGGAACGTGCCAGAGAACTGGCGAGCGACTTTACCTGATAAGCCTTCCGTTTTCCACGTAGTACTGCACCCTGAGGAAGGCCACGAAGGGGGCCCCGGGCCTGCCGCTTCCCTGGGGGTGGAAGGGTGGAGAGAAGGCGGTGCTGAGACCTGGGGGGAGGGGGCTGACCCCTGGCTGGTGCTCAGGAGGGAGCCATCACCTGCATCGCTTCAGACCCAGCCCGAGGTCACAGCTCAGGTCTGTACTGCGGGGCAGTCCATGATTTTACGTCACTTTGTTAAAAGGAAAAGCTGAGCAAATGTCCAGAACGCTCAAGGGCGCGCACCTGCACCCACGGGGCTGGCTTCCCTGCGCCCGCAGACTCCGCGCCGGGACCTGGGGCGGGGGCCAGCAGCTGGGCCTCCCGGGCCCCTCCACCCTGCCCTCCCCCGCCTGGCAGTTTAGCTCACTCTATGTCTTTCTCTCTTCCAGTCCTTTGAGAAGTATTTGCTGAGCTTCTGCTCCAAATCCATGAAGACGTGCTCGCTGTCTACAGAGAGAAGCAGGGCCTGGAGCAGAGCGTGCTGGGAGGGGCCCATGTGCGACCAGTCACACGTGGTGGCCTCCTCGGCGTGGCAGGCTGAAGGAGCGTGTCTCCTGACATCCAGGCTTTGCTGGGTGGTTTTCCCAAGTGTGGAATCTTTAGATACTGAAACCTAGGCACTGACATCGCGATGGCACTGGAGCTGGTCCTTGCCGGGAGCGTGACGGTCCGGAAGGGTCTTCCTCCCAACAGCCCCTCTCCCAGCTGTAGACCGAGTCCTTCGAAACTGGAAAGGCCTGTAAACCTGGGACCAGGCTCCCCAACTTCAAGTCAAGACACATTAACGTGGTAATGCTGGGAATGGTCACGGGGGACCCTTCTTTCCAAATTCTACGCTCTGTGTTTTTGGACTATTACTACCACGTGTTTCCTTTGTAAGTTGGAGAAAAATGAGATTATTCTAGAGAGGAGCATCGGCGGGCCAGCCTCCCTCCGTTACTGTCAGGCTCAGCTCCAGAACCGGTGACTCTCAGGGCCTCGACTGCGCCACCTGCAGGCCCCTCTCTGAGGACAGCAGGACAGCCTGACCCCTCCCAGCTCCACGAGGCAGCCTTCGAGGGTATAGACGGGGCGGTGCCAGGGGACCAGGGCGGGGCCCGCCACACCACTCAGCAGCCCCCGCCTCAGGATGGGGTGTGCCTGCCGTGTGCAGGCTCTGGGCTTGGGACCCTGAGCCAACCCCCGCATCCTTGCATCCTCAACACCTCGGCTGTTATCTCTGCTCACTTTGCAGAGGAGGAAACCTGGCCTTGCAGAGGCTTGGAAACACGCCAGTCACACGGCTAATAAAACCCTGGTAGGGGTCCTAGGGTAACCCCCTCCCCACCCCCAGGCCAAGGACCCTTGAAGCCCGGGGTCAGCAAAGGAGGGTCCTGGGCCAAGCAGAGCACAGACGGGCTCCTCTGCTACATAACGTCTGTAGCCGCTTTCGTGCTCCAAAGCCAGAGACACGCACTATCTGGCCCTGTACAGGAAGTGTGCCCACCTCTGCTCCGAGCAAGCACTGCTCTTCATTCATCTAGACTGTCCTCTGTGGCCTGGAGGCTCCCCCAGGGTGGTCGGAGCCCACAGGCTTAGCCATCGCGTGCCGTTTGACCTTGGCGGCGCTGTTAAAGGATCGGGGTTTTGTCTAAGGAGCCCGCACTTGGGAACAGGAGTGAAAAGCCAAGCCCACCTTGCAAGGGCTACAAGGGCCCTTTTTCACATGTGATTATCTAAATCACCTTCCTGCTCCTTCCAAGCTCCCCGCCAAGTTCACGATAAAGAATAGAAAGAAACAAACCACCTTCAGCTTAAGTTCAAGCTCTAGAAGAAAAGTCCCGACAGCGTCACTAACCTAGACGACAAAGGCGCTAGAAATGGATCGAATGTATTGTTTCTCAAAGTCGCCCACTAGCCCCCCAGCTGCAGCCCACCCGCTGGACATGGGCTTCCAGCACTGCCCACCTGAACCCATGGGCCAATCTCGCACCACTAGAAGCAGGGCCCAGACGTGGCGTCCTGTGACAGACACGCCCAGGGCCAGCCCTGCGGTACGTGTGATGCTGTCCCACCCAGAAGGCTGAGTGGAGTGACTGGGCGGTCCCGCCAACTTCCGGGACAGGGAAGTGTGGGGTGAGAGCCAATTTAGGTGATGCTGGGAGGAAACGGGATCCTAGAGTGTGGGGCTGCCAGTGGGACAGTGGACGCACTGGCCTCAGCGAGCCACTGGCATGAAAAAGGGGTGTCAGGAGCTGCATGTGTCCCCAAATTCTTATGTTGGAGCCCAAACCCCCAGGGCCTCACAACGTGACTGTATTTAGAGCTGGGCCTTCTAAGAGGTGATTAAGTTAAAATGAGGTCATTAGGGTGGATCCTGATCTGGCGGGACTGGGGTCCACATAACAAGAGGAGCTCAGACACAGACCTGCACAGAGGGATGGCCACGTGAGTTCAAGGGGAGAAGACAGCCAAGTACACGCGGAGGAGAGAGGCCTCAGGAGGAACGGCCCCACTGACCCCGGGATCTCAGACCTCTAGCCTCCGCACTGCGAGAAATGTCGTTTACGCCGCCTGGTCTGAGGCCTCTGTTACCTGAGGCCGTGCAGGCTGCGCAGAGGCTGGTTCTGATCCTAAGAGGTTTAGGGACCAGGTGACAAAACACAACGCGGGGACGCTATTTGGGTCCTTATTCTTACAAAGCAGCTATAAACAGACATTTCCGAAACAACTGGGAAATTTAAACATCAAGCGAATATTAAATAATATCAAGAGGGGCTTCCCTGGTGGCGCAGTGGTTGAGAGTCTGCCTGTCGATGCAGGGGACACGGGTTCGTGCCCCGGTCCGGAAAGATCCCACATGCCGCGGAGCGGCTGGGCCCGTGAGCCATGGCCGCTGAGCCTGCGTGTCCGGAGCCTGTGCTCCGCAACAGGAGAGGCCATGGCGGTGAGAGGCCCGCGTACCGCAAAAAAAAAAAATAAAAAAAATAAATAAAATAATAATATCAAGAAATTGTTAATTCTGTTGGGTGTACAAATGGCATTGTGGCTATTTAAGAAAATATTCTCTTTCAAGAGATACGTAAAGAGTATTTAGGGATGGAGTATCATGAAGCCTGGGATTTATTTTAAATAACCAGCAAAACGTTCAGGGTTCAAAGGAGCAGGTTTGCAAAAGGTTGGCAACTGCTGCATGCTGTTGTCTCTACTTTCAGGGATGTCTGAAAATCCTCAAAGTACTTTTTCAGTAAAATGGGCATTGCGTCTCTCCTCTATCCTGCAGGGCTACCTGCAGGACGGGGGGCTGGCTGCGCGGCCCGCCGTCCTGGGCAGAGGGAGACTGGGGTGGGCCTGTGAACGCCACTGGCCCCCTGCTTCTCCCTCTGAGACCTCCCTGCTCCGGCGGCCAGCCTGCCACCCCTCCCCCGACGTCCCTCGATTGCTTTACTCCCGGTGGCCGGCCTTCAGGTCCATCCTCACTCCGCGTCTGGAGCCCCCAACGTGCCCAGCCACTGAGTCTGAGCCCGCCTGCACGTCCCACACCCAGACCCCAGCGGGGCCTCGGAGGGTCAGGTGGTGGCGGCACTGCACCTCAAGCCCTGGCGGGGGGACCCAAGGGCTGGCGGCTGTCCTGGACCAGAGAGGCCCGGAGTGGCACACGCCCTCAGCTAAGCCACCTCCAGATGCTCCAGAGGCCCAGGCTCCCAAGTGACAAAGCTCAGGAGGAAGAGGGTACCCCTAAACCCAACCACCGCGTCCCAGGGGTAGGGCCCCCCCAGAGCCTGTGACCCCCTCCCCTCAGGGCTCCGGGTCTCAACGAGTCCCCGCACGAAGTCACCACGTGTGTGCGTGCCCTCTCTCTGCTTTACCGCCCGCGTGTGCCCGGTCCTACGCCACGAGGCCTGTGCCGCGAAGTGAGCGGTCCCGCCACCTACCCCAGCCCCCCGCTCAGCCTCCACCAGGCCCACCAGGACCCTCTCTGGAACGATGGGGACTTCATTTCCATGAAGCGGGAAACTTCTAGAACAAGACGACAGACTTGTGGAGGAATGGGCACTGGCAACCCTCTCCTCCCCCAAACAAACCAAGCTTCTTAGAAACGCTTAGAAACGCTTAGAAACGCTCGCGTCCTGATTGGTTGTCTGCGAGGGCCAGGCACAAGGCGGCGGCGGCCAACGGCTAAGACGGCGATTCTGGACGGAAGTGTAAACTGGGGCAAAGCTACCCATTAACTGAGCTTTCCCTGCAAACTGGGAAAAGTCCACTAATATTAAAATTTAACCCAAAGCCGCTCCTCCAGGACGTGAACCCCATGCTGGGCGCCGGGCCCCCTGCCTGCAGCACCGTCTTACCGATGTCCCCGATTCTGTCCGGGGCCCGGAAGTGGGGAGCGATTTCCTGACAGGAAAAAAGGCGGTTGTCCTGAGCTCTACCACCTCCCCCGGGCCAGGCTGGGGGTCCCACATGGGACACTCCAAGTTCACGCCAGGGGACGCACGGCCAGGTCTAAGGGCAGGAATTCCCATGGGGACCTTGACCTGTGACCTCACCTCATCCTCCTTCTCTTCCCTGCTTGGTCCGCGCCCCCGCCCCCCGCCCCCCAAGTCCCTAGGCACTCGGCCACCAGAAGTCCCAGGGCTCGGCTCTCAGCCATGCTGAGACGAAATTACAAGCTCCAAAGAGAGCCTGGCAGGGACGGGAGCCGCACCAGTGACCACTGTGCTCAGGGCCCGGAGAGGTCAGGCGGCCCAAGCACGGAATCTTCTCTGCGGCTGGGCCGAGGGACCCCACGTGGGACGAAGGCCTGGGTCATCACGCAGGGGCCACCGCAGGACTGTTTCCCTCAGAGAAATGCTCACGAGTCTGCAGGACACGCTGCACGGACGGCCGAGGGAGAGGCCGGGTCCTCAGAGCCCATGTCCCCATGGGGTCTCCCCATCTCGCTCAGCCCCCACCTGGACGCCTGCCTGGGGTGCACAGGCTGGGGGATACAGGCGGAGGGTCAAGCTCCCCTGCTCTGCCCTCTGTGCTCGTCCACTCAGCCCGGGGCCTGGAGGGAGCCTGGAGGGAGCCTGGGACAAGGGGACAAGGCGGCCGCCCCACCTCGTCTGCCAGCACTGCCCCTCCTCACACCAGGGGTCCACGGAGGCTCCATCTGACCCACGGCTCTGAACTGGGCCCTGCACACCCGCAGGGCCCAGGGCTTCCAGAAAGCAAGCTTCCAGCCTGCTCACCCTTTCTCTCCAGAGGAGGGGAGTGTGCAAGTGTATATGTGTGTGTGTGCATGTGTGCACCCGTGTGAGAGCATGTAAATACGTGTGTGCCTATAGTGTGAATATGTAAGGGTATGAGTGTGCCAGCATGTGAGTATGTAAGTGCGCACGTGTGAATGGGTTAAGTATGTAAACATGTGAGACAGTGTGCACGAGTGTGGTTGTGTGTGTGTGTGTGCGCGTGAACACTTGAACACGTGCGTGTGTGCCTGAGTGCGCATGTGTGTGAACGTGCAAGTATGTAAATACCTGCATGTGTGAGCATGAGTGCGCGCGCCTGTGCTCCGGTGCAGCGAGGGGGAATCGCCCAGACACCCTGGTGCCCTTGGAACACGTGGGCACCAGGCAGCACCAGGCGGAGGCCTGGGGTCTCCTTCAGACTCAGCCCCAAGCACCCGCTCTCCCGCCCTTGGAGGGGCCCCGGGGGCCCAGGGTCGTCAGGCGACACTTGCTTACTTCTTATCACACTGAGGCCAAAGAAGTGGGCTTCTCTGATGCCGGCCAGGTCGCACACCTGCTGGAAGAGCTCGTGCCCGGCGGCCTGCACCTGCGATAGAGATGGGAAGTGCTCAGGGCGCCGAGCAGGGCGACCCCTGGAAGAGGAGGGAGTCCAGAGGAGGGTCCACTGAGCCAGGCTGGTGGGCAGGGGGTCTGGCTCAGCAGGCTTCCCGCTCAGCAGGGTCAGGGCTCGGGGTCCCTGGTCACTCCCCAGGCTGACGGCTAGAAGTCCCCCCAACACAGCAGGCCGCCTGTGAGAGGGTGGGACCCTCACGAGGGCGGGGGCGGCGTGTCCAACCCCAGGACAGGAGGCTGCTCCCTCCAAGGATGGGGTGTGGGAGGCTCCGTGCCCCCAGGAACCCCACTGGGCTCTCTCCTCACCCTAAGCCAGCATCGCTAGGTGACTCCTGAAAGCGGGGCTGGCATCTGGGCACCCCTGAAAGGGGCGTGTGCTGCAGGGGAGGCCCATGTCTCCCCACGCCCCAGTTCTGCCACAGCAGCCGTCCTGCCCCACAGGTACCTCCTGCCGGGCTTCAGGGCCCAGGCCCAGCCCCGGCGCCGTCACCTCCCCACCCCTCCCCGCTCCCACGCGGCCTCAGTCCTGGGTGTGCGTCCACACCTGCACGAGTGAGGTCTCTCTTGCGTCGGTGTGTGTACACGAAAGGGCGGGCTCTCACCCTCACCACAACTATTAGCCAGTCGGCTTTCCATTATCCACAAATGCTTCGTTACACCTAAAACGTTAACAACGTCTTTATATCAGCCATCTCACACGTTCAAATTTCCGGTTGTCTCACAAACGTCAACGTTTTCGAGCTTTGTTGATTTGAATCCAGACTCAAGGAAGGCCCCACCCCAGGACCTTTCCCTGGCCGTTGATTTGTTGGGCACACAGGGTCCTTTATCCCGTGGCCGACACATCTCCCTGGTGGGTCTTGTCCTCTGTCCTCTGTGCTTCCTGGGCCGGTGATTGGTCCCCACAGACCTACGTTGTTGTCTGGCGCCCGTGTCCGTGAGGCCGGCTGGTGGAGGCTCGGGTTCACCGAACGGAGACCCATTTACCGGGGGCAGCTGAGGGGCTGGAGTGCGACGGCCCGGGCAGCCTGAGGACGCTGGTCGCAGGCTTCCCGGGGACGGGCGGAGCTCCTGCGACTCGGGGAGTCCCACTTCTTAGTGGTCAGTGCCCGGGAGGCCGGCCTTGTCATCGTCCATCTGATCTGGTGAGGGACAATCCCTCCGCCCGCGATGACGGTGACGCATATTCGCAGCAAGGCTTTTCCCAGCCCATGGCTTCCTAATGCTTGGTGTGAAGACGCACGCGGTACAGTTAAATACGGGGTCCTCCCTCACTGCTAGCCCAGTGCACACACCCCGGAAGTAACTTCCTCTGCTGGCTCCGCGTTGCAGGGCCAGGAGGGCGAGGCCACAGGCACTGGAGGCTGGCTTCGTGGGCCCCGTCGCAGCCAAGATCCACGTCTCCATCTAGAGGGTTCAGCTCTGCTCTGGCTGCACAGTCCTTCAGGAAGACCTTCCCGTGAATTTCACCGAGGAACCAGGCTCACATAGGGCAGGGCCAATGCCCCAGGACCTCCCCTCCCCCTACCCTGCCCCAGGTCCCCTTGCTGCACCCTCCCTGTGGCATAAGGCACCTCTAAGGACACAGCGAACCCCCGGAAAGCCCATCGATCAGCTCCAGCATCTCATTGCTGGATGGGGACGCCGAGGCTTGGGGCCCTTGACTCCAGTACAGAAGTGTGTCCCTGAGCAGAGGAGAAATTCCCAGGACTCAGGCAAGACATTCCCGGGAGCGATGGGGCATCTCAGACCCCTTCCGCCCCCTCCCAAAGGCAGCTCCAAATCAGCCCCGCAGGGACCAGCGCTCTTCGCCAGACCCCTCCCACTTCAAGTGCTGCGTTTCACAAACCACAGTTATCCTTCAATGAGGTTACCCCCCTCCCCCAGGGGCCAGCCAACTTTCTAGGTGCTTTCTGTTGCCTCTCAACTCAACTAAGACAGGCAGACAAGGTGAGAGTAGGAAGGAAAGACAGACACAGAGATTCCGTCTTCCTCTGATTGGGCCCTAGACAGCCCGAGCGTCCGCGATGGCTGAACACATGAGATAGACATTTCCACATGGACGTTAGCTTCCCGAGTTCTCCGTCGCCCTCGCACCCTGCACCCTGCGTTCCCAGAAGGGAGATGCAGAAACAGGAACTTATTTCTCACAGTCAGCAACATCTATCAGGAACACTCCCTTCACGGGCCAAATGGGAGGGCTGACCCCTCCCCGGCGTGCCTCCAAGACGGGGCCTGGGGCTCCAGAGCGCCCGCCCCCCGCCCCTCTGGCTCTGCTCCCCTGCAGGCAGGGGGCCACACCTACAGCGAGAACGCAGACGGGCTCTGGAACCAGGCGGCCTGGGCAGCAGCCCCAACTCGGCACCAAGTGCTCGCCAACCCTGGGCCTCAGCTTCCCGTCTTTGAGATCAGACCAGCGGGGGGCAGGGCCCCGGCTGCGCGTGGAGAGGGCTAAGGGAGGGGGCAGAGCCGGACACACGGGGGCACCGGTTAGCGCAGGAGGAGCTGCTCCGGGCCGAGATGGGGAAGAGAGACCTCGACCTCGGCTCAGACACGCCTGGAAGGGCCACTACAACCGAGCTCCAGAGACCGCCTGGCACCGGAGGGCTCAGGCCACTTCATTTTCTCTCGGGCAACTGGAATGAGGTGGAAAGACGTCAAAATCCCGGCTGGAGGCGACCTGGCCCTGCACTGACCCACTAGACGCCCCGTGTCCGGAGTGCCGGAGCTGGGGCGCAGGCAGCCCACGGTGCAGGCTCTGAGCTGCCATGGGGCACAGCAGCGGGCCCACAGACGGCCGGCTTATCCGGTGTGTCCCCGTGGGTGTTTGTGCTCAGGCCAGGCCCCACGCACCCCTACAGCTGCTGTACAGAGACGGGGGCTCCCCTCCCCGGCTCTCCGTACCCCCGCTCCCCGGGAGGTCCCGTCGGGGAGGGTCTCTGCGGGGCCGGGAGTCCCTGTGCGGGGCCAGCACGCAGCCCCTCTCTCATTCTGGGCGCTCCTTCACAGGGAGGGAGGGGCAGGTGGGGCCGAGCCTGCGGGGCGCCCTGAAGACGTCTGCGTGGCAGCCGCTGTCCCCGGAGTGGCCGGGGGCCTCGGGAAGGCGGTAGAGGCGAGCTTCGTCCCCAGGGGTGCACTGGTCCTCACAGACGAGGTGGCATTCAGAGTCGGGCACACACCCCCTCGGCGATGAGGCTTCTTAGCTAATGGCTCTGACTTCAAACAGCTGCATTGTCTGGTGGGAGCTTGCAGGAGTCACACGCTTCCTAAAGAGAGCCTCCATCCTGTACCTGCGCCTGCGTGTCATCCTGCGTGTGGAGTGAATCCATGGACGCCTAAGCGACAATTCACATCTCCCCTGAAAGGACAACCTGAGTCACGTGGCCATCAGGTAGAGGCCAAGCAGGGTCTCTCACGGACACTGTCGAGCGAACCCCTGCTCCGCTGTCCCCAGCCCAGCGCTTCGGGGCTGCCCTTCCCAGGGAAGGCGGGAGCCACCTTCCTGGGAGGACAGACCCGCGGCCTCGCCCCTCCAGGCAGGACCTCACGGTCACCCGCAGACAAGGTGTGGGCGGCCTGACTCCCATCTGCCAGGTCTGAATCTGGTTCCGTCAGCAGCTTTAGTGTTTATTCCAGGCCGAGGACGCAGCTGCCCTCAGCTCCACCCCCGCCTGGGTCACGGGAAGAGGCTCCAGAAGGGATGCGCCCCTCGGAACAAAGTCTGCCCACGCAGGCGCCGGACGCTGCGGACTGTGTCTGGCCTGGGCCACAGCCGGGGGCTGCAGACCGAGAGGGACACGCTGGGTAAAGGCGGCCAGGGCCAGCGTCCGTTTCTCTAAGCGGGGCAGTGGTGTGATTAGAATACAGCGCGGTCCCAGGGGGCAGGCCCGCCAGCGCACTGGCCCCATGTGCTCCCGACAGCCACCCCTCACACGTGGCCTGGCTCACCCCATAGCCCCTGCTGCCCCCCGCTGTCGCCCACCCAGCCCTCCTCCGCGCTCACCCCCACGGCCAGCCGCAGCCGTTCCCGCGTGGGGAGTAGCACCAGGACGTCCCTGCGCTCCGAGGGCATCTCGCCGTCCCAGGGCCACTTCCGCCAGCCGCACGTGGGGTCTCAGGACCAGGAGCCCTCCATCCGCCCTGCAGGAGAGAGCTCGTCAGGGGCGCGGCACCGGAGGCACAGGACCGTGTGTCACCACGCGTGGGCCCTCTTCCACCGGCCGGACACAGGTGCGGCCCTGCGCCCCCAGACTCACCCAGCTCCGGGCTCCCTGGGGACAGGCACCCTGCTGAGCTCCCGGCTGGGAAACCGCCCGCAGTGGAGCCAGGCCAAGGTCCAGGGTCACAAGTAGCCGGCTACGTGCAGGTTGATTGGAATGCAAATAAACAACGCGCCAGGCTGGCACCGCCCGGCTGCAGCTAAGCCAACTCCCCCATGTACCGCCTTCTCCTTTTCAGGGACCGAGAGTAGGGCCACCCGAGACCCGTGGCAAAGATGCTGGACCCAGGGCTGCCGTGGCAGGCACTGGAGGAGCTGGAGGGGCACCGCGAGTACTAGGCACGCCCGGGTCCCCACTGCAGCCCCTGCCGCTCGCGTCTGGAAATGAATCCCGAGGTAGCAGATGAGGTAGCGGACACTGGTCCCCAAACAAGGTCTCCCTGAAGGCCCACTCTGATCCCTTCGGGCCGAGGTCACAGCCTCCGGCCGGGCCCTGAGCCGGTGAACTGCTGAGCTCATGAGCTCTGACCCGCGGGGAAGAGCAGTGTTAAAGGGCGGGGCCCCTGTAGCCCCCTGAACGCGGTTTCTGCTCCCACAGGCCGGCCGGCACCCCCGTGTTTCCGTTATGGGGTGAGCCTGGAAGGGTCCCGAGCTGTCCCTCATTGAGAGGGACTCCAAGGGGCTTTTATTTGACAGACACAGGAAGCTCCTCGAGGGGCAGCTGGGCAGGTCCTAGGGAATTCGGTTCCCGCTGTCCCTACGTCTGGCCCTATGGAGCTGGAAGGTGAGGAACACAATGGAGAGAAGGAAACCTCTTGCGGGCTCTATCTGCCTGTGATTCCCGCCCAGCTGTACGGGTCACACGTGAATCTGAAGAGGCTGCCGCCCTATCTTTTTCTCTCCAGGGTGAATGCAAAATTATTCTCTTCCGAGATGTGTGCGTCCTTTTTACCGGCAGCTTAATGATTTTTAAAATGGCCAAAGAGCCTGAAAACAGATGCTGTATCCCGTGATCCCCTGCATGTGCACCCTGGTTGCTCGATTCACTGGCCGAGATGTCCTGTGACCCACTGACGAGAGGTCCCTGGCGCTCCTGCTATAAGGAGCAAACAGGGAGGACGTGAGGTGACCGGGAAGCTGCACAAAGTGTGGGCACACACACACACACACACACACACACACACAGAGGAACCCTGAGGTGGTGGACGGAGGGACACGGAAGTGGGGCTTCTCCCAAGGAAGGTGTCAGGGACGGACGTCAGCCCCCGCTGGGCATTCAATGATCCACAGCCGAGATGCTCCGTCCCAGGTGTGCTCCTCTGACCAACACTGGGTGATGGTGCCTCACTTGCCTGTTCGGTGCTGGCCGTGTCGTAGGTGACAGTTGGCAAAGGAGCTCCAAACACCTCCAGTGACGAAAAGGAAAAGAAAGGCTGCTTCTTGTTGATAAATGCTCCACCTTGCATCATGTATCAGGTATCAGGGCAGTGGGTGCACTTCCCGGAGAGGCTGCAGAGGGTCTGCACCAGGTGCCCCGGGGCCCGCTCCCACCAGCCAGGGACCCCTGTCCTCTGGCTTCTCAGGAAGGTGGGAGTGAGATAAACACACTTCAAACACTCGTGTCTTCAGCCAACATCATTCTCAATGGTGAAAAACTGAAAGCATTTCCTTTAAGATCAGGAGCAAGACAAGGTCGTCCACTCTTACCACTCTTATTCAACATAGTTTTGGAAGTCCTAGCCACGGCAACCAGAGAAGAAAAACAAGTAAAAGGAATACAAATTGGAAAAAAAGAAGTAAAACTGTCACTGTTTGCAGATGACATGATACTATACATAGAGAATCCTAACGATGCCACCAGAAAACGACTAGAGCTAATCAATGTATTTGGTAAAGTTGCAGGATACAGAATTAATGCACAGAAATCTCTTGCATTCCTATACACTAACAATGAAAGATCAGAAAGAGAAATTAAGGAAACACTCCCATTCACCGTTGCAACAAAAAGAATAAAATACCTAGGAATAAACCTACCTAAGGAGGTAAAAGACCTATACTCAGAAAACTATAAGACACTGATGAAAGAAATCAAAGATGACACAAACAGATGGAGAGATATACTATGTTTTTGGATTGGAAGAATCAATACTGTGAAAATGACTATAATACCCAAAGCAATCTATTCAATGCAATCCCTATCAAATTACCAATGGCATTTTTTACAGAACTAGAACAAAAAAATCTTAAAATTTGTATGGAGACACAAAAGACCCTGAAGAGCCAAAGCAATCTTGAGGGAAAAAAACGGAGCTGGAGGAATCAGGATCCCTGACTTCAGACTATACTACAAAGCTACAGTAATCCAGACAGTATGGTACTGGCACAAAAACAGAAATATAGATCAGTGGAACAGGATAGAAAGCACAGACATAAACCCACACACCTATGATCAACTAATCTATGACAAAGGAGTCAAGGATATACAATGGAGAAAAGACAGTCTCTTCAATAAGTGGTGCTGGGAAAACTGGACAGCTACATGTAAAAAATGAAATTAGAACACTCCCTAACACCATACGTGAAAATAAACTCAAAATGGATTATAGACCTAAATGTAAGACTGGACACTATAAAACTCTTAGAGGAAAACATAGGCAGAACACTGTATGACATAAATCACAGCAAGATCTTTTTTGACCCACCTCCTAGAGTAATGGAAATAAAAACAAAAATAAACAAATGGGACCTAATGAAACTTCAAAGCTTTTGCACAGCAAAGGAAACTATAAACAAGATGAGAAGACAACCCTCAGAATGGGAGAAAATATTTGCTAACGAATCAACAGACAAAGGGTTAATCTCCAAAATATATAAACAGCTCATGCAGCTCAGCTCAACATTAAAAAGGCAAACAACCCAATCCAAAAATGGGCAGAAGATCTAAATAGACATTTCTCCAAAGAAGACATGCTGATGGCCAAGAGGCACATGAAAAGCTGCTCAACATCACTAATTAATAGAGAAATGCAAATCAAAACTACAGTGAGGTATCACCTCACACCAGTTAGAATGGGCATCATCAGAAAATCTACAAACAACAAATGCTGGAGAGGGTGTGGAGAAAAGGGGACCCTCTTGCACTGTTGGTGGGAATGTAAACTGATACAACCACTATGGAGAACAGTATGGACGTTCCTTAAAAAACTAAAAATAGAACCACCACACGACCCAGCAATCCCACTACTGGGCATATACCCTGAGAAAACCATAATTCAAAAAGAGTCATGTACCACAATGTTCATTGCAGCTCTATTTACAATAGCCAGGACATGGAAGCAACCTAAGTGTCCATCGACAGACGAATGGATAAAGAAGGTGTGGTACATATATACAATGGAATACTACTCAGCCATAAAAAGGAACAAAATTGGGTCATTTGTAGAGATGTGGATGGAGCTAGAGGCTGTCATACAGAGTGAAGTAAGTCAGAAAGAGAAAAACAAAAATTGTATATTAACTCATATATGTGGAGCCTAGAAAAATGGTACAGACGAACCGGTTTGCAGGGCAGAAAGTGACACAGATGTAGAGAACAAACATATGGACACCAAGGGGGAAAAGCGGGGGGTGGGATGAATTGGGAGATTGGGATTGACATATATACACTAATAGGTATAAAATAGATAACTAATAAGAACTGCTGTATTTAAAAAAAAAAAAAATTCAAAACAAAAAACCACTCACGTCTTCTGAGCCGGGTGGGTGCTCAGGTGGGGAGCGGCCACCTGCTGAGAGTCTGTGGTTCCGGGTCTGGGGGGCGGGCCACCCCTGCACTGGGCCCTCCTGAGGGCTGCTGCCCCGGGATCCCTTCTCTGTGCAGCCTGCCTTTCTCTGGATGAGAGAAAGCAGACTCTAGCATGAGATGGACCTGCCAAGAATGTTCTAGAAATGAAGCTTCTGAACCATAAGCCCATAAAGAACAGGTGTCACAAAAAAACACAGGAAAACCATTCAGCAATAAAAGGGAGCAGAATACTGGTAGGTGGACAAACGTCAGTCATGCTGACCCAAAGAACACATCTTACATGATTCCATGAAATGTCCAGAAGGGGCAACATCCACAGAGACAGGAAGCAGGTGTGCGATGCCTGGGGGGAGGAGCCTGCACACGGCGTGGGGACGTGCCACAGTCAGACGGTGGAGGCTGCACAGTCGTAAGTTTACCAAAACTCACTCAATTGTTCACTGAAAATGAACGTATTTTACAGTATGTAAATCCTACCTCAATAAGGCTACTAAAATACATGTTATAAAATAGTAGAAAACTACAAAAAGTCATCAGTCGATGGCACAGAAGCCGGAAATGCCCCTCCAGCAGGTGTGTGTGTGTGTGTGCATGCGCCACGTGTGTGAGTGTGCACGTGTGAGTGCCCTGATGACAGGCTCTCCTGCACCATCAGTACCGCGTGTGGACCCTTCCCCGCGTGCCTCGCCTGCCCTTTACGGAGCCAGTTCTGATGGCCGCAATGGCCCATTTTAGGGAGTTCAGGGGTCGAGCTGCTTAGTTAGCGGTCGCGGAGGGGAGGCCCGCCTGCCTTCCACCCCACCGCTACGCCCACGTGCACTTTGCCGCCCCCTCTGGTGCGCCTCCGGCCTGACCCATCCGGCGTCCAGTGAAGGGTCCAGCCCAGCCCAGCCGCCCGGGGCCGTTCTCACACCGCTTCTTAAAGTGCTTCTTTTATTGTCACCTTTCCTGAAAAGGCGGTTGGCCAGATGCAGCGTATTTTGCTCATTTTATCCGCAGGGAACGTGAGGCACAGAGAACCAAATGCTGTGCAGGGCCCCGGGCTACAGTGTCTCTAAGAACCCCCCCAGAGTCACGTGACAAGTGCTCATTCGTGCGGACACGTCCAGGGTGACTCCCGCACTCAGGAATGCCAGACGTCAGCGTTTGGGGAAGCGCAGGGGTCTGACTGCCGTTGGGAGTTGCAGGTGGGTGCGGAGCGCTGGGGGATCCCCGATGTGCCTCTGCTGGGCGACGGGAACTGAGGACCCCTCACAGCGCCAGCCCGGTGACGGAGACACTGGAGGGGTCGCCCCGCGGGTGTCCAGGGCCCGGGTGCCTGTGGGGCTGAAAAGAGCCGGCCCAGAGGAGAGGCTAGGCGGCTGGAGCGCTGCCTGCTGCCCACGCGGGCGGGCTGTGCTGCGTCTGCCGCCCGCTCCACCTCTTGACCTCCATTAAAACCCAGGGCCCAAGAGCAGGGTGCGGGGCGGCGTGCAAGCCCATCGTCCACCCCTTGGTGCGCCAGCTGCTTTTCCTCCAGCTGACAGCTGGCCAGGGTTCCAAAGCGACGCCCTGCGGGGAGTAGCGCCTGGCGAACTCCTCATTTGCCAACAGCAAGTGCTGGCACCGCCCCCTCCGCACCCGCCCGGGCTCACCTGCCACCCACAGGCCTCACACGGCACATCGCAGGGCGCCTCTGGGCCCTACTCTCAGGCTAAGATCCAGGGACACGATGGTGACAGACAAAGAAAGGAAGGGGGCCGAGGGACCGCGTTAGCAGACGCAGTGGGACGAGGGTCAGGCCCACCACAGCTACAGGAGCACCAGGCCCCCGGCCCCTGGGGAGGGACCTCCCAGCACTCACCGGAGACCGCTTCCCCCAGGCTGTGCTCCGATGTTCCTCTCACGCAACTCTCTAAAACCAAGCCACCCAGTAACTCGCCCTGGCACCTCAGCTCCTGCCCGGTCCCCCAGTCCAGCTGGGGAGCTGCTGTGAGCGAGGGAACCTGCTTCTGGGCTCACTCCCTGGCCCTGATGCCAGTGCAACAAAGCTCTCGAGTCAACTGCCCATTTGTGGGGCACTTGCGTTTTTAGCGTCCACGCAGCTCTCAGGAAGAGGAGGCACGAAAACGAGAACTTGGGGCAGAGAAGCGTATCTCAAGGATGTGTCCCTTTCTCGTGTGTTCTCACAGAATGGTTTCTACTTCAGAGAAATGAATCATAGCGAACAAAATTCTATGAAGTCAGAAAATTAGCCAACCTAGTTGAACAAGAAATTAAATAAATGAATTAACCCGAACAGTAAAGGCATCTGAGAAGCACGGCAGGAAGGACAGTGAAACTGTCAGATCGTGGGAGGGGCTGCCCTGTCCCCGCGTCCCTGGGCGCAGAGATGGATCTGGAAGAATTTGCTGAGACATGGGAACACGTAAGGGCTGACCATGTGGGGCGTGGGCATGGCTGGGGGCCCGTCTGGGCCCCGGAGTTCGGGGTCAGCAGGTATGGACGCCCACACTAGGATGGGGACTGGCAGCAGGAAGTCCGCCGGCGCCCGGCCCCCAGGGGGACACACTGGGGGGCAGCAGAGTGAAACACCTCTTCTGTGAAACCCGAGCCCTTCCCAGTCTTTAATATAAATCAACTCGTGTTACGCGTGACACTTTATTTTCAAGACTCCCTAAGCCAGGGTCTCCCACACTTGCCCTGAAGCCCTGTGGAGGGGATGAGGACAGGGGATGCCCGGGGAACTTCAGCCCAAGCAGCAGGTGAGGGGGGGCCAGCCGGCAGCCCCAGAAAGGACTACGGTGGCTGGTGAGGTCAGCTGGCTCACGTGTTCAATTTGCCTTGGCAAGATTTGAAGGAAACTTCTATTTCAGGCCTCTGCTTCTTCCCCCGGGAAACAGCCTGTCCCAGGACCACCAGCCCCTACGGACGTCAGATTAAAACAAGCCCGTCACACTGCAGCTGCCACCATCCCCGGGCCGGGAATGGAGCTGAGTAGGAAATATCGGAGCGATGCGTGTAGCAAAGATTCCTTAAATCTGCACCCCGGGCTGGTATGCGTGCTGTGTTTGTGCTTCACGAGTGTGAAAACCTCATAACCCCTGGATTAAGAAAGCCCAAGGCAGCAAGTGCTCACAACATGCCCTGAACGCCCTGCCCCTTCCCGTGGGCTGCAGGAGGACGAAGCCCGCAGGAAGGGGGAGCGTGGGTGGGGGTGTGTGCGGTGCCCCGCATCCCCAAGGCTCCCCGGAAACAGGCTGCGCTTGTCCCGGCCCCAAGCAGCCATCCCCGTCCCCCGCCCCCAGGAAACGCTCCCACACACACAGGAGCCACACCCTCCCTCTGCGTCAGTCCCAGCTCCAGTCACTGTGCCCTTTAGATCACGACAGTGCTCAGCCCTGCAGAAACAAAGCAGCCTCCCGGGACCCAGCTCGGCAAGGCAGAGGGACACAAGGTCTCGAACCTGAGAGGCAGCCCCTGGGGCCAGAGCCTCGTTTCTCCCCGTCTGAGGGGGAGCGGGGCCCCGGCGACGGGGTGGTGCCCACCACAAGGTCGAGGCGAGCTCATTCCTGCCAAGGGCTTGAGTCCACGGAAAGAAGGAGGCGCGAGCAGCCCCATGAGATTACGCCTCCGCAGCTCCCACCTCCATTACAGGGCTGACTTGGGGGACGGTCACCCTCCAGCAGAGGCCACGGCCACGCGCTGATCACGCGCAGACGGGGCTGCAGAGCCGCCTCTGATCTTAGGGGCTGGATGCTAGGGCTGGGGGTGAGGCCACAGCTAAGGTCCCACTGGGCAGGGGGCTGGGGACGGGGCCCTGTCCTCCCAGGACCGACGCACACACGGCTGTGGTCAGCGGTGCCTGTGAATGAACGCAGGGAACCCGCGTGTCGGGCAAGCCTGCGGGGCCCAGGGGGACGGCAACGTGCGCTCCGAGGCTGGGCGGGGCGCTGAGGAAGCTGACGTGAGGCCGAGGCAGGAAGCCTGTCCTGCAGGACGCTTGTCATTTGCAGGGACTCCGGCGAAGGTTTCGTGTCTTCTGTAGAGAACAAGGGACGCGTGGCCCGGCCCTGAAGACCATGACAACGGGGTGTGGGAAACGCAGGGAGGCTGCAGCTGCTCCAGCAAACCTGCTCCCTGACCTTCCATGGCTCCCAGCCGCCCAGCGCCCCTCCCCCTCCAGACACCACCTCCCCAGAACAGCGTATCACTCGAAATCTCCACCTGGCACGGTGGATGGGGGTAACTTCGAACATCAGGAAGAATGTAAAGGTCACATCAGTTAGGAAAAGAGGGCTCCCTGCCGTTAGGGGTGAACCTCGCCCCCAGCCGGGGCCCCAGTCCTGGATGGAGCCTGTGGCGGTGTGCTCACCGCGCCCTCCTGTCATCCTCCCAACCCCCCACCTCCTGCTCAGGCCCCGCCCCCCGTCTTCCTGCAGCTGCCTCGGACCTCCCCTCCCCTCCCCCCCCAGCTGGGACTGTGTTATTTCAGGGGAGCGGGTGCTGGGGGTGCTGTCCCAGCATCTCTGGTCACGGTCCCCCGAGCCGCCCTGGAGCACATCCCCACCCCCATTTTCCATCTCACCCCGGCATTCCCACCACTGAGTTGGGTCTCATCTCACCTCTCACTGTGAGAGCCGCTTCCCAGAGCGCTGGATGCGCACACCAGCGGGGCTCCTGCCAGCAAGCAAGGCGGGGAACCCTAAGCCCAACCCCTCTGAGGCATAGAACGGTACAGCTGGGGGCCGGCGTGGGGGCAGCGGTCCTGAGGCCCTCAGTTACTTTCCCCCTAATGTCGGCTCTCCTCGGGTCACGTCACTTAAAGGGGTGAAGCAAGACACTGTCCTCGTACCCCCTCCATTTTGGTAGGGTCTCCCCTGTGGATGGGATGGTGGCCCCGTCACCCTCTGGGGCCCTTCACCCCTCCTGCACAGGGCTTTATATTGTGCACGCATAGCACATTCTTGGAAATTGGGAACGGGGCAGGGAGCGTGGGTCACAGACAGACGGGGGGTGTTGGCGGTGGACAGAATTTGGTGTTTGCAGAAACCACCCCCGCTGCCGCAGGACTGCAGGGCTGGGGTGTTCCTGGGGAGAGCTGGCTCTGAGTCATGCTGATGGGCCCCCCCCCATTTTATGACAAGCTGGGGGCAAGGACTTCCTTGTTCCCATTGCAGGGATAAGAGCACTGAGGCTGGAGGAGCCGGGTGCTCGTCCAAAGGCTGCAGCTGTTACTTGGCGGGGCAAACTGGGGCTTGTTCCAGTTGGGACGTGGGGTTCTGCTGCTCCAGCTGTAACCTCCTGTCGCTGTCACCAGCTCCGTAAGGTCGGCAGAGGAGCCCTGGGATTGCCCTGCATCAACCCTCAGTCTTGCTCTGGGGCGACCCAGGATGGGAGGAGGGAGTGCAGGAAAGGACAGGACTCGGCCAGTTACTACAGCTGGGCAGTGGCCCAGACCCCACCCCCAGCTCCCATTTCCCCCTTCTGCCCCGAGAGCAGATTCTTGGATTTCCCTCCCCGCCAGCCTCCTCTCTGTGCGGAACTTGCCATGACTGTGAACTTAGGAATTAGAGCCCCTATGCCCCCAACACGCCCAGAAGAGCGAAGCTGGCTGTGCACAGGTGGCAGCTTGCCCGGCCGTGTGGAGCAGGGGGCAAGGGCTTTGGGGAGCAGCTCAGCACCCACGCTTGCAGCCCTGGCCAGCAGGCGGCCGTGCGCGCAGCTCAGCTGCAGGAGCTCCTGCCTTCGACCCCGTCTAGCGAAGCTGACTTCTTCCCAATTGTGAGTGGTCCAAAGCAAGGTGCCTGTGATGTATTTGTGTGTCTGCTGCTGGGTGACTCGTTTCTGCCCCTCGAGGCCTGCCTGAGAGCTCTTCTGGGTAAGCGCCTACCCTCGCTGGGAGCCCACGCTGTCCCACTGCTCTGACGCACAGGGACACTGGAGCTGCAGCTCAGCAGAAAGACACACTTTGGAAAGTACAGTGGATTTTGGCAAAAGGCTGTCCAGGTGCCAGGGCCACACGCTGGGGCTGTCTCCCCTGGGAGGCCGCACGGGGCAGGGAAGGTGCTGACACCGGCACCAGGCTACGGGTTCCACCCAGGACTGGCCACTGGCAGCGGGGTGATGTGGGGAGGGTCCCCGAGTCTCCGTGCCTCCGCAGATCCTGCGCTAAGCGAACTGGCGGGCGCGGGGCAGAGGGGCGAGGTGGGGACGGCCCACCCCACACGGAGGGGGTGTGCGGCTGACACTCGCCGTGGACGGCGACAGGAAAGCAGACCTGTCCAGTGCGTTTTATTGCTGCTTTTGAATCCTCTACACATGGGGCAGCGCATCTCACCCGCGCGGGGGAGACCCGCCCGAGGCCTCTGAGGGTCCCGTGCGGGCCGCGGAGACCCAAACGCAGACCCGGCCACAGCGGCCCTGCTCATCTGAAAGCAGGACTCTGCCCTGAAACAGGCGTGAGGACCTCGGCCAAGACGGAAGGTCACGGGACATGCGGTGCCGGCCGTGCAGCGTGGGGCAGGTCACCCCCGCGCTTGGCGGAATCCATCCCTTCATTGATCCGGGAGGCGTCTGCTGAGCCCCCAGACAAGCTGCCAGGTGCCGCCCGAGTCCCTGGGAAGCAAAAACAGCCCCTCAGCCACTGCGCTCTGTCCCTCCTGCCCTCTGCTCTGGACAGCGGCTTGGGAGTGGCCTGGTTCTTTCTTCTCCCACCCCAAGTCCAGATGGTAGCAAATCCTCACGGTTTTATCATCAAACCACGCCCAGCACCTTCCGGCCACGCCCCCCTCCACTGCCTGGTCCACACCCCTCTCCTCTTTAGCCTGGACTACAGCAGGGGCTCCCAAAGTCTCCTCTCTCAGCCCCCAGCCCTGTGCTCTTAACATCTCGGCCCCCAATTCTTGCTAAAACATGGGGCAGATCACGCAGTCCAGCTCAAAGCCCGAGAACGGCGCACACCTCCCACCAAGGAGATACCGGAGTCCTGAAAGTTACCTCGGCCTTCAAGCCCCTGGACCTTGGCATGTGTCCCCTTCAGAACTCAAGGCCGTGGCCATCACACGCCCCCCTCCTTGAGAACTCAAGGTCATGGCCATCCGGTCATCCCACATACCATCCCCCTCCCACTTCTCCTGGCCTGAAGAGAAGCCCTGTCAGTGGCGGTGGACCAGTGCACTTGGTATTACACTTGGCCACGACCAAACCCATTTCCTAAGCGGAAGTGTCACTGTAGACCCTGACAAGGATCCTTCCAAGTTTATAGGTCTGTCTGACTTTTACAAGGTGGCTCAGGTTCCCTGGACCAACCCCAAGGTTTCCATCTGCTCAAGGTCACAGCAGTACCCGAGAAATGTAAACCAAGATGGACTCTTTTCTCAGAACCTCCAATGGGTTCTCAGGTCTGGAGAAGCACACCAGGGCATGCAGAGGCCAAAAGGTCTTTGGAAGTGTTTGGAGATGCTGTTAATGGCACGTGTTGGGAGTGGAATTCACGTAATCTGGACCCTCCCTCATGATGAGACACTCGGAACAGCCACCTAAAGTGTTGCTCTTCCAGAACTTTCTGCTTCTTCGCTTAGGAAGCTGAGGGGCTGGGGGATCCAACAGATAAGCTCCTCTTGTTGGCGGGTGGAGTGAAACGAGGCTGTTGTCTCATGTATCGTGTGCTGTGACCTCAGTGTCCCTCGTTCAGTGTAAGAGGTGCGTGTGCTCTACAGACGTGTGTCCTCACCAGCCACTTGCTGGCAGGGGACCTTGGCGAGCTAGCTAACCCCTCCCACTCAGGAGTCCTTGAACCCCTCCCTGCTCAGCAGAGCCTGACCTTCGCCTGTCACAGCCTCCTGCCCCTTCTCAGCAAGGTTCCACCTCCGGGGAGCCTGGCTGAGACCTCACATTTGCACTTTCATACTTTCTTTAAATATAATGCATTTTATATTTCACTTCTGTATATTTACACTTTAAACTTTTGCAAACGCTTTTATATGTGCCATCCCGTAAGACAAAAGGGACAAGAGAAGTGCCCAGGAACAGAACCAATCACCAAGACCAGAACCGAGATACCTGGCCGGTGCTGCTCTCACCCTGCCTCCACAGGGCTAGCCAGGCCAGGGGCCTCCCAGCCCGGATGCCCGGGCATCCCTGCAGCAGGAAATGAGGCATCCTGCAATTCCAGAGAGAATGAACAAGACTGCTCTAGTGAAAGGGGACGGTGGCTGCTTCTTCTCGACTTCACCCTATGAGTTTACAAACCAGGGGTGGAAGCTTATAGACGGGTCCTGAGCAGCAAGAAAACCGCAGACCGAGCTCCCGCACGCACGTGGCACAGCGACGCCCACGTCAGCCCCTCCCTGCTGCATGATTCCCCGGAGGGACCCTTCCGCCGAGGCAGCGGCTCCCCCTGCTGAGAGCTGTCAACGGCTGAGAAGTGGAACGAAAACCTGAGCCCGCAGCTAGGAAAGCACGGTACTGAGGAAAGGCTGAGCCTCAGGCCAGACCGGCCCAAGCTCCCAGCAACTTCGGGCCCGTTCCCCTGGGCGCCAGGACACTGGGCCTGTACAGGCAGGCTGGCCACAGATGGGGCGCCCAGCCCGCCAGGCTCGCGGCTCCAATGCCCGGCTCTTCTGCTCGCCCTCCCGCTGCTGAGGGTGTGTGGGTCCTGACACTTGTCATCTGGAGCCTCAGAACACCCAGCACCCAGCCCCTGCAGCAGCCCAGGCCCAGCGGAGAAGCCGCGCTTGGTGCCTGCTTTCGGGAGACCAGGGAAGAGCCAGGGCGGGAGCCTCTGCGTAGCGCGCGTCTTCAAAGACGTTACTGATCCAAGTTGCTGTTAATGGCAAAGAATCGAGAACGATTTCAAATACACACCAACTTCAAACCAACAGCATCAAACCAACAGTTCCAGTTTGAAACACGCACCATTATTCATGAAACGGCGCTGGTTTAAGGGCAAAGCCGTGGTGGGCGGGAAATGGCAAGTGTGGTGACCAGTTATCCGAAGCCGACAGCCCGATCCTATTTCCCAGGGCGCAGGAATGGTTTTTCCAAACCCTGGGTGTTTTCTGAGGGCGCTCCACGTGTGGGCGGGGCACAGACACCCACCCCAGAGCCCGGTCTCAGGGTCCAGCACCAGTAAACGTCCTCTCCTTCCAGAACCCAAAGGACGAATCCCGACGGCAAAACCCCTCGAAGCTGAGAGCGAGCCGCTCAGACCTAAGGAGCATCGGGGTGAGGGACGCTTGCTCTGGGGGAGAGGCGCCCTGGGAGGAGGCAAGGGAGGCCGCGGGGGCAGAGCGTCCTGGGGGGCCAGGGGAGCGCCCCTGTCAGGGACCAGCTTATCTGGTTAACTAGTCACCTGGCAAGAGCTCTGGGAAAGGCGCGGATGCGGGAAGATGGACAGATGCCCGAGTGGGGGCTCCAGCACCGAGATGAGTGGGCGTCCACTCCGCCGATGGGGCCTCATGTGGCCCGAGGACGTGCCCAGGCGGCACGGGGCAGGCCTGACGCAGTGTGGACCCCGGGCGGCGGGGGGCGGGGGGGGCCCTGGTGGGTGCGGGGAGTGGCTGCTGCCTTCGAGCTTCCCAGACCTTCCTCAGGTTACGGGAGCGGGGGCGGGGGGGGGGGGAGGGGGTGCGGGGGGGGGAGGGGCCTGCTCTGGTCTGGGGCCTGACCCTGCTGCGGCTGTGCACTGCCCGGTGCTCCCTCTGCCTGGAGGGTGAGCCCCGGGACCCCTGCGCGTTCAAAGGCAAAGTCAAGGGTCAGCCCAGGACACAGAGGTCCCCAGACTGGGGAGGGTCCAGGGCCCAACCTCACGGAGCAGTGGCCTGAGGCCCACAGCGGGGGGCACCTCCTGGGGAAGCAGAGGCTTCCTACACGGGGGCCCCCAAAGGGTCTCCATCACCTTTCATGTTGCACCCAGCACGTGGCCTGCGGGGTCACTGGGAGGGGTTCGGCCAGCAGCCTGGTGCCCCCGCCCCGAGTCCCAGCCCCTGCCTGCCGGCCCCCAGGGCTGCACTGGCTCGTCGACCACGGCCCCGGAGGAGCACGTTTCACCTGTGATCGGGGTCACACATGCGTGTCGGCCCGGAGGAAGCGCGAGGCCTCCAGCGGACGCCCCACGGTGGAGGCGGCCCTCGAGAGAACGTGACCACCGGCTGACCACCAGCCGGACCCAGACGCTCCATACCCGCCCTCGGACGCAGGCTCTGCCGCTGGTCCCCGCAGGAGAGGCAGCGTCAGAGCCGCGGCTGAGGCCCTCTGGAGGTGAACTCAGCCGACCGTCAGGGCCTCCGTGTGAACTTGAGACTCCGGCGGGCGGGGTGCCCGAGATGGGCGTTGCACCCAAGTCCCTGCTTAGTAAACTTGCACCTGCCGCCCGGGTGTCTGCCTCTTTCCTGGTCTCTCCCGCCCTCCACGTACGGAGCCAACTTCAAATGCCACCCGGGAAACTCCCGAGCCTGCGAACCAGCCAAGGGCAAAGCTGGGTGGGTCGCGCTGAGCACCGCTCCCTGAAATCGCTGTTCCCACGTTGGGAGCGTGCACTAGGGCTTGGGGGAAACCTTTACTTATTGGGGTCCCAGTCACGAGTTAGCTGGCCGCTCCTGAGACCCCAGGGCCCCAGCACCCGAAAGGGGCCCACAGGCCCGTGCCCAGCCTAGAGGACCACATGCGGCCTCGTGGCTGCCCAGCCCTCGTGTGTCCGCCTGGCTGGGCCACATAGCCGGTGTCCGGCTGCTTGGAGGGGGTTTTGGGGTGAAGTTATGGTCTAAACAGCTGATTTAAGTAAAGCCGGTGAGCCTCCGCAGTGTGGGCGGGCCGCACGCAAGCGGTCCAAGGCCTTGAGGCAAGACTGAGGTCCCTGGAGGAGGCCATTCTCCTCCAGACGGCCTTCGACTCAAGTTGCAGCATCAGCTCTTCCTGGGTCTGCAGCCCTGCCACCTGGCCCGCCCCATGGATTTCAGACCTGCCCGCCACTCAGTCGCGATCCAGCCCCTCAAAATGCAGCTCTCTCCCGGAGAACCACGACTAAACCCCCATGTTCGACACCCACTCTATTTATCTGAACCCACATTCCTGCATCCTGGTGACACCCCGCGGAACACACGCGGGCAGGTGGGGGGCTCCTGCACGGTCCTCTGCCCTCCTCCCTTCCAGGGCACCCCGCCTGCCGGGTCCAGGGAAGCAGACCCGTCCCACCTCCTCTCTGCCCTGCGCCATGCGCTGGTGTTTCCCTCCTTTCTCCTCCCACCAGCCTGGCCTGTGCCGCCCACGTGTCCCGCTTGGGCCAACAAAGCAGCCTGCTCCCCTGCCGCCCCTCCCTCCCTCCCTCCCTCTCCTCACAGCTGCCCAGACAGACGTCTGGAAACAGGGTGGGATGCGCCTGTCGCCTGCCCAGGGCAAGTCCTCCAAAGGCACCCTTGCCCCTCAGGGCGTCTCCCCCTGACTTGGCGCAGCGGCCGGCCTCTGTCGTCCTCCACCTCCTCCTCTCCTGCCCCGCCCCTCACCTTCTCCGCGTCCAGAATTCTACGGGGCCTTCCCACCACGGCCCGCACAGGCTCCCCACCTCAGGGTCCCCCCACCTTGGGGACCCCACCTCTGTGCCGTCCCGAGTACCGTTCCCTCCGCCTGGGATGCGCTACCTCAGGCCAAGGCCCCTTCCCACCGTCCACAGGCCTCTGGCCGCCAGCCACCTGGCACCGACCCTGTATCTCCCCGGGCACATGGACTCCTGTGTGCCAGACCTCTGTGCCCCCCGTGTCCTCGGGCTGGTCTCCCGTGCTGCGCCCCACACTTCCTAGGGCAGGTCCGTGCCCGGCTGCTTCGCTGCCCCTGGGCCCAGCTGCCCGGTGCCCACGCATGAGAAGCCCAGGGCCACGTCCCTCTCTCGGGAGCAGAGAACAAGCTGCAGGGTCACCCGTGGCTTCCTCTACAAGAGCAGAGGCAGGTCCGCTCAGCCCTGTGTCCTGGCAGGGGCTCGACTCGTGGCACAGGGCATGCACCTGTGAAGATCCCCTCCAAGAAAGGACTGACTTTCACCCGCTCCCCCCAGACTTTTCTCCCTGTTGGGTGGGGCTGGGAGGGAGGCGCCGACAGGGGGTCTTGGCCGTGGCCTCAGGGGACGAGGAGAAAACGGCCAAGGGCAGGGTCCCCTGGGCGTCCAGGCGTCCAGGCAGGCACCGCGGCCTCAGGGCTCATCCTGCCGGCGCTCAGCCTCCCTCCTGCGTGTGCCGCACTGTCAGGATCACACTCTAGGTGTCCTTCCGCCAGGGTTTGGGGCCCTGGGGCCCGCGGGCACCCTGTAAACCTCTCTGCTTCCTGATCCATTATGTTGTCGAGCGAAGTAACTGGAATAACGACCCCCTTGGTGATGACAGAAGCTTAATGTCAGCATCACAGTCAGGCCCGTGCGTCCAGGTGGTGCCCCGGGAACCAGCGGCCACCCAGACCCGCCCAGAGGGGCCGCTGCCATTGCCGCCAGGGGTCCCTCCACGGGTGCCTAGAGAAGGGAGCCTCAGGTGTTGGGCCCTGGTCACGCAGGCCGCGTCTGGGCTTGTGTGGGGAGCAGAGGGCGGGGTCCCTGGGGCGCTGACGCTGGTGTAGGGTGCGCGGCCCCCTTTCCCCACCCCCGTCCACACATCTGTGTCGTGAGGGCCACAGTCGCTCTCGCACTTGCTCACTGAGCCGCCTCGCTGACTGACCCACCAGCCTCCCACCGGGCTTCCCAGCAGGGGCACAGGGGGGTGTGGACTGCAGGGTGAGAGGTGCCCAGCCCAGGGGTGCAGGACTGGGGAGGGGGCCGAGCCCAGGGGTGCAGGGACTGGGTAGGGGGCCGAGCCCAGGGGTGCAGGGACTGGGGAGAGGGCCGAGCCCAGTGGTGTATGGACTGGGGAGGGGGCCGAGCTGAGGGGTGTATGGACTGGGGAGGGGGCCGAGCCCAGGGTGCAGGGACTGGGGAGGGGACCCAGCCCAGGGGTGCAGGGACTGGGGAAGGGGCTGAGCGCAGGGGTGCAGGGAGATGCAAGGTTCCCATAGTCAGAGACGTTCCCACCCTGCTGGCACCCACCCTCAGCCGCGCCCAGGTGCCTGGGTCACACTGTGTGCTCTAAGGATGGGGGAGAACAAGGTTCAGGTGACCCCGACGCTTTCCTGAGTGACAGCCACCCTCAGACAGCAGGTGTCATCTGAGAACATCCCAGCCCCGCGGTCCTGCCATGGCAGAGACCTGACCAGCTCCTCAAAATCCAGTCATTTCGAAAACAAGGCACAGTTCTTGTCAAGTACAAAGTACCTGGTCTTTGCGTCAGGGACACTTCAAACTTTAAGGAAGCCAGCGATTCTGTGTAGGCAAGTCTTGTACTTTTCCAAACCAGCCGCCTTCCTAAAAAGGCTGAGGCCTCGAAACCAACGGGCCAGGAGTCAAGGAGCAGCTCTGCTTGCCCTGAGCACAGGGCGCATCTGTGCAGTGTCAGCCACCTCTGCTGGGGCGGAGTGGGGGGGGGGGCAGCCACGCCTAAGAAGATGCACAAACAGCCCTCCTGGCGGGATCAGGTGGCCGAGACGGGAAACCCGCAGACCTGCACCTTGTCAACACGGCTGGCTGGCGTTCAGCCCATCCTTCTCGAGAGTAAAATGGCGCAGCGACGGCTGGCGGATTAAAGCTCCTGGGGAGTTACTGCTTCCAGAAGAGAGGAAATGGAGGCCCTCTGCAGGCCCCTGTTAGGAGGAGGGCAGAGTGCCCCAAACAGTCCCCGTGGGGCAGACCAGTCCTGGCTAAAGTGGGGCTGGGGTGAGGTGACAGGCGACCAGGCCCTGCCCTCTGAGTAGCCGGCAGGCCACCCAACCCTGCCGTGTCCTGCTGAAAAACACGTTGAGGTTCTAGTGGGCCTGTCTTCCCGGTCTTGGGAGGCCTAGCATTTCCTGAGGTTCAGGTTCACGTCTCTCGCTCACTGCAGGGACTGCTCGGTGCCAGACCGGAGTCCGGGAGAATCGGCCCCTGATGACAACTGCTCTCGGAAAAGCCCCTCTTCACTTGGGGGCCGCAGGGCCCTGCCACACACACAGCCCCGCACGTGCCACCTACAGCCCCACCGTCGGGGCGTGGACCTCAACATACCCACCAGCCATCCAGCCCGTGCCCAGAGGCCAGGAAGGGGCTGCCACAAAATGCCCACCTGGGCCCACAAGGCCACCACTTTAATAACCTAACCCAGGTCAGCAGGAGGCTGGGGCCTCTGCGCCCTCGTGTCACCACATCCTGGTCACCAGAAGATCCTTGAAAGTCCAAGGGGAATGAACTGGACACAACTATGTTACGTGGGGCGTGGCTTCTAGAGCCTCCTCGTGTCAAGCAAGCAGCTGGCCCTGCGCACCCCGGCCCCCAGGTAAGCACAGCCGCGGGGCCTGGGCTGGGCCTTTCCCCCACTTCCTTTTGTCTGCCTGCCTCTGCTGGGAGGACACTGGGACTGGGTGGGTGGGCGTGGGACACACATCCCTTTTTGTCTTCAGTCACATTCATCCATACTTGATGGAGGCAGGGGGCCGAGGTTCCACAGAAAAGCGGGGACAGGGGTGTTTCAGGGCCAAGTGGCCAGCAGCCCCCTTCCCGATGGAAAGGCCCAGCTCCCCACCAGCAGCGTCCTAGAAAAGTCCGCTCGCCTTTCAAGGAAACTCAGAAGGTGGAAGAAGACACACTCACCCACTGACCCCAGCGCTGGCCTCAGCCCCTCCCCCGCGGCCCCTCCCCCGCGGCCCCTCCCCCGCAGCCCCTCCCCACTCCCCAGCCGCTTTCTGCTCCAGCCTTCCTTTCTGGGGAGGAAGAAGAGAGGGGCTGTGGCCACGCTGCTAAACCAAGGAATGCCCTCAACTTGGTGATTCACAGCTAATGTCGTTTTGTTGCCTTGCGCCAATGCCACCAACCACCCCCCCACACACACAAATCACCCAGAACAGCCCGACCCTGTGACCTGGGAAGTTCCAGTCCCCCTGGGAATCCCATACCCTGCAGGCAGGCAGGTACCCCTCACCTGGGTGTCTCCCTCTCGGTGCTTTTGCCGGTCCTCCAGGCTCCTCCAGGTCAGCCTCAGGCAACGTTCAGAGTCGCGCCCTCTCCAAAGGAGCTCAGAAAGCCCACGTTTCAGGCCGCACCTGGATGGAGAGTCGGGGAGGGGGGCGGGGGGCGGATAAAGGAGGCCGCGCCGCCAATGCAGACCAGCGCCGCAGCCCCGGACTGAGTCGGGATTACGGGCCAACGTGGGGTGTGGGTGTGGTGGTGATGGGGCTGCGGGAAGCCGCGGAAGGAGTGCAGGGTGGGCGTGCCGGAGGGGGCCGGGGGGGGGGCGGGGGTGCCGCAGGGGCCGGGAGCTTCCTCTAGAAGGGCTGGCCGGGAAGCGCCGGACCGCTCCGCGCAGAGCCTGGGCCCGGACCGGGTCTCTAAGTAAGAAGCCGCCCAGGGGCGATAGCAGGCCCGGGGGAGGGTCCTGACCTTCGCCTCTGGGTGGGACCTAGAGGCGTAAACCAGGAAAGGCGACGGCGGTGAGGTGACAGCCGTCGGGTCCGGTGCCCGCGACCCCCGGCAGGGGCCGGGGCCGGGGTCGCAGGAAGGGGGTGCCCCCCGCCGCGGAGACTGACACGCTCACCTGCGGGGATCAAAGTCGGCGTCCAGACAGGGTTCACGGTTCTGGGTCCGGGTCGGGGTCTGGGTGGGCTTCGGGGTCCGTATCGGGGTCAGGATTTGGGTTCGGGTTGGGGTCCGGGTCGGGGTGAGGGTCCGGGTCTGGGTCAGGGTCCGGGTCTGGCTCCGGGTCCGGCTCCGGTTCAGGATCGGGGTCCGGATCCGGGTAGGGGTGAGGGTCTGGGCGAGGGTCCAGGTCGGGGTCCCGGGGCGGCGGAGTGAACGTCGCCGCAGCTCGGTTGCAGTCAGGCTGGAACCCGCGGGGGCGGTGGTTGGGGACGATCCCCCAGGGGGAGGTGCCCGGGCTCGGGATTGGCCGGCGCCCCAGTCACTGCCCGCTTCCTCCCGCCCCCGCCCCGCCTTCTCCCCCTTTCTCCCAGCCCCGCCCTTCCTCACCCCCCCACCCCCGCCGCCCTCCCTCCCCGCCGGACCAGCTGGACGGCCCGGCCGCGGGGCTTGAGCATCCCGGGTCGCACCTTGCTGAGGGTGCAGCCTCACGGGGTCGCAAGGTCCTTGGGCCCCATTCTCCGGCGTTCGCACGGGCCCGGGCGCACCGGTGGTGTCTGGTGGAAACGTCCCGCCGGACCTCCACCAGCCAGCGCGCACCCGCTCGCACTGGAGGCGCAGCGCGGAGCGCGGTGCCTGGCGAGCGAAGGTGCGCCCAGGGACCTGGTGACCTGCGGGGGGACCCAGAACCCACCAGTGGGACGCGCGCGAGGCGGTAGTGGGAGAGCCCGGCGGGCGCGTGGAGGGATGCGCGCCGTTTCCAGTGCCGCGGGGCCCGAAGCTGATGCAGCCGCGGGACCCCGAGGAAGGGCTGGGGTATGATGTCGAGAGAAAAGTAGGTCCAGGGCCCTGGGAGGGGCTGCGAGGGAGCAGTCCTGAACCCTAAACCTCACCAGTTCCCAGCTTTGTTTTTCTTCATAGCTCGTGTCAGCTTCTAGTATATTACCTTATTTACTCTTTCATTTTGATCAAGTCCCCCCACCAGGACAGGTATTTCTGTTTGCTGCGGAGACCCAAACACCTAGAAGAGTGGCTGGCGGCTCAGAGTTATTTGTTCAGTGAGTAAGTTCGTACCTCGGGGTCACACTCAAACCGACAACTGGGGTAAAGCTGTTCCCAACTCCATTTACTCATGGCTTCCTAGGGACGCTCTCAGTACTGCAAACCTCAATTATTTCACAGACTCAGTTGCAGTGTGATTTTTCAGGTGTCTCCCCCCACCCCCACTCAACGGTGAGAGCCTTGTATTTGGGTACAAGGTATTTTTCATAATGCCAGCCATCTACTGGGCACTCAATAGTATGCTGAATTCTGCAAGACAGGGACCAATCTTCCTATTTTATAGAGCAGGACAGTGAGGGTTGGAACAGATCAAAACTCGGGTAAGGGGGCACAAGGCTTTCCCCTGTTGCACAGCCTAGAGAATATCCACCGTGTCCTGCTGTCCGCGTTTGCCCTTCACTATGTAGTCAACACTCAGTGGGTGAGTCTCATTCGTCGGCAGGCAGAAACTTGTTGAATAAATGAATTTATTAGCAAACCATTATAAATTGTGCCCTTACATTTATTTAATTATGCCCTTACATTTACACCTTTCAAAACAGCTTTATCTACTACCTCATGTGATCAGCCCAAAGTGAAAACTGGCAGAGGAAGTATTACGCAGTGGCTAAGCACGTAGATTCTGGAGCCGGACTGTGGGGTCCAAAACCTGGCTTTGTCACTTTCTTGCTATGTGATCTTAGGCTACTTAACCTCTCTTTGCCTAAAAAGGGGATGATAATAGTACTTACTCATGGAGGGGTCTGAGGATTAATTGAGTTAATATTTGTAAAACATTCAGAAAGTGCCTGGCATGTAAGGGCTAAGGAAGCGTTAGCCTCTCTCTTTTTTTCCACCCAACAAGACAATATGCAGATAGAACAGATCAACAACGTAAAACATGTGCAAAGCACCGGGCCCTCTGTCTCACAGGGAGGAGCTCTGGTGGTCTTAACTTATTCCTCCAGCCCTTCCACTTCCTTTCTAGCTGCAGCGGTGACAGAGCAAAGACCCACGTCAATGAGGATGGCCCCTGCCGTTGTGCCAAGAAGGACAACATGAGCGGTGAAGACCTTGGTGCTGGGGACAGGGTAGCACAGACCAGCATGTTCCAGAAACCTCAGGAAGGCTTGGAGTCCAGGTGTCGTGATGCCTGGATATGTGCGTTGTCTTGTCTGGGTGCTTTCTGGTTTTGTCTGTGTTGGTTTATAAGCTTGTAGGGGAGCTGTGACAACTCCCATATTTGCCCAGGCTCACTGTCTGGAATCCCTAGCTGGCCATCCAGATCTGCACTGGTACAGTCCACACCCATCTCCAGGAGGCCTTGATCTGCTCATCTCCTTTGTCCAGTTCTCAGCAGAGATGGGGCTGAAGGGCATCAATCTTCCTGATGCTCCACCGGGTAGCAGGGGTTGGCTGGGATCCCCTCTCTAAGTGAGTTAGCTCAATGTTTCCCTTCCTTTTACATCTTCATATGCTCCAAATTGTCACAAGACGCCCTGCACGCAATTCTATGTCTGAGGTTGTTTTGTGAAAGTTGTCATATAATTCCAAGTATCAATGTTAATATCCATGAGCAGTTATTACACATGGTGACAATTATCTTACATAATTAACGAAGGAAATTAAAATTTACTTTGTGACCTTTTTGGTGTCAAAATAACTGGGCAACAGTGAACCTAGTCTAAGTTCAGTCTAAGATGCACAGTTTCATTTTCCTAGAAGGTGCTGAAATAACAAGTTGGTGCTGCCCTGGTGCCCTTGCTGGAACGTACCACCAGCCTGGAGATGCAGCTCCGAGGCCCAAGGCAATTTCCTATGTGATAAACATTATATGCTAAACAGCAAAGGCTGTTAACCTTTCTAGCTGAGAGTTTAATGATTCTCGCTCCCTAGAAAAAGATATAAAATGTCCAGCCTGGAGAGGAGGGAAGGAAAATAATTTTTTGAAATTATATATTTACAGAGAAAAATGTCTGGATGGAAATACATGAAAACACACAAAAGTAGTAAGATCTTAGGTTTTTTTGGCTTGTCTTTTTTGTTAATGAATAATTCTTAATAGTAATAAGAAGAATTATTTGTAAATAATAAGTATCAAATAAATAATAAGTATCAAATTATTTCTTATTTGGTACGAATTAACAAAGAAAAACACCCAACAACCTGTTGGAAGAGGGGATGCTTTAGTTCCAGGAAACAAGATAAATTGCTGGTTGATTTCTCCATCCTCAGTTTTTTAGCTGCAAAAGTAGAACAGAATTTCAGCTCTGTCACTGCAGCCTTGCCTAAGGATGCCGGTGAGGAGAACTGTCCTTGCCTCAAGGCACAGAGCTCCAGCTCCACCCGGGGCCCATCTCACTGTGGATCAGCTGTTTCTACAGATTCCCTGAATAACTGGCCCACAAACTGCTGGTTCTGCTTCAGGGTGGGCTTCTTCCAGAAGCCTGGTACCAGGCTTGTTCTGTTTTGTTGCTTCAAAAAGCTTCTCTGGATGTAGACTTTTCTCTTTGGACCCTGGTGGCTCCACTGCCTTGCCAAATGATTTTTCCCTCTTAAAGAGAACAGTTGTCAAGAAGATGTTTTTTGTTTATTTGTTTTTGTTTTTAAAGGGCGAGCAACAGGAGCTCTCACACGTTGCTGGTGGGAATGCAAAATGGTGCGGCCAGTTTGGAAGACAGTCTGGGGGTTTCTTACAAAACTGAACATATTCTCACCATACGATCCAGCAGTCACATCCCTTGGTATTTACTCAAATGAACTGAAAAGTTATGTCTGCACAGGAAACCTGCACATGGATATTTATAAGAGCTTTACTCATAATTGCCAAAACTTGGAAGCAACCAAGATGTCCTTCAGTAGGTGAATAGAATAAACCTTGGTTTTATTTATGCTCATCCGGACAATGGAAAGAAATGAGCCGTCAAGCCATGAAAAGACATGAAGGAACCTTAAATGCATACGACTAAATGAAAGAGGCCAACCTGAAAAGCTACGTACTGTGTGATTCCAACTATATGGAAAAGGCAAAACTATGCAGGCAGTGAAAAGATCAGGGGATGCCAGGGGCTGAGGTGGGGGAGGGAGGGATAAGCAGGGCACAGGGGGTTTTTAGGGCAGTGAAACTACTCTGCATGATGCCGTAACGGTGTCATTATACGTTTGTCCAAACCCACGGGAAGTACATCACCAAGAGCGACCTGAAGCAAACTATGCGTGGACTTCTGTTAATAACAATGTATCCACATTGGCTCAGTTGTAACAGTTGTAACAAATGTGCTGATTCAGTAGAAGATGGTAGTAATAGGGGAAGCTGGAGGAGGGATGAGGTGGGTATATGGAAACTGGAGGAGGGATGAGGCGGGTATATGGAAACTGGAGGAGGGATGAGGCGGGTATATGGAAACTGGAGGAGGGATGAGGCGGGTATATGGAAACTGGAGGAGGGATGAGGCGGGTATATGGAAACTGGAGGAGGGATGAGGCGGGTATATGGAAACTGGAGGAGGGATGAGGCGGGTATATGGAAACTGGAGGAGGGATGAGGCGGGTATATGGAAACTGGAGGAGGGATGAGGCGGGTATATGGAAATTCTCTGTATTTTCTGCTCAATTTTTTCTGAAAACCTAAAATTGCTCAAAACAAATTTTCAAAAGGGGACTGTGCTGTGGGTTGATGAAGATATGTGTCCATGTAAATAAGTATTAAAAGGGAAGGTGGGCATAGAAGAGAATTCTTGAAGACTTAAGAGTTAAAAAAACGTCAAAATCATGATCTCTTCACCATCGCTTTGACAAAATTCTTTCCCTTCTCTCTCATTTGTAAGATATCTTTCCAGGTGGTAGAGAGGCAAGCGACCCTGTATACCATTAAAGAACAAAGCGGTTGGGAAGCAGTGGTGCTGGGGGAAGGGTCACCCGAAGGCCTGCTTGGGCAGGAGATGCACCTCCAGGACGGCCCATGTACCTGGCTCATAGCCAAGCTCACCGCGCCTCATGTGGGCCTCTGAAGGGGGCTTGTGTCTTCCCAACAGGACAGCAACGGCAATGAGGACCATGTCCCAGTCCCCTTTATGACCAAGCCTCCGAAGGCACACCCTGTCATGTCCCCTTTTATTCTAGTGGCCAGAGCAGGCCAGGAAGTCTAGCCCACCCTCAAGTGGAAGGCAGGAGTAGCAGAGGTGCTGTGGACATATTTTAAGATTCTCACCCCACTCAGCGGGCTGCGCTGGAGCATCTTTTGGAGCTCTGGACAACGTGACAGCTACCAGCCAGGAGTGGCTGTTGACCACCTGAAATGGAACTGGTCCAAAGTGAAATGTACATTAAGTATAAAACACACATCAGATTTTGAAGACTTAGCACGAAAAAAATGCAAAGTATCTTATTAGTTTTTAAAATTCCAGTTACGTGTTGAAATGACAGCGTGTGTTTTTCCGTTGGAAAGGTCCTCTGGGCCGAGCACTTAGGTCCCCAGGCCCCCAGTGTCCCTTTTGCTCAAGGATTCAGCCCCGCCATGCCCTCTCCAGCTGGCTCCCCACAGAATCTGGGCCTTTCTCTGTCACCGTGAAGGACCTCGACATGTATTGGAAAGTGGCGACCTTTCGGAAGGCTGTGCGTGTGTGTGAGGTTTGGAGGAACGACAGGGCAGGGGCTGGAGAATTTCTTGGGGTGCAGACACTCCAGCAAGACTTCTGGGTGGTCTGGAAACCACAGGGGGCAGCAGCCAGGACAGGATTCCTGCCAGCGGGAGGGGGGAGGATGGAGCTGCATTTACCCACCCCCGGGGGGACACTTGGAGCCCTGGATGGGGTCACGAAGGATACTGGTGGGCTGAATTGTGTCCCAAAAAACATGTTGATGTCCTAAGCCTCGGTGCCAATGAAGGTGGCCTTATGTGCAAGTAGAGTCTTTGCAGGTGTAGTCAGGTAAGATGAGGTCATGCTCGGCGGGGGGGGGGGGGGGTATGGGGCGGTGCATGATCACACATGACCGGGGTCCTTGTAAGAAGAGGAAAGATGCAAAGACAGACACACAGACAGGGAGGAGAAGGCCGTGTGACGATGGAGAAAGAGAGTGGGCTGTGTGTCCTTCCCCGTGTCTCTCTCCGTTTCTCTTAGGGACACCAGCCCGGTTGGGTTAGGGCCCTCCCTCCTCTCAACTAATTAAGTCTGCAGCCACCCTGTTTCCAAATTGGGCACATTCCGAGGTCTCAGGGGTTAGGATGTCAACATATCTTTTTTTTGGGGGGGACACAATTCAATCCCTAACATACACCTAAAGCAACCCCCCATCTCTCCTTCTTTAATTCTGTGTTTCTCTTGACCCGCGGGCGTTCTCACCAGGACAAGGGTCAAAGGTGAGGCAGGGCAGGGTAGAGGCGAGCAAAATAAAAGCTGCTTCCCAGGTGATTTGATTTAATCCCCATTTTTAGACTTAAACTAGGAGGTGGCAACACAAATGCCAGGAACTAGGTGCCCTGGTTTCTCCTAGACGAAATTGGCAATATTTTCAGAACAGATCTGTCTTCCAACCCACCTGAGCCGGGAGATGAGCCGTGAGGTTTCCCACATCCGATGCCCTGGAGCCCAGCGGCCGTGCTGGCTGCTCTGCGCTCCAGTGGTCTGCGGTGTGGCTACCTTGTCACTTGGCGCCACCAGGAGCCTGGGTGAGCGTCCAGCTTAGAAACAGCAACGTTATCAGCACCATCAGATACCAGTGGGTGCCGGCGTTCAAGGGGAAAGACTTCAAAGTGAAATTTAAGCACGGCATGCGGGAGATGAACCCAAGCTTTCCACGTCTCCAGTGTGGGGCTGACAAAGGATGGAGAGACCGTCTCCTCATTGAACAAAGACTAACATCACATTGGGACCAGTGTCTGGGGTTTCACTGACCTCAGACAACAAACCAGATGGAATCCAGCTCGAACCTCCCATCCAGCGCTTAGAAGATTACAGAAATGCATCCCTGGGAAATTGGTATTGGAAGGGAGCAAATGCCTAGATGTAGATACTTAGTCTCTACAATTCAAAACTTCAGGAATGTTATCCATTTAGGAGTGGCATCCAGATGGACATCCTTGTAAACTACCTGGCATGTCTCTCTACCTGCTGGAGCTCGTCGTGCCCGGCAGTGGGGACATGGGCAGGAAACACGCTGCCAAGTGTGTTACAGCTCCTTGCAGAGCGAGGAGGAAAATGGCAGAGTCCGTGATGGAAAGTCACTGGGGAACCTGCTTGGATTTGTTGTAGAAAATGGAATTCTCCCCTGATCTGTAAGTGAATTTACTGCCTTAGTTAATCAATACATAAATCTGGTAGACTCTAGGGTTAGAGAACCCAGAGCCTCCAGTCAAAGGAAGCCAACCTAGGAAAGGCCAGAGTCAGCAGACCTGCTAAGGATTCAGAAAGTAAAAACGGAAGCAATCAAGGATGCTGTTTCCCAGCGTCAGGGATGCGTGAACACGGGCTGCCATGCCCTGCAGGGAAGCAGGCAGGTGATGGTGTTGAGACTGGACTTAACTTCAGGATGTGTTGTTTCTGAGATACTTGTGAGATATCCAAGAAATCAGTGAGAGGCAGTGCCCAACATTCCTTTGGAAATTATTGATATTACTGAAAATATACATTCCACAGCACACAACAAAATTATACCTTTTTACTCACTTTTAATTGTATTTGCTCTGTACTGATCTGACAAAATATTTTAAATAAAAGTAATGTTGTAGCAAAATTATGCAGGAACCAAACTTCAATGCACACAGTGCCCTGAAAGTTATTGAAAGATTAAGAAATTATTTCAATAAAAAGAAAGCAATCATGTTTACAAAATGACATATTATTAATGTTAAAATAGAGATGACAAAGCCTCTTGACAGTTGATGCCAAGTTTGCCAACAAAGAAAATAATAGGAAAAGAAAAAAGAATGCTCATTCTACCTGTGCAACTTATATTCAGCCCATCTTTGAAACGTAAGACAATGTAAGAATAATTTTTTTTCTGTGTTAGAGACAATAATAATTTTGAAATAAAGTTTTCAGACTCTGAAATAATTTTATGGCCTTTACAGTTTTCCAGATGCCTTACGAAATCTGAAAATTAGATGAATTGAATTCTGCCAGCACATAAAATGTGTCTACACTGAATCTACCGCTGAACATGGTAAGAAGGTGATATTAGCTGGGGGTGGGTGGGTGGAGCGGCGGACCAGTGTATGAGAATCTAGGAATTTCAGGTTGTTTTCTAAAACTGGATGACTCCCATTCAAGTCCTAAGATAGATTTGCAGCAGTCATTTGCTGGATACATTTCTAAATAATTTCGAATCTCTCAGGACATACACAACTATGCTGGTATCATTTGCTAGTGGAAAGTGTAGCTTCTCAGAATGGACCTAAAACTGCCTGTGATCCACAGTGTCACAAAAAACTGTCAAATCAGGGACCTGTTGTCAAATGCAATATTGAAGCCAGTAAGTAATGAAATGCGTTTTGAAAATTTTCTCAGCCAAAAGCGAGGCATGTTTGTATAAATATTATATCCTAGTGCCATAGAGTTTCTAATTATTGTGATTAAAACTTGTTTTTGTTACTTCATGTTTAATAATTGTTTGTACAAGTTACACAGGCTGACTTTATGTGTTGTAGTAGTTGTTGAGGGATAGATAATAGACTAATCTGACAAAGTTTACTAAGAAAAGGTTTTGCCTTTTGAAACTCACACGGAAGCATGGGCCGGCCACTACCCTGAAATAGACAAGAGTATACTGTGAGTCAGCATTATTAAAGTGGATTGGCCAAGGGTTAGAAATAACTATGCTAACTATATATAAGCAGATAAAGAAGATTTATCAGTACAAAATAAAACCAAGAAATAAAAAGGCCCGAGTGGAAACACTCAGCATGAAAAATGCAGTCTCTGTAACGAGAACACGTAGATAGCATCGCTTACAGCGGCAAGAGCTGCACCCAGTCCCTGGGGGAACTCCCCCCCACCAAGCGATGCCCCAACACCAGCTGGGGGTCCTGCAATTCAGCTCAGATCTGGCACCATCTACCTGGAGCTGGTGTCAGACCCCACCAGGTAAGGGCTCAGTCCCACTTTAGACACCAATTCCAAGCCCAGGTCATCACCTGTGCTTCCGACCCATGGGATATACATCTGAGGTTCCAAGGACCCCTTTCTTGGTTTCTATTAATTTGCTTGAGTAGCGCACAGGTCTCAGGAAACCAGCTAAACTGGTTTGACCAGTTAACTCAGGAAACTCACTAGATTATGGGTTTATTAAAAAAGGGCATAACTCAGGAACAGCCAGAGAAGAGATGCAAGGGCAAGGCTCTGGGGAAGGGCTTCCATGCTGCCCAGGTGCACCAGGCTCCCAGCACCTCCAGGTGTCCACCGCCCCGGACGCTCTCCAAACCCCATCCTTTTGGGTTTACGGAGACTTCATTGCACAGACAGGACTGATTACATCTTTGGTGGTTGGTGATTGAACTCCGTCTCCAGCCCCTCTTCCCTCCCTGGGGGTCGGGGGTGGGACTGAAATTTCCAACCCTGTAACCACGTGGTTGGTCTCCTGGCAACCAACCTGCAACCTTAGAAGCTTTCCTAAAGTGACCTCATTAACACAACAAAAGACAGCTTTATAGTTTATCAGTTAGGAAACTCCAACAGTTTTAGGACCCCTGTGCCTGGAACAGAGGAAGGCCAAATATGTACATATATGTAAAATAAATCACAATATCACAGGTGGGTACCTACAGGATGCATGAATAAAATAGAAAGCAAATGGATACATATATGTAAAATAAATCACAATATCGCAGGTGGGTACCTACAGGATGCATGAATAAAATAGAAAGCAAATGGAAACAGCCCTCAGGAGTCTGCAGGAAAGAATAAAGAAATAAAAGCTGCACGAGAAAAATAAAGAGATACCAAGGGTAGAATTAGAAGTGCCAGTTATAGCAATCTATCCATGCCAGGTTAGAGGAATTGCAAACAAGAGCTTTAGAAAATATAGGTGAACAATTTGGAGGGAAAAAACGCTGAGGGTTTGAAGCCAGAGCAGAGGCTCCAGGGAGACAGGGGGCCTCTCCCAGGTGGCTCAGACAGACTGGGCCTTGGGGGTGTTTCCAAAGGGGCCAGTACAGCAGGAGGATGTTCCAGGAACATGCTGAAAGCAAAGAGGACGCGGTGAGGACCCAGGACGTGCAAGGTCCCTGGGGGCCATCTCAGCACATGGCTGCCCCTGTCCCCGTCCAGAGGTGCCAGGGCCTTGAACAGATGTTACCACCGAGGGCCGAGGGTGCTGCCTGGAACGTGCGGCCCGCACAGGGGAGCAGGGGACAGCAGGCCACCTCCTGCAGCTCCCGGTGTCCCGGCGTCTCTGAGTGGCCCCCGGGGCCTCAGCCAGGGCTTGAGCCTGTGGGCACGTCAGGCCTCCTTCAGCCCCGAAGACACGGGCTTCAGCCCACACACGGCTGAGCTTGTGTCTTCCTTGGACCTGAGTGCCACCCGGTGACCCCCAGAGACCAGCTGGAGCTGGGCCGAGTTGGCTGGAGCAGGCGGCGGGTGATGGGGACGATGGGCCCTCGGGTGCGCGTGGGCCCCCGCTGCCCCGCACCCCACCCTTCTGCTCCCCTATCGCAGAAGCGAGCATCTCAGGCCCTGCAGCTGGGTTGGAGTAACACCGAGTTTGGAGCCCTCTTTGCAGTGAAGGTGGTTGCTTGCAGGGAGATGCGGGGCCGGCTAGTGGCCGAGCGTGTGTAGCTGGGACAAAGCGTTCGCGGTTGGCAGGGCCTCCTGGCTGGGCAGCCTGCTGCCGTCGTGCCATAAGTTCATTTCCAAGCCCTTAACCAGCACTCCCGGTGGGCGGCCAGTGTCTGGACACTGAAGCCCTGGTCACTCCCCATCGGCGGTCTTTCCAGACGATTCCTCAGGTCTGCAGAGTGCTGAGAAAGGAAAGGGCTCTTCAAATTCTTAGTAGGAATCGAGGCTCTGGAACCTGTCTTTTCCTGAGGCCCGTGCCTCGGTTCCCATCCCTGTTGGGGGATCGTGGTGGACGCGCTGAAATGGGGGGTCAGGCTGTCATCTCCGGAAGAGACTGGCGACACCTCTGAGAAGACAGGAGCGCTGGCCGGACGGATGGACGGACGGCCCCAGTCTCCCCGCGGCTCGCGTGGACTCAGGCCACGTGGGAGCCCTTGGGACCTGCCAAGAAGGTTGTCTGATGCTCTTAACTCCAGTCACTGGTCCACGGAAAGCTCACAGACATGGGCCACATGTGAGGGAGAAAATGGAGCTGGACGGTGGTCTGGGACTCGGCGACCGGCAGATAATCAGAGATTAGAAATTTGTCTTTCATGAAAGTTCAACTCTTGCCATCCAGTGTTTTCACAAAAGTGTCTTTCTTTTTAGATTCTTAGATTCATACCAATGTGCTCAAAACAGGCATAGAACTCTAAAATCAAGAGAGCTTAGTAGCACTTATTCAAACCTTTGAAAATCACTTTTATTTTTTACCTCCTAGGAATTTATGCATTTACTTTTCAGCTTTATCGAGGTATTATTGACAAACAGAATTGTAAGATATTAGAGTGTACAACATGATTTGATAAACGTAAACACTGTGAAAAGATTCCCTCCATCTTGTTAATGAACACATTTATCGCCTCACATACTTCTTTCTTTGTTTTTTTTGGCCATGCCACGCGGCTTGCGGGATTTTAGTTCCCTGACCAGGGATCAAACCCGGGCCCCCTGCAGGGGAACTGCAGATTCCTAACCACTGGACCACCAGGGAAGTCCCATATTTGTCTTTTTTTTTGGTGAAAACAATGAAGTTCTGCTCTCTTACCAAATTTCAATTATACATAGTACGGTTTCAGCTATAGTCACCATGTTTTACATACATCCTCAGACCTTGAAAATTATTTTTTAACACAATTATCCACAGACAATGCAAAAAGAGAACATCTTAATAACGACCCCCAATACCCACCACTAACATCACGCAGACCCTGCCAGCTCCTTCCTGCTCATGTGTGCACATACATATGTGACTTTGCTTCGAAAATGGGATCACACTGTCATACGATTTATTTTCCTACTTAGCAGTAAATCGCAAACCTCTGTTTTATTAACATATGGTGATAACGTCATTATAGTAGCTACAAAGTCCTATTTTGGGCACATCCTCCAATTTAATAACTGACCCTCCTAGTTGTTGTTTAGGTAACAACCGATGTCTTTGTCTCCTAAACACCTATTCTGAGCATCCCCGCACTTCAGTCTGAGGTGACTTGACCAACAGGCGGTGGAGATGGCAACTCTGTCACCCCAGGTGTGTCCCTCTGCTGGCGTGGCATCTCCTGACGTCAGTCTCCCGGGGCCAGACCTGTCTGCTGGAGAAGGAGGCCTGCGGGGGGGAGGGCGGCTCCCGGCAACAGAGGACGTAGCTCTCTTGGGCATCGGCCTGATGAGCCTGGCGTGACTGCCACGGAGCTGGCGGCCGGGGGGGGGTGGGGTAGGGACTTCTGGCCGAGCCCAGGCTGCCCAGAGAACCCAAAAGGAAGTGAGGCATTGTGGTCCTGCACCCAGTTTGGGTGCTTTGTCTTGTAGCAAATGGTCCCGAGCAGGGGCCAAGACAAGGCGTTTATTTTTATTTATTTATTTTTTAACATCTTTATTGGAGTATAATTGCTTTACAATGGTGTGTTAGTTTCTGCTGTATAACAAAGTGAATCAGCTATAGGTATACATATATCCCCACATCTCCTCCCTCTTGCGTCTCCCTCCCACCCTCCCTATCCCACCCCTCTAGGTGGTCACAAAGCACCGAGCTGATCTCCCTGTGCTATGCGGCTGCTTCCCACTAGCTATCTATTTTACGTTTGGTAGTGTATATATGTCCATGCCTCTCTCTCGCTTTGTCACAGCTTACCCTTCCCCCTCCCCGTATCCTCAAGTCTATTCTCTAGTAGGTCTGTGTCTTTATTCCCATCTTACCCCTAGGTTCTTCATGACCTTTTTCTTTTCTTAAATCCCATATATACGTGTTAGCATACGGTATTTGTCTCTCTCTTTCTGACTTACTTCACTCTGTATGACAAGGTGTTTATTGACCTCTGAGAGGCTCTCACAACAGACACTCGTCCGAATCAGATCCTACGCTAGCCCTGAGGGTCGGTTCTTCTGCTTTCATTGTCTAGACCATGAAGCCAAGGTTTAGGACGGAAGCCACCTGCCTGACCACACGGCACAGGGAAATGCAGGGGTGAGGGCTCTGCCGCTCACTCCAGGCTGAGGCTGAAGTCACCCCACTCTGCCAGGAGCCCGATTGGCCCCCGGAGCAGGTGTCCGGGGTCAGCTCTGAGCAGCCCGTGTGAACGCACGGTGGTGGCTTGTGGGCGTCCGTAAGTCAGAGCTAGGTCGTCTGCCTCGCCACGTGAAAGCACTCTGACTTTGAGAGTGTCATGCGTTAAATTAACTAGGATGGCTTATCCCACAGCCGTTGTGGGATCACACCTGGCATCTGGTCCTGCTGACCTCGGGTGGCCTCGGCCTGCAGTGGCTTGAAGCAGGGTTTCGGTTCCTGGCCGGCGACTGAGGTCGGTTCAAGGCGGTAAGAGCATCGAATCCTAGCCGCTAGACCAGATGGAAAGTAGTGAAACAAGTAGAGTATTTATTAAGAGAAAAAAAGAGTATGTGTGGATAGACACACGAGCAGACTCAGAGAGAGTCGTGCCCTCGTGGCAGTTGGAATCACTTTTATGGGGCATTTCTTCCGGGTTTCTTTTGACCAATCATTTTGATTTGCCTGGTTGAAAGTCCATATTTGGTGTACCTCAGGATTTTCCCATGTGCGTGGGTGCATCTCTTAGCCAAGATGGATTCTACGGAAGAGGCCTGTGGGTAGTGAGCATTAGTTGCCATCCCTTAGCATCACTCCTCTTTTGACCTCCAAGGAGCCTTTCTGCGCATGTGTGGTTGGGGAGGTCTCCTGACTTCGAGAATGAGGCATATGTGGTCTCTTATCTCCTGTCTGGGCAGGGCCAGCCTCCTCTCTCAATTGTCCTGTTATTCCCGTATCAGAGTATTGGTCCACAGGGGAGGAACTCAGACCATTTGCCGGGAGAGCCCATCTGCCTCTTGCCCGCTGCGCTTCCAGCAGGTGGGGATGGGCCCTCTGTGCTTCTCTTCCCCCGTCTCTCAGCACCACACCTGGTGGTGGGGTGGGCTTTAGCCGGACACCTGTTACTACTGCGTTTCCATCCCCGCCCGGGCTGAGATGACAGACCTTAATGAACCGCTGGCCTCGGGGTACTGCCGTGCGCTCAGCCAGCCTGTCTGGTGATGGCTGATGCGCTCAGAGCCCGTTTCCAGTGGGATTGCCGACGGCGGTACAAGTGGAAGTCGGTTCTGAACCATGAGTGGAACCAGGATTTCCTCCAAAAGGGCACTTTCACCAAGGGCAGAGGTCACTCACTTCCGTGAGTAGGGACTGGGGCAACACCATTACCAGCATCCCCGACTCAACCAAGCTTATCCGATTCTTACAACCGCAGACTATGATGAATAAGACATAAAAGGCCCAACACATACGAATGCTTCCGGTGACAGAAACTGGAACTAAAACATATTTTCCTGTCGATGCTGAACGGGGTCAACTATAAATTGAGGGGAAGACAGATTAAGAGTCTGAGAAAGAGTGACTGAAAATAAAATACTGATCGCAATTGACTACACAAGGTTCAGTCTCATCTGGGGTGACAAATGTGTGTCTTTAAAAACTCTGCAGTACCTTATGTAATCCTGAGATCTTAATACAGGTTGCGTTATACTGAGTTGAGAACTACTGTGCTGTAAGTACCTGGCTACACAGCAGAATTGTATTTTAACTTCGCAAATTACTTAGAGCAACCAGGCAAGGTGGGTTCGGGCGCCCTCTGGTGGCAGCGTCCAAGCCGCGGGGAGGTTTTCAACTTTCTTCTCTCTTGGGTTGACGTCCACAGGCGAAGTGCCCTCCTCCTTCTGTCCACAGTTCGTACTTGAGTCCCTTTCTGCTGGGCAGTAGCATCCTCCCGTTTGTCCTCACCCTGCGTCCTCTCGTGCAGAATACCTGAACCAAGAGAAAGGAAAACAGCTTTGAAAAGAAAGAGCTACCCCAGGAACCAGTGTGCTGAGTCTCCAAGGCCTTGAAAAGCCATGTACATCTGAGACGTCTGGTCTCTTAGACCCTGTCTCAGCATGCCTGTTTCCTTTCCTACCCTGAAAAATAAACAACCATTTGGCTTTTTATATTTTTTCTCCTTTCAATACTAGCATTGCTGTAACATCAGTTTCGACTTTTAATTGCATTGCGTATGAATCGTGTATCTGTAAATTAGCTTAAAACTAAAATCATCTCCACAGCGATTTCGTGGGAATGTGTTTGAAATGTTGCCTCTACTTTCTTGGGCCTGATGATTTGCGTGCCATTCCAAAGCCTCTATAGGCAGTTTTCGACAGAATGGAATAAGAAGACGTGGTACATATATATGATGGGATACTACTCAGCCATGAGAAAGAATGAAATCACGCCGTTTGCAGCAACACGGGTGGACCTAGAGATGGTCATACTAAGTGAAGTAAGTCAGAGAAAGACAAATGTCATACGATATCACTTATATATGGAATCTAAGAAAAAGATACAAATAAATGAACTTATTTACAAAATAGAAATAGACTCACAGACATAGAAAACAAACTTATGGTTACCAAAAGGGAAAGGGGGAGAGGGAGGGATAAATTAGGAGTTCAGGATTAACATATACACACTGCTGTGTATAAAATAGATAAACAACAAGGACCTACTGTAGAGCACAGGGAACTATATTCAATATCTTGTAATAACCTATAAGGGAAAAGAACCTGAAAAAGAGCACACATCTATAACTGAATCGCTGTGCTGTACACTTGAAACTAACACACTGTAACTCAATTATACTCCAAAAAAACAAAAGAAACTTAAAAAATAAAAGAAATACCAAAAAAAATTAAAGGCAGTTTTCCAGGCCAGGCTTTGTTTTACTTCACCCTCTGTCCTCCCAGGAGTGTTTCCTCCACCGCCAGAGGCCCAGCTGAGAAGATCCAGGTGTGTGTTCTCTTGATCTACATCCTTCAGAGTCAAAGAAATTGCCCAAACCTATCAGAGCGACGCCTTAGATGCACTCGGCCCACCGGCTCTGACTTGTGAGGCAGGATAAACACTCGGCTACCATGGGAACCATCTGTCTGTCTGGGCTGTTTCTTGCGGGCAAAACCAAGTGCTCAGAAATGCCTCAGGTGCCTTCTGACGGAGTTCGTTGTTTACCATACTTACCACTGGGCCGATAACTTTCCATTCCAGCTGCTAGAGAGGGCTCTGCTTTGGGCTCCAGACATTCTTCTCTCCTAACATGTCATTCTTTTGGAAAGGCCAGTAATGTTCCTCGTAATGTGGGTGGTCAGATTACCCAGCAGTGCAGAGTGTCTCGCTGCAGATACCAGCTTCCACTTCAAAAATGTGTCATCACCATTGTCACCTTCACCATCACCATCACCTTCACCATCACCATCACCATCACTACCATCACCATCATCACCACCACCATTACCATCCCCCACCATCGATCACCACCACCACCACGACCACCATTACCATCCCCCACCATCGATCACCATCACCACCACGACCACCATCACCATCCCCCACCATCGATCACCATCACCACCACGACCACCATTACCATCCCCCACCATCATCACCACCACCATCACCACCACGACCACCATTACCATCCCCCACCATCGATCACCATCACCACCACGACCACCATCACCATCCCCCACCATCGATCACCATCACCACCACGACCACCATCACCATCCCCCACCATCGATCACCATCACCACCACGACCACCATCACCATCCCCCACCATCGATCACCATCACCATCACCATTAGCATCACCGTCACCATCGTCATCGCCATCATCCCCACCACCATCACCACTATCACCACCATCACCATCGTCATCACCACCATCACCACCACGATCACGACCATCACCACCATCATCACCGTCACATCAACTACTTGGCCTAAGGCCAAAAAACTACTGCGTGGTAGAGTTTGCATCAAACTCTAATGACGACTTCAGAATATACACACTCTTCCCCACTGGACTCTAACTTTACCGGCCTCAGTTTCTTCATCTGTAAAGTAGAGACAGTAATGGTACCTCTCTAATGAGGGTGTGTGCAGGTGAAACAGGAGCACGTGTATAGTTCTCAGCATGAAGCCTCATGTGCACTCAATAAATGCTAGTTTGTGGGTCACAAAGGTGTGTTTGCCAGACCCTCTAGGAAATAGTGGGATGTCGACAAGGCCAAGTGTCTCTTTATTCAAATTTCAACCTTCTGTTGGATATATTAGTTCTTTCATTGATAGAGTTTTTGAATCGGAGTCAAAGAAGATGTGTACTGTGAACAGAAAGAGCCCTGGCCCAGGAGGTAGGAGGCCTGAGCTCTGAGCCTGCCATGCCTCTAACTCTGCGATTTCTAGGCGTGGTCCCAGACCAGCTGCCTCAGCATCGCCTGGGAGCTTGTTAGAGATGCTGCTTCCTGGGCCCCAGCCCAGACCCACAGGGTCAGACATGCTGGGGCCGAGCCCGGCAACCTGGGGGATCTTGGCTCATTCTGTGCTGTTGGTTACATTATTCAGCTTGTTCCCCTGTGGGATGAGAGGTCCGGAGAGGGTCAGCCAGCACCCCGACCCTCCTGCACGACTGTGCCTCCGGGGACGCCCTCCCTGGGGGCGGCTCACACCCTGGATTTTGACTTCATGTTTCCCTTGAAAGGAGGGGCCTTCCTCGACCTCAGTGTGTAGACCCCGGGCTAGCTGAGCCCCGGGGCACCGTCAAGGCCTCTGCCCCAGGACGGGCACCACGACAGTTGATGGAGCAGCAGGGAGTAGGGGCAGAGCTGCCTTTTCGGGCACGGGTGTGATGTGTCTTGAAGGCGCTGAGATGATTTGGTCGCGTTGTGGGAAACGAGAGGGCAGAGCTCTAAGTCCGGAGGTGAAGGGCGCGGAAGGGAGGGACGCCGGGGGATGCTGGCTGTGCACGAGCCCTTCATCCCGGCCCCGCTGCTGCTCCCACGAAGTGAAGTCTGAAAAATACAGTGAGGTCCTGTGGAGCCCGCCCCCCACAGGCCTCGACAGCGTGAGGGAGGGGAGCCCGCCTGTGTCACTGTCCCGTGTCTCCTGCTGTGCGTTGCTGAGCTAAGAGAAGCTGGTATTAAGTGCGCCTGCCTGTTGCCAGGCTTCCGTGAGGGGAAGGCTAGAGTCGGGGTAGGACATTCGCGTCCCCTCCCCGCCCACGAGAGGTACGCAAGCTCAACATAAAAAGGTGGAAAGTATCCCCGAGAGACACTGGTCGTCCTCAACTTCCCTCCGCCACAGACCTCCGGTTTCTGGGGTCTGAGGAACGTGGGCGATCTCTCCGCATTTCAGTCCTGACTGCGATGAAACAGCCCATGAGAAGGGCGGATCCCCTCCTGCTTTTCTGGGGCAGGCGCCGTGGGCTCGAGGTGAGGTCCACCCACTGCCTCTGTGTTCGCCGTTCTCAGGCCTGGCTTCCCCACCTGTCAGACGGGAGTGTCCCGTGAGCACATAGCCGTCCACAGGGCTTCAGGCAGGGACCTCGCAGACGTGCTGCCTCGTCTCAGGCAGGTGTGCAAACGCCCCCCATTCCACCGAAAGCAGCCTCGGCATCACCGTGGAGGCACGAGCCGACCAGGGGCCTCACTGTTGGGGGAAGCGTCCTGACCTTCAGAGCCACGTGTCCAGGGCTCCATCTGGGGGTTTCCTTACGTTTCCCTGCAGCACCTTCCTTGGGACTTTTCTTACATACGCGCATATTTGACGTGATTAAGATTGGACAGACCGTACCACTATGTCTCATGCTTTCATTACACAGAGTTATTTCTTCAGCGTGTCTCCTGGCCCCTAACACTTCTTATAAAGGTGTTTTTTCCAGACTGCACGATGATCCGCATAAGATGGTTATAATACGGGAAACTACGCTTCGGGCATCTGGGAGCAGTCGAGGCGCTCAGCGGGGTACACTCTGCTTCTTGGGAGAGGGCGGGGGAAGCAGGCCCAGCGAGGGGCAGAGGGAGAGGGCAGAGCAGACAGGGCCTGGGGCCGTCAGAGGTCACGAAGAGGACACGGGCTTTTTCTCAGAGCAAGACAAGAAGCCGTTGGATTTCTGAACACTTTTGCTATGATTATTATGATTGAGATGTGATTCATGTCATAAACATCGTCACCTTCAGTGTGCAACCTAGGGACTTCCAGTGCATCCACTAATTCCAGAACGCTCCCCCCATCTCAACAAGAGGCCCTGTACCCCGCGGAATGACTCACCGCGGACTCTGATGGCCAAGGGGCTCCAGGAACTAGGCCTGGCACCTGCCTCTTTGCTGGCCTTTCTGAGGCCACCCCTCACTCTTCTCCACACACCTTTCACCCCAGCTGCTACGGTCTGAATGTCTGTATCCCCCCAAAGTTCACGTGTGAAATCCTAACCCCCCAACAGGATAGTGTGAGGAGGTGGGGCCTTTGGAGGTGATGAGGTCATGAGGGTGGAGCCCCATGAATGGGGTCAGTGCCTTATAAATGGGACCCCAGTGAAGACACAGCAAGAAGACGGCCGTCCGTAACCGGCTCCTGGGAGAGCAGTGCCCGTGCCTCCCCCGTCCTGACCCTGTTTCCCCCGTGGCTCCGCCACACCCCTGTGCTGTGTCTCGCTGTGGCCGCCTCTCCCGCTGAGCACACGCCTGGCCCCCAACTTGCTCCTGGACAGACGCCCCTGGGCTGGAACCAGCCCCGGCATACAACATATGCTGGATAAGTGGTTACTGAGTGAATAAATCTTAAAATTTAATTTATCAGGCATGGGAAGAAAGATGCATGGATACTTAGAAGCCCCTCAGCAGGCCTCCGGAACAACGTGGGTGCACCTTCGCAGGTGCCGACTTTTGCCTCAGCAGCTAGAGAGTCCCGGCCTCAGAGACGAGACGCCTGAGGAAGGGGAGGGGTGAGGGGCGGCTCGGGGCTCCGGGGTGGAGCCGCGGGTCATTTTTGATTGTGCCAACCCGGCGGGGGGCAGATTCCGGGGATGTTGTTAAACCCCCCAGTGCACAGGCGGGCCCACAAGGATGACGGGCCTCCGATATCAACCGGGCCGAGGCTGGAAGAGCCAGTTCTGCAGCCGCGTCCACCTTCTGGGCAGGGATGTCCCGGGGAAGCCTGTGGCCATGGATAGGACGTGTGGCCCGGGAGGGGAGGGCCAGGCCGGGCTCGGTGAGCGCAGCAGGCTGGCCCAGCTTTGGAACCTGGCCATCCATCGCGGGGGACCCGGCACGGCCAGGCGCAAGGGTGTTTGGACGTGGAAGCATTTGGGAATTCTGTTAGGGGTGGAGGGGCAGGCAGTTCAGGGAGCTGGTCTCCAGGTCTGCGAGGTAAACAGCCGAGGTCGGAGCTAGATGAGGCCGGGCGCTGGCAGGGATATGGGGACTTGCGTGGGAGGGGCTCAGCACCCGCTTCTGCTCTTCACTTGGTGCAGGGACCTGGGGATGCCTCTTCTCGCGATGGAGAAGATGCAGAGGAGGGAGGGATGGCAGGGGATGGAGGCAGGGATGCAGGACTTCCTGGGATGGCTTGGGAGTGAGGCCTGGGACACAACTGCCCGGGTGCGTCTGGGCCTTCCAAGGGTCTTCTGCTTCCTAACCTGTGCGGTGGAGATAGGCATCAACCGTCCAGAGTCAGCGTGAGGGCTCCGGAAGAACACAGGCTCGGAAGGGTTCTGAGTTCGCCTCGCAGGGGAGATGCTTGGGCACCGCTGGTGAGGTCACGACTGCGGGAAGGGAGGGAGGAACTGGTGACGGGGGGGACAATCGCCTGGGGACAGGTGGGGCCCCCTGAGAGACTTTGGGATGCCCCAGCTTGAGGAGTTTGCCAGACACCTAGCTGGAAATGTAAAGGTGCTGTTGGGTCCACTGTACATCTGGAATTGAGAGGAGAAGTTTAGGGTGGAGGTAAAGGGCAGGGGGCTGGAGCTGTGGACGGCGGAGACCAAGGACAGACAGTAGACACAGAAAACCGGGGACCAAGCCTGGGGAAGTTCCATTTGTTGGCAGGAAGCGTGGGAGGGGCGGAAGGGGGAGGGGAGGGGAGGAGGTGTCGAAGGTGGGTCCACTCCATATCCTGGACCATTGCATCCTGTCTCCTTCTAGAACTTTTCATGCTCTGAGTCCCATGTTTGGTAACTGTCAGTCTCCCCCTCAGCCAGGAACCAGGGCATTTTGTTCACCCTTGTAACTCCATCACCGATGATACTGTCTAGCATACAGTAGGTGCTCAGCAAAGATATGTAGAATAAGTCGAACGGGACAGGGTTCTGTAACTAAAACCGGGCATTGATGAGCTGCCCTTGTCCTGCACGAGTGCAAACTTGTTCCCGTGTCTCTCAGAATTTCTCCTTCAAACGCTGGAAAGGGCCAGGAATCGGCCCTGTTCCACCCTGGATTTCTGAGACCCCACCCGTCCTCCAGTCCTCCCAGAATCAGGTGTGCAGTGTGTGGCCCGTGAGCATCTCTTTTAGAGTCAGATGGCCCTGCGTCATCCAGAGCACCCGGGCCGGGACCTGCCCAGTTTCCAGACTTCACAGGAACTCGGGGCTCGGGCCTGGGGAGAGCTGGGAGGTTTGCTCAGACCTGCAGGCCTGAGTGGCCCCAGCCCCAGGGACCTCTGTGGCCACCTGGGAATAGAGTGGCTGGAGGGCTAGAAGCCCCATGGGTGGGGATGAGGCTACCACGCGGGGACCTCAGGGGCTGGGCACCCGAGCTCACCCGTCTCGGTGTTGCCGCCTCGTGGCTCCTTGAGGCCCCGGCTTCCTGGGCTTCCAGAGATGTCCCTGGCCCACTGTCCGGTGTCCAGGAGGCCCCAGGACGGCTCGGAGAAGATCAAGGGCCCGATTTCCAAATTGATGCTAAGAGTAGCTAAGGAGAAGGGACTTTAGGGAAATTAATGGAAACATTTAAGTGAAATCACCCTGCAGGTGACCCTTACAAACTGTGCAGCTGTGGAAAAGGGAGGGACTAGTACAGACAAGAGGGAGGGAGCCGTTCAGACAGAATTACCAGCAGAATCAGTCACGTCCCTCACCCCCTGCCCTGTGCACACAGCTGTGGTCGATGGCTGACCTCACCCTGGGAGCTGCGGAGGCAGGCAGGGTCCCTGCACTCGCAGACCCCGGCCCAGAGCCCGCCGGTGACCAGGTGCCCGAACGCCAGGTGAGGGAGGGAGGGCAGGCAAAGCGCTGCTGTGACTTAGACACCAGGACACGGAGACGGGGCGCGGGGGGCACTGCAGAATCGAGCTGCAGACATTTCATTTCTCACAGAAGAGCAATTATCCAATAATAACTTTAAAACACCAAAACTGCGTGAAATAGCTTCTGTTTCAAACTCAAATACGTGCTCTCGGTGGATAGCCAGTAATGGAGAAAAGAGCCTTTAGAATTTCAGTGAACAAGTGCTGGGACGCTTGTGCACACTGTCAGGCCGAGAAGACCCCTTGGCGGGGCCATCCTCCCGTGGACACGGGCCCCAGAGCGGCGGCCTGTCGGCTGCAGGGCCCAGGCTCTGGCGGCCGCTCAGCATGCACTGTGGTTTCCTTCCCAGCCACCCGGGCGGGTGGCCCTTGCGTGGCCGCTTCCCAGGGCCCCAACCCGCAGTCCGGCCTCGGGAACCTGCTTCTCGGCCTCTGGGTCCCAGCTCGGTCTGTCCTGTGAGCACTGCCTCTCTGCCAGCTGCTGTCCAGTTCTGGTCTCAGGGCTGGCCGTCTGATCGCAGAACGTTCACTGTCTCTGGCCCTTACAGGCCGGGCAATGGAGACGTGGGCGCTGGAACCACCGGCTGCCTTGGTTGTCGGTGAGCCGCGTCCTAGAGCACGCGGCTCACCAGAGCACTCCTCCCAGGACAGCTGGGTGTACGGGAGCCGGAAGCTCGTGTCAGCTCTCGGGGTCTCATCCCCGCCACACCCTCTGGTATTTCCTTCGAGCCCTCTCCTGTAAATGGGATATTGTGACAGTAACTTTGTGGTGAGGTAGCTGCAAGAAGAGGGTGGGGTCCAGTCTGGGGCCGGGAATTTTGCATCACATGAGCTGACTGAGCCCGAGCTGGGCCTGGTCTCAGCCGTGGGTCTGCCCGTGGGTGGTGTCGCCGTGTTGCCCAGGAGGGACGGTGGAGAACACGGAGCTGGGCTTAAAGGGCTTAATTCCATACGTTCGTATTCTAATATGGCCACCAAGTGGTTATCAAACATTTTTTTAAGAAACGCAAAAACTGTCAAGTCAGTGGCCGACTCCTGTCTGATTTCCAGTCCGAACAGGACTTGAAGTTTTTGCTTTGGAAATGAGAAGTGAGAAAATGTTCCCACGGCGTGGCCTCCACCGGATACACCCATCCTTTCCCATCTGCTGATCGAATAGCTCAGCTCACGCAGCCCCCGCAAACCATCCTAAACCCCTCAATTAATAAGATTGCTTGGATTAAATAGAACCGCCGAGCAGTGGTCTTGGGAGTTATCTAATAATTTGTGACTGCTTTGAAGATCAAGTGAAGACATCAAAGGAAGTTAACCTGATCCTTCCCACCCGAAACGTAAACATACCGAATTTGACACCCGCTGAGAACTGCTGTGTAACATTTCAGGGATCTGCTGGGAGGTGACCTCACTGACCACTTCCTGGGCATAAGATCTAGAGAGCCTTGGGCTCTGGGCGCTCAAGGACACTGGCCCTCAGGAATCTGGGGGACAGCGGGACACCCCATGCTCCCTGGATGCTTTCTCGTAGATGGGGTGGAGCTTTGCTCATCGCACGCCGGAATGCGCTGCATCTGCTTTTTCCGCTACATTTCTTCCCATTGCTTCACACAGACCGAGGAGGTCAGACTTCCCAGACATCACGTAGACTATCTGGAACCACCCCTCCAATCCCAATGACCAGTCAGTACTCAACTAGTGTTTGTTGCACTAGTGAACAAATGTTTATGAAGGGCCTACTATGCGCCGGGCGATGCGTTGGGCCTAAAGGGACACCACAGCACAGCCATGACCCTCAGGATTAAAGTCTAGTAAAAGGTGAGAGAAATGTCACAAGGTATGTCACAAGGACATGATAGAAACAGAGCAGCCAAAAATTGATGCATGTGATGGGTACTCTTTCACCCCCAAGTCAAGAGGACCATGTTCCTTTACAAATCTCAAGGATCACTGGACGTGAAAACTGAACACCACCTTAGGGGCCTTTGGGTCCTCTAGCTCCCTGTTGAGCCTCAGGGCCACGGGGGGAGCTCGGCCCACACAGCCCCAGCCCCAGTCTGAGCTGCTGTATGAGTTTCTCCGGCTGCAGTAACAAAGTACCGCGGACCCAAACGGAGCAGACATAGTGGGTCGTTTAGAATGGATATAATCTGACAAGCCTCACACATTGAAAGGAATGGAGGAGCCTCAGAGATGCAGGGGTGGGCTGTGCTTTGAAGTGGGGGAGAGGTCTGGAGTGGACTTCAAACATCTCCCTGATGGAGAGCAATGCGTGCCTCAACAAAACAACACGCGTGTTAAGTATCTTCTATATTTGGTTTCGGGATGCATTCTGCAGTTCTCTCCCTTTGGAAAAGTATCTTCCAAAGAGTACCACTTGGGTCAAGTTTGAAACATCCGTGATTCCCGGATTCACACATCTGTGGAAAGTATGAATTGTTCCAGGATTAAATTTTGCAAAAGCGGAGAGTCCGTTTCAGCCACTTCCAGGCGTGTGGGACCCTAGGAAAGCTCCTTAATTCCTTTATACCTGTTTCCTTACCTGTCGAATGAAGATGACCCCAGGACCACCCCCTTCATCGTGTTAGCAGTTCCGAGGAGGTGATGCACCGAAGCTGGTTGCTGGGTGCCCAACGAGCAGCGGCCGCCGTCGCCACCGCCGTCGCTGTCACCACCCGCAGGGCCTCAGTCTCAGGGTCAAGGGGGAGGCTTGCTGGGAATTTTGTAAATTATGGGATTTGGATCCTATTTCTAAGGATATTTAAAATACCTCGGTCTTATCAGGAGACTATAAAAGGCCTCCATTTAACGAGAAATTACTGAGGCTAAAAATATGTCCTTAGAGTTCACGTAGGACACGTGCTTGTGTAACTTACGATACTTCCCTGTGCGACGGGTTATTCAAGCATCAATTTCCTCACGGATAGCTTCGTGTTCAGTTGGGATCCCTGAGTCCTTTGACGTGGTGTGTGGGTTAAGTTATAGCGTCGTGCAGAAGCTCTCTGAGCCGGGCCCCCGCTCCCATCCCACGGCCACTGAGATGTGTGGCCTTCTCACTCTGGCACTAGGTTTCCAAGGACAAAAGTCATGACGGGTCCTGCCTAGAGTGAAATGTTCTCTGGGCAAAGGCTGCTTTCCTTTTTGCTTTTTGTCTTGTGTTTGCCTGTTTCCAGTAGGTGGCAGTCCGAGCCTACAAATAACACCGCGATGTGGGGCCCTGGGGGCACGGGGTGGGGGGGGGTCATCTGTGTTGGGTGAGGGCCCAGCCAAGTCCTGTAAGTGCTGTACTCGCTCCCAGGACTGTTCCCAGGGGACTTGCCTTCAGCAGAAGGATAGCATTGTTCACTGGGTTTTCTGAGTTTGTTATAAAGGAAAAATCCATAATGTTAGAAAATCTGCAGCCTCTCTGGTTTTTCAAAAACCTGCATCTCTCTTGACAAGCTTAAAGCTGCAGAGAGAGAAAGTTACAGGTTCTAAAACAACTCTGGGCACTTCACTCCTTCACCGAACCTAAGTGCCGCTGGCTCACAGGTGAACTTTTAACAATGAAACCACAAAATACTAGAAAAAGAAGGGAAAAGGTGTTAACGATGTTGGGGGCAGGTGCGGGGAGGAGACTTCCACCGATTTGGACGGACGGCGTGGACGGCAGAGGAGAAGCAAAGTCCCGCTGGAGTCAGGCCCCTGCGGGGGGAGAGAGCTGCGTTTTTCCCCCAGGTTTGTCATTTTCGAGCACAGTTGGGTAGCTGAGACTGAGGAAGGACCGCCCCTTGCCCCGCAGACCTGCACAAAGGCTGGGAAGACTCCGAAGGGGTGGGGAGCCTTGGGGTTGTGGGTGAAGGTGGGAGGGGATTAGGGGAGACCTGTGAAGACGTGGTCTGGAAAGACCTGGAAGTTTCTCAGGGCATGAGGAGGAAGAGGGCCATTCCAGGGGGAGGAAACCATGGCTACCTGCACAGCAGTGGGCACGGCGGCCTCCCAGGGCCCCAGCGGAGAGACACAGGGAAGGGCGGTGTGGACACAGTGGCAGGCAGGCTGCAGCCACGTGGTGACCGCAGGTGTTGCTGCATTTCGTGTCCGGATGTCCCAGCCAGGTGCAGGGTGAGTCCTTAGGCCGATGACTTGTTCACCACGGTCGACCCTTAACATTGTCCTGGAGACTTTGTCACCTTGGTCACTATCCATGTCCTGGCTCTGTCTGGATTGGACGAATTCAAGGAAAACGTTGTCCCCCAAGAGTCCTGAGTTTTACCTCCAAATGTTTCGGTGTAAACTTTATGAAGTCACTTCTGTGTTGAGCCTCAGTTTCTCAGCTGTCACAGGGTGGTTCTTGGGGAAAAATATTGTCCTGTCAGATGAGCCTGACTTGAGTTACTGAAAACATCTTGAATTAGTAGCAAATATTCCACCTTTCAGTGTGGCCCTTGGTAAGTGAGCGTCTACAAGCGCTTGCTTTCCAAATCTCCTTCCTGGACCTGTGGCCCCCGCAAATCTGGAGTCGGCCTGCATGAGGACGGGTCATAGGACACGGTTTTCGTTCCAAGGCTAACATTACATCCTTACTGAAACACGGCCTGGGCGTTATTTAAGCGTTACTCACTCCGCGGGCTTCTCCGCACACTTGGGGGAACAGGGTCACCTCCTCCGTCATGGCTGTTTGGCACTCTTGCGGGCATCTCGGAAAATCCCCACCCGGGTGCCCTTTCAGGGCTGAGCCCGCTCGGGAGGAAGCGCTGAGCCGTGCTCGCTAATCCCTTTGCTTCAGCGTATAAACCTAAACCATGGCTCCTTCCAGGTCAGTCCTCCTGACTCAGACGAGCAGACACCTCCACACCCCTCCCTGTTCTCTTGATGTTTGCAGCTTTGGCCCCTGTCAGACAGCTAATCTTGCCTCTATGCGTTTCTGCGGATAAGCCTTCAGCAAGTCACAGCGTGGGTGCAGCTCCCAGCTTTCCCCGGAGGAGTGTCGGGTCCCCTCCTGCCCTCTGGTCTCAGGGGAGCCTGCCCCTCGGGCATGTGGGTCCCTGCACACCGTCCCCCCCTCCTGGTGCGCCTTCGGCTCCGTGGATTGGCCCGCATCCCAGGCAAGGTGCTGTGATTCCCTCTCAGCCTTTGACAGATAAGGCAGGAGAGCTCAGAGGTAGCCGAGGGCATCACGCGCTGTCATTATCAGAATAAAAGCTGGCAGGAGAACTCCAGAAAGGAGGTCTCCTTTAGAGGCAGGTGACGGGGGAGATTTAGGAAAATGTGTGTCTGTGGCTGCAGGAGCCTGGGTGAACCGAGATAAGTGTTGGATTTTTAACTCAAGAGGGGTCCCCCAGGCATTCTTCAATTTAGTTAACATTTTATAAAGCTCATCGCTGTGTCGTCAGTTCTGCAGTTGGGCTAACTCCCCTCCCCCCATCTCCCGTAAGAAGTAAATCTGCAGACTCATGAGACACCACTGGCTGAAAGCGTTCCTATGTTATCTTACAAGTGGAAGCCATTGCGCCATTTCAGCCGTCCTACCTAAGGAGCAGCCCTGCGGCCTCTGAGGGAGGAGCGGGTTGCCCAGCAGAGACCCCCATCCCGGGAACATTTCCCCACAGAAGACCCGCTGGTGGATCAGAGCAGCCACCCTCCGTGGCCAAAACCAACCCTCCTCACGGTGAGATCACGACTGGTTCCCAGGGCTGGAGGGCAGAGCGGCAACTGCAGACCCAAATCCCACCCCTTTTGGAAGGGACATTTTTGCCCTAAGGCGCAAATACACTGGCACCGCCTCACGACAGATTCAGCTGCCCAGGAGATGTGAAGCCATTTAGTCATGGAGTTGTCTTTTGTGTCTGATTAACCAAATGTTTTTCTCCAAAGGCGACTAATCCAGCACAGCTGTCATATCTGCGCAGTAAAGCACGTCGGTGTGAACTGCCCAGGCTTCCTTTATCCCACAGAGGACGCCTGGCCGACAGGAGAGCATGTTCTGTGACCCGCACTCGACGTCAGCCTTCTCCCCCGACAGGTCCGTGAACGCACCTCGGCTCATCTGGGACGGAGCAGGGCAGTGCGGGTTCTCAAAGCTGAGCCGTGGGAGAAACCCCTGTAAACGGGCCCCCTTTTGGGCAATGCTGGCTGAAAAGCCAACGCCTTCTGCTATAAAACCTCTTTCAACGGGAAACATTCTCATCAAAAAAGGAGTTTCAGCTCAACAACCTGTAATGCAAAAAATTACCAGTGAGGGACTTCCCTGGTGGTCCAGTGGTTGGGACTCAGCGCTTTCACTGCCGAGGGCCCGGGTTCAATCTCTGGTTGGGCAACTAAGAGCCCGCATGCCGTGCGGCCAGAGAGATGAAAACACACACTTACGCTCACACACACTCAGCCTGGCCGCCATTACCTTTCCCCTCTCAGCTCTGAGCTTTCTGTTTGCGACCCTGACTGAGGACCCTGATGTGCTGAAAAGATCCCGAGCTTTGCAGAGACAGACAGAGGGACGGAGTTTAAATTCCAGCTGCAGCGCTCAGCACATCTGTGAACTCGGGCGTCTCAACTCTGAGTCTCAGCCTGTTTATGCACAAAGAAGGAACAATGTCTCTGCTTTCCAGGGGGCTGAGGGAGCTCAATGGGAAGTCGGCAAAAGCATTTGGCTCCAGCGGGTGGACAGTCCTGTCCCCATGCAGCGAGGACGGAGGATCTACCGAACACTGGAACTGGACTGACTGGAGACTCTGGTAATGGGAAGGGGCCCCTGGAGAGCAGCTCTGGGCCCTGGGAAGCCCGTCTGCTCCTGGGCTGGGGGGCAGGTGCCATGGCCCCCAGGAGGCACAGCCTGCATGGGAGGCCGGTCTCAACCACCCTGTAAATGTGACTGTGAGAACTGCTTACTGCCTGGGCCTCGGCCTCCTCATCTGAGGGGCTTTGCTAAGGCCCCCCTCGGGCCCAGCACCCCTCACTGGGAGTGACGGCTCGTCACCAGGTTCCCTCCTGAGGAGGCCAAGGGTCCAGGGCGTGAGCACCACACTGAGAATAAGAAGCAGCCTGGCTCCAGACAAGATGCCACGTAGAAAAGACACGGTGCTCAGTCAGCCATGAGCGACGTGCTGGGACCTCCCCCTTGAGCAGGCTCCCTGTGCTGCTGGCAACGGTGAGGGGCCCGGCCAGGCTCCTACACAGTCCTGGTCTTCCCTCCGTGTCACTCTTCTCCCGTCCCCGTCCTGTCCCCTCACGCCCTGCCTCAGATCTCGTTGTGTTACCGAGTCCAGCCTCATCCTGCTTGCCGCACGACAGGCCAATCCATCCAGACACGAGGCGTCGGGGCAGAAAGAGCGACTTCATTTGGAAAGCAGCAGACAGAGGAGAGGGTGGACTCGTGTCCCAAAGATCCATCTTGTCTGAGTTTGGATGCTCATTTCCTTTATAGAATAGAGAGGCGTAGGTGAGGAGGTAAAGTGAAAGTGGCCGTAAGTTCCTGGCTCCCGCCGGACGCAGGAGATGTGCCAAACTCCTCCTTCCTGCAGCCATTCACAGCTCAGGATGTTTCCTGGGAGCAAAACAAAGTATTTTAGCTTATGACTCAGGCCTGGGGGCAGGGTTCCCAGAGACGGGCCATTAGGCACACTTTAAGCTACAAGCAGCACCCCTTTAGTGACTAACTTGTAGCAAAAGCATCAGAAAACAAAGGTGAAAGAAACAGATCCAGTATGGAGTCCGAGTTGTTCTTCCCTTTTAGGGTTCCTGGTTGCAATCACTTCAGGCTCTCCACACCTTGTTCTGCCTCCCTTTCTACCTGGGACGCTCCCATGGCCCCCTCCCTGGGCTGTGGTGACAGCTTGTCAGTGGCCCTGTGCCTGGCGTCAGCTCTGCTTCTCCCTTTGGGCTGAGAAATTGTGCTCACGGCTTAATCTTCTGAAAAGTGGCTTCAGTGTGTTTCCTTCCGGACCGCCTTCTGCATTTGTTACTTTCCCATTTTGACGGCTGAAGCGAAGGGCATGTCAGTGAACTGAATAATTGTGATGAATCATTTTAATTTTCAAGATATTTGAATGCTGTTCCCTCAACTCCTCCACACCCTGGTGACTTCACTTCAGGCTTTCCCTCAATGTGACCAAAATATGAATGACGAGGCACTTGTTTTTCAGGCAATGCTGAGCCCGAGACCATGGTATCCCACGGAGACACACACACACACACACACACACACACGCACTGCTCTTAATCACGGCTTCTGCTCGTCTTCTTCTGAGGATACAACCCCCTTACCTTGGGGTGAAGACTGCTGGTTTACAAATTAAAAGCAGTAGACCTTTCCAGGTGGAAGTGGTAATTTCTGCTGTGATCTCTATGGCATTTCCACCTGTTAGAGATTTTTTTTTTTAACACCTAAGTCCATCAATCAATACTTAAACTTTGAACGCCTATGGGAAATATGTTAATTGCTCTATTTAAAAGCTCCCTTCAAATGAGAATAAAAGAAAGTGACTAAGTAACTGAACACACCAGGTTCTAAAGTACCTTTGGAGCATCTCCTGTGCTCAGATCCAGGCAAGGACAGTGCGGGAGCCCAGGGCTCTGCCTCGAGGAGCGGGCCCTCCATCACCACGATTGGCGAGTGGAGGCTCTGGGTCCACCTGATCAGGAGCTTCCTCAGCAGCAGCCACCGATCTGTGTGGCAGGAATGTTTGCACAGCCTACGATGCTGCGCCTGTGGCCACGGCCACCAGCTAGCCTGACCATTCCTGCTATCAGTCCTCTCGGTCAGGGGCACTGCCCCCTGGCTCAGAGGCTGTTTGGGGGGTAGGCTCACTTCTGGTTGTTGCACTGTTTGCAGGTCACTGTAGTCCTGTAATGGGTATAGATGATGGATGCTGAATGCTGTGCACTGAATGTTTGTGTCCCCCCAGAATTCATATGTTAAAACCCTAACCCCCAATCTGATAGTGCAGGAGGTGGGGCCTTTGGGAGGTGATGAGGTCAGGAGGGTGGAGCCCCCATGAAGGGGATCAGTGCCTTATATATGGGACCTCAGAGAGCTCCCCCTTCCTCCACGTGAGGACACAGGGAGAAGACGGCAGTCCGTGAACCAGGAAGTGGGTCCTCACCAGACATGGAATCTGCGGGGGCCTTGATCTTGGACGTCCAGCCTCCAGAACTGGGAGAAATCAATGTCTGTTGTTTATAAGCCGCCCAGCATGGGGTGTTCTGTTACAGCAGCCCAATGCTCAGACAGCAAGCATTCTATAGTGGGGGGGACCCCAAATGTTCACATGTCCCTGTCCCCAGGAAGCTCAGTAGAATACGTGTTTGGATGCAGGATGCTATCTGAAGGCATCTCGCTGTCACATATGGAAACGGTGGACCCTTCACCTTGTCAGAGTGAGGAGTGAGGGGCAGTGGTTGGAAAAGAGGGAAACTGCTTCCCCCAGTGCTGCTGACACAGGGCTCTCAAGACGATGACGTGGCTCCGTCCATCCATCGACAGTGCAGAGAAGCCGCCCCTGTCTTCTCTGGAACGTGAGCTGTGGCTGGAGCTCCTCTGTGGACAGAGGGACACTACCTTCATTCTCACAATTCTACCAACTCAGTTAAAGATTTGGATGTGATGATGGCGCCTTACAACATTCATTTTTTTCTAAGACAACATCCTTTGTGCTATGACAGAAGATATTTGCCTACTGTAATTCACGTTTGTTTAAAAAGTAAAGCAAGAGGGACTTCTCCGGTGGTGCAGTGGTTAGGAATCCGCCTGCCGATGCAGGGGACATGGGTTCAATCCTGGCCTGTGAAGATCCCACATGCAGCGGAGCAGCTAAGCCCATGCCCCACAACTACTGAGCCCGCGAGCCACAACTACTGGAGCCCGCACGCCTAGAGCCTGTGCTCCGCAACAAGAGAAGCCACCACAATGAGAAGCCCGCGCACCGCAATGAGGAGTAGTCCCTGCTCACCACAGCTAGAGAAAGCCTGTGCGCAGCAATGAAGACCCAACACAGCCAAAAAAAAAAGTAAAACAAGAAAAAAAAAACCCTCCCAGAGTATTGCTCAAGGTTTCCAATCCCATCTCCAGACTCAAATAGGTTCCACAGGCTTGTATTGTCCAACAAAAAGCAGAATGAACTCCAGCCTATATCCCGGTGTTTGCTTTTCCAACACACAGAAAGAAAAAGAGTGATTCTTTTTTCAATTCAGATATAGTGTGTGTTTTTGTGACTTCTTTTTGTCAGAACTCCCAGCTCAGATGCACATCTGTTTACTCTTGTGGTTGGTTTCTTTTGCGTCTCTGTTTTCCGGAAGAGTCGAGAGTGAGATGTCGGGGGTCAGAGTGACGTGGGTTGCCCTTGGCTCAGCCAAGCATTGGCCTGGTGGGCTCCTCTTTTTCTTGTTGGTACAGTTTAAGTCAGCCAGCACTTATTGACCCGAGGTCTGGTACTGGACCCAGAAAAGGGCAGAAGCACGAGTGAAGCACGGCTTCTGTGCTCCGGGACCCACTGAGGTGGGCGGAAGTTCTGCATGGAAACCAGGCTCACGGGCAGAATCTCTGTGTCGGGGCCAAGAGGAGGCTGGGGGGCTGTGGTGGGACAGGGGAGGCTTTTCCTTTGCTTAGAGCACAGAACTCTAATGTTGCTCCTGAGCTGTCTGGCCTGTGGATCCGCATGTGTGCGTTCCCGGTGTCCGGGGCCGGCCGCCCCCAGACAGAGGGTGGTGTCTTGGCCGCACAAACATGTTTTGGGGAAACAGCAGCAACAGAGCCACTGAGCAGCTCGGGACCGGCGAGTGGGGAGAGGTTTGGGCAGCGGGAGCTTTGGGGAAGCGGGAACTTCTTCCAACGCTGAGAGACTTGTTCACGGAAATGCAGTCGTGTCTGTGACAGTGTCTTGGAAACCCAACCTGTGTGGATTATTTTCCAGCCACTTTCCTGTTAAGCCCGTGTGAACACTAGAAAAGTGATGCAAACAACGGGTCTTGGAGAATGTGGCCGGGCTCCGTCCTCTGCCTGCTAAGGAATTTGGGATAATCTGAGGCTTTCGAGAGGCCCATGGGGCCACCTAGCATGACTGTTGGCTGCCGACAATGACCTTGGGCAGGTGGCCCGGTGGCTGTGAGCCTGAAATCCCAGATGTCAGCTTTGGGTTCGGGGAGCCCCTCACTCTAGGATCCGTGATTCCAAGTGTCCTGATTCTAGGTTTGTTCAGAGAGCACCTTCACCAGCTTTTATACAGAAGCAGGAAAAGCATCACTCCTCCTCTGTTATTAGCCAGTTACTCATCACTTACACGTAAAGGGGGGATTGAGACGGTCCTTTCTTTAGATCTTGGAGGATGATGAAAAATGAAAAATTCATTTCTTCCTATTTTGAGGATTACTTCCTGGATTATTGGTAACATTTAGATTTTTTAAAATTAATTAATTTATTTTTGGCTGCATTGGGTCTTTGTTGCTGTGCACAGGCTTTCTCTAGTTGCGACGAGCGGGGCTACTCCTTGTTGCGGTGCCCGGTCTTCTCATTGTGGTGGCTTCTCTTGTTGGAGCGTGGGCTCTAGGTGCGCGGACTTCAGTAGTTGTGGCATGTGGGCTCAGTAGTTGTGGCACACGGGTCTAGTTGCTCTGCAGCATGTGGGATCTTCCCGGACCAGGAATCGAACCCTTGTCCCCTGCATTGGCAGGCGGATTCTTAACCACTGCGCCACCAGGGAAGTTGCAACATTTAGATTTTTAACTAAACTTTGCTAAAGTAAGTATTGTTAATCTTATTCATAGGAAAAAAGAGCAATTAAAATTAAATTACAGATCATTTGATAAATAAAAATGGATGCATTTTAATGAAAGCATTTAGCTTTTTAAAATAAGGTATTTGAATTATGTCTGTTCAGCCATATTTGTACAACTTTTCTTTCTATATCTCCTTTGCTGATTGTCATAACTCGATCGGCCATTATGACCTGGGTCACAGTACTGGCAAACAAGCAACCACGGTGTTGATAAATAACAGTAATACTTGTTGAGTAGTGACCAAGTATCAAGCATCGTTCTAAGTATCAGCTCACACATTTCCGCAATAACTCTGTGACGCGGGTACTATTCTTAGGCCCACTTTACAGATGAGGAGACTGAGGCACAGAGGATGAATCCAGCGCTGGGGTGGAAGTGAGCAGTGAGCCGTCCATGTCCACTCCCATCCACTACCTTTAAGACGAGGAATCTGCAATCCAGCACACCCTGTACCTGGGACCATGTCCATCTTCTCAGGGTCAGGTTTCTGGGGTGTGGCAAGTGCCTGGCACATAAATCTCACCCAGAATGTCAGCTGAAGGAGCAGTGACTTAGCTGGAGGAGGGACGGATCACCCGGCACAAACCGTCCAGGTTCTACAGAGTCTAGAATGATGTGTGTAAAAATATGACTTGGAAACTGGATAGAAGAGTGTGTTCTGATAGCTGAGGCAGCAGTTAAGGACCTTTGTTCTCTGGATGATAAATAGGATTTGGCATTTGGAGGATTTGGCCTCATTTTCTCGGACCTAAGGGAGGGTAACTCTGTTCTTGTCTTTCTCTCCCCGCGGTCAGTGGCTTCATCTCCTTGTCTCTTGACGGTATGGAAGGTTCTGGGTGGATAGAAGCTCTTCTTTGGGTTAATGTGAAAGTTTTGACTTCTGGGGTTTTTTGTCTCCAGATAAACTTTAGAGTCAGTTTGTCAATTTCTGCAGAATCACCTGCCGGGATGTTGGTGGGGATTGCAGTGAATCTGTCGGTGAAGCTGGGAAGAAGGGAAATTTGGACAATACGGAGCCTGGCCACCCATGGACATTTACTTGGATATTATCTGATTTGTCTCATTGGAGTTTTGTTTTCCTCACATAGATCTTGTACCTATTTTGTTAACATTTTACCTACGTATTCTCTTTTTTTGATTTTGTTTTTGTGGTACGTGGGCCTCTCGCTGCTGTGGCCTCTCCCGTTGTGGAGCACAGGCTCCGGACGCACAGGCTCAGCGGCCACGGCTCACGCGTCCAGCCACTCCGCGGCATGCGGAATCTTCCCGGACCGGGCACGAACCCGTGTCCCCTGCATCGGCAGGTAGACTCTCAACCGCTGCGCCCCTAGGGAAGCCCTATTCCCTTTTTTTGAATGCTAACATGAGTGGCTTTGTGCTTTTATTTTCAAACTCCACTTGCTCATTGCTGAAAGTATTGACTTTCTACTAATTATTTTTCCACTTTTAACCTACTGTCGTATTTGCTAACAAGGCCATCAGCACAGCGACGCTTAATTAAAAGGTGGATTGCGAGAGATCCGAGGGTTTGGCTAATGATTCCCCGTGAGTATTGAAGAGCGTTTGGAAAGCGTTTACTTCCCCGAAGCCGCCAGGACCACATCATTGCATGACATCACTTTTACTTCATGCAGGATGTTTTCCCTCTGTCGTCACGTGACTAAGCGCCTCTTGCCACCCCGTCCAGGACGGCCTGGCCTGGACCTCATCTTGCCTCTGGAATGACCTCGCTTCGACGCCGTCTCCTCCGGCCTGGGTGGAGGGCACATGCCTCCTTGACACGTCATTTTTGGAAGGAAAATCTTGAAGAATGATTCTTAGCGCTGGGAGGACCCACAACATATGATGCATACAAGACTCGTGCTCTCAGGGGTTTTGCTTGTTGAGAGAACTGCAGCATTTTACATTCCCAGGATGCTGGAATGTTCTGAACATGCTGTGCTGGTTTCCAGAAAGAGAAAACTTAGGCATTAAGAAATATTTTAGGTGCCTGAATAAAAGCGACTCGAGCTTAGCTAGCGTTATTTAACTACGTGATGCAGTGATTATGTGGCCCAAATACGTTCTTTCTGTCCTCAAAACTCAGCCAATGGCAATCCACATCTTCCCCCATTGTGTGCGGAAACAAGAGTCGGGGCATTTATTTTTCCCCTCACTTTCCCGTTGGTAGCTCTGCCATCTGGCCTCTCTGGTCCTTGTCTTCTCCCCAGTCACAGTACTGGGGAGTTGAGGGGAGGCTGGCAAGGTGGAGGGTCCCCATCAGATGAACATTTGCTGCTCCTGTCAGACCGCAGGACGCCTTTGTAAGAATTGGATAAAGTGATGCTTCCTCTAGGTGGTACTTTCACCTGTCAAAGGACTAGCGATGGGAAGGTGAAGGCGGTGGGAGTTTAAACACACTGAGGACGTGACCACACTCAGAACACCCCCACTTCCTCTCAGCCACGAAGCTGACTCAGCAGGTCAGGGAGGTTCTGTCTCCTCACTGATCCCTTCGTTGCTTCTTCCAGATTGACTGGAATTGTGTTCAGAAGGTACACGACTCACCAAGGAAAGACTTTCCTGGCGTCTACAAAGTCCCTCTCTCCAGTTTCCTGCATCATTAGGGATGTGCGAGATGCACTGAGACATTTAAATTGTGGAATGGAAGGAATTTGGTTATTTTTCTACGACTTTTCGGAAAGGTCTAGGACATGATTCTAAAATCAATGGAAACTACTAAAGTAAAAACTGGTCTTTTTGGTTTAATTCTCTCTGTGAAGAGACAGGGCAGTGGAGAGAGAGCAAGCCATGGGCTGGTGGCCCCTTGACTGTTGTGTAAGACACCGTGAGAGCTTTCCAGCATCACACTTAAATTACCCTCACTGGCTCCAGATGTGTTTGTTTTTCAACAAAATGGATGAGGGATTAGTGCCGCGCTGTGGGGTAGCATTCTAGGGTGTAGCTCTGGAAGATTAGCAAAGTGACTGGCGTGGCTGCCCGGTGGGATTTTGCCTGACTTTTCAGGCTACCCGGCTCCTCCTTGCATCTTTCAGAACTTCTTAAAATGTTAAATTATTATGAACAGTTTTCTTTTGCATCAACAGAGTCAGGGTCTAGGCTATCTTTATAAACAAAAGATTTTGTTTGTCTCCGTCAGAAAATGCAAGGACAAAATGTCTATTTCTGGGCACCTAAAATGTGAATATTGATTGGGTATCGTGAGCATGTTTGGGGCCAAAGGAAGGGTTCTTTTGGGGGGGGGCTGTGAGGCTAACAGTGCTGGCGTTTCCTCCTGGGGGTGGGTGGTGGGTGGGAGAGGCACGTCGGGTGAGGCTTCCCTTGTGTCCCCCAGGACCCCTGAGAGCAGCTGGCCTGTGTCTAGTGACCATGTGACAGCGTTCACAGACACACGTATCACTTCAGCTTGATGTCGGTTGAAATTTGACTCAATTCTTGATCAACACCGGTTTGCTGACGTTGGTTGAAATTAATTTGATTTATGTATTTATTCCACTGGTCTCTCTGTCTCCCCAGTGTGGCTGTATTTATATTATAGAATAAATATGTATTGAATAAATATAGTGATACGTATTTGCACGCAGCAAGGGTGAGACGTCAAAGGGAGACAACCTTGGAACAGATAAGATCACTCAAAAACACTTACACCCAGAGCTCTAGGCCAGGAGTGAGAGGGATGCTTTCTCCACATCCATGTAAAATCAGGCTGGGCAGTGACCCCCGCGGTGGCCATGGTGGGGAGGGGGTCTCACCTGGAGGCTTAATACCTGTGGCAGGAAGTGGCTCCCTGGGAATGGGGGTGGTGTGGCCATCAGCCATGTTGTTGAGGAGGGTCTCTAGTCCAAGTTCCCCTGTTTTATCCTTGTTTACAACTGACATAGGGTGGGGTTGAGTGTGCCCCCAGGCAGAATCAGGATGACCCCACTGAGAAAAGCCGGGACTCTCAGTGACCATGGCTTTGAGGCCTTGGAGGAGAGGGTCTCTAAGCAGATGGGAAGGAGGACGTTTTCCTGCTGGCTCCAAGGCACGGCAGAAGTGACAGTTGACAAGGGCCCTACATCGTGAGGGACGTGTGACCGTCTGAGCGAGCCCTCCTGAGGGTCGTCGGAGCCGGCCCTGGACCCTTTAACTGGACACTCGCCTCCTGCCTGCAGCAGAGCAGGTGGGTCCCTGGAGCCAGCGAGGGCCCCTCTGAAGGGCGTAGTCCTTCTCATAAAAGGAGCTGGAATGTTCCCAGTCTGTCCTTGTGCTGGGAGAGGGAGGGGGAGTGGGGCGTCCGCCAGGAGGGGAGGTTGCCATCCTGTCCCACCGTCCCTCCTGGGTGCCTGCGGGCTGCCCCCCAGGGGAGCACGGACGTTGCGGGGAGACCCCAGGCTCCACTCTGTGGGCACCATGCCCAAGTCAGCCCCAGGCAGGGTGGGGCGGTAAGAGCAGGGCTGGAGGGTGAGCCTCAGGTCGGATGCCTGCGGAGAGTCCTGCCCAGAGCGAACTAGACTGTTAGTGTCTGAGACGGCCGCATCCAATACCTGCAAGTGGTGGGGACAGCAGAGGAGCCCCTGAGATGCGCTCCAGAGGCAGGAAGGAGTGCTCGAGGGTCCAGAGGGGAAACTGAGGCCGGCTCGGGCCCGCACCCCCGAGTCCAGCTGCCCAGCTGTGCCTTCAGCCTGCGAAGACGCAGTGAAGAAGTATTTCTCGGCTGCCTACGCTCTGCCAGGAGCTGCTCTGGGGGCTGGAGACCCGGGAGAGAAGAGGAGAAGCCAAGGCGTTGCCCTCATGGGATGTTATGCTCATGGAGGAAGACAAGTAGTTACAGAATACGGCAGGTGCTAAGTGATGGAGAAAAATCAAATAGGTGAGGGGGAGAGAGGTGCAGAAAGGAAGGGCCTATGGATGAGGGACCTGTGAGCAGAGGCCGGAGGCGGTATGGAGTTCTTTCTCAGAAGGAGCCAGGGGCCACGGCAGGGCGAGGAGGGAGGCCGTGACGTAGGCCTAAGGGTCCACTTGGGCTGCTGTGCTGGACTTGACGGTCATGTGAGGGGAAAGCAGGAAGGCCAGGTGTGATGCTGGAGGCGTCCAGGGGCGAGGCAGGGGCTCGGACCAGGGTGCCGTGCAGGCAGAGTTCAAGCTCAGGGCCAGCGAGAGGGGCTGAGGGACCAGATGGGCGGCCAGAGCAGCAGGGAGGGAGCCCGGGGAGGGGAGGGAGGCGGGGGTTCTTGGGGCACCGACGTGCTGAGACCCAGGTGCCCATCACACCTCCGAGAAGACGTGGGAGGGGCTGGAGCCGGGGCTCCAGGAGAGTCGCCGCTGGAGCTGTGCAGTCTCTGCACAGAGACAGGAGGTGAGCCCTGGTGCTGGAGGCGGTGGCCTGGGCACGAGTGTGGAGAGAGGACGCCAGACCGAGCTGGCCAGCACCACGGCTGCCCGAGGCCACGGGCAGTCACTCAGCTCTCCTCCCGGGTCCCCAGGGGGCGGACGTGGCCTAGGAGAGGCCAGAGCAGTGCCACGGTCCCCAGGCACAGACACGCTCCGGACCCTCCTCCATGGGGGGTGGGGGGGCTGCTGTGGATCGTGGGGAAGGTCACGGTGCCCACTCTTCCCCAGATCCGTCAGGTTGTATCACCAAATCCGTACAGATTTTTATATGTCAATCGTACCCCAACACAGGGCTGTAAAAAATAAAATGAAGTGAAAAAATTTCACGGTTACGTGGCAGGGCATATTCCATTCTCTATTTTCACCAAAAAGAGAACATTTCCCCAAATTGCATTTTATTTTGAAGACTAGGCTGCTGTGTTTGAAAGGTAAGTCCCTCATACTAAAACAAGCCCAATATGGAAAATCTCCTGGAAAAGAATCCAGAAATCTCTCCCATCACTGCTTACATGGCCGACTCCTACGAGAAAGCATCAAACCAAGAGGTTTCCGAAACCCCACCAAGTTTTCTCTCACTGGCGAGAGGAAGGGGCAGCGGCAGGGGAGGCCGGGCAGGCGGGGTGCGGCCGGACCAGCGATGGCCCCGGGGGGACTGGGCGCTCCTTGGTTCTGTGACTCAGGGCAAATTCCCAAACTCTTCTGTCTCCCGGGGCTCCCCTTCTGAAAGTTTGGGTTAATACCTGCGGGCAGGATGCTGTGAGTCGAGCAGGTAACACGCTGTGGCTGAGGCCCTGGCACCCAGAACGTTCTCAGTCAATGTTGAGTGTGGGCTAGGGTGGGTGCTACGGGTACAAATCGCTTTCCTTAAGAAACAGTTCCGTTGAGGTGTGACTCACACACCACACAACCCATCCGTATACCTCGTATCATCCAGTGGCTTTTAGTGTATTCACAGCGTCGTGCTACCATCCCCACAATCAATTTTAGGACATTTTCATCACCCAAAAGAAACCCTGCCCCACTGGCTGTCACCCTCCTTTCCCTCCCCCACTCCTGGGCAACCACAAGTCACTTTGCGTCTCTGTGGATTTGCCCTGTCTGGAGATTTCATGTAAGTGGAATCCTGCACTCTGTACTCCTCTGTGACTAATAATACGTTTTTGAGCTCATCTGGTGCCAGTAAAGATCAAACGAGATAAAGTCTGTGTACGAAGCGTCATGCTCTATTATTAAATTTTAATCATTTTGCCTGGATTTTGTCTTGTCCCTAATGATGTTGACTGTTTCTGATAAATATGTCCTTTGATCTGTCCCCATAACAATAATTAGTTAAAAATAAATCAGCAACTAAAAGTCCACTGAAAATTGTTTGATGGTCCCTCAAAAATTTCCTTTCATTTTGATTCGATTCCAGTTGAAGCATCGCGGGTAGGGACTCACGGCAGAGCACGGTCCCAGAGCCAGTTTGGACGTGGGCGCTGACCCTGGTGGGTGACCGTGGGCACCTGGGGTGGCCTCTGAGTGCAGACTGAGGGCGTCTTAGAAGCTGGTGTCACTGCCGAGGACCTTTGTCGTCACTTGCAGGGAGTAGAAGGCAGCTCAGGAAACCCACCAGCGCTGGGCCAAGGCGGGGAAGCGAGGTGTCATGAGACACTTTGTGTCTAATCTTTTATGATGTCTGCTGGGCTGTCTTTTGGAGGGAAGCGGAAATGGGGCAGGAAAACATCGCAGGCAGGTCCCAAGTCGCCTGGAGACTAACTGGACATGAAGTGAAGGAGGGGAGGGTCCGGGCTAATTTTCAACTTTGGGCAGGTGGGGGAGGGACTTGTGTCTGTTCCCAAAGTGTAAACTATAGAAGAGAAACAGGGAGGCCAGGAGACGTTAGCATCCAATATAGGCACTGTGGTTGGACCGGCTCACGGATCACCCAGGTAAAGGTGCCCAGGAAGCAGTGGGCTATAAGGGCCTGGGGCTCAGGAATGGATTGTAAATCTGTGAACAAATATTTCCTGCACACCCTGCGCTGCACTGGACACGCAAGAGTAGACCAGCGGGTACTGCTCTGTGGGTCACAAGGGAGGCGACGCTGACGAGGACACTTCGCTCGTGGGACACCGTGCCGAGTGCTGTACAGGCATCACCTCGTGTGACCCTCACCGGGGCCGCCCACCGTCAGACCCCTTCCGCGGATGAGGAAACAGACCAGTGCCCAGACCACACAGCTCGTAAGGGGTGGAAAAGGGAGGGGACTGTGGACGGCTGACCCCCTAGAATGGCCAGGAGCATATGGTCGGCACCGCCAGATGCTATGGAGAAGTGGAGGGCACAGACTGACCCTCCTGAGCTGGCATAGAGGGGCTGCGGCCGCGGGACCCCGGGCGGGGCAGGGCAGGAGATGGGGGTGGAGGGGTGGGGGGTAGGGGGGTGGGGAGGCAGGGCGGGAGACTGCCGGCTCAGGGCCACGTTACCCATCCTCGGGGCACAAGTCCCCTAGAGCTTCTCTTCCCTCGGCAGCCAGCTGGGAATTTGCCCTGCATCCTTGCTCAATCAGCACCTGGGTTATTGTTTTTGTTCCCATCCTGGGTGTGGCCGTGCCCTGTGAGGCCCGCGGGAGACGCCAGCAGCAAGCAACGGAAGCAGCAGCGGCAGAGCCCCAGGCCGGCCAGGCTGAGGCTGCGGCCGGGCCGGAGCACGGTAGGACGCTCGCAAAGGACACACAACACCTGCCTCTAGTCCTGCTGCTCCGGTTGGAAGCTGCCTTTCACGCCTCGGGGAGACCTCAGAGCAGCCACAGGTGTGCTCATGTCACCACCATCGGACTGAGCGTCAGGCGGTCGGGGATGGAATCGGAGGGGGGAAGACACCCCTGGTCAGTCGGATGCCCCTAAAACACGGGGGGATCGCCTTCCTGTCTCCCGAGAGCAGAGGCCACCAGGCCTTCCCCGCGGGGCCCCCTTCCCCCCTCGCCAGCCCCCGTGCACCCGCCCCAGGGGCCCGTCTTGCTCAGTGCCAGCTTCTGAGGCAGAGCTCAGAGCTCCCGGCCACCTGGCCTCCTCCGGGCTGTTGGTCAGACGTGGCAGAACACACCTTGCTGAGCGTTTTATCTTAGTGTTTCCCGCTGAATCATTCCACGCGCCCCAGATTTCCCCTCTTAATCCAGTCAGCACCTCTCGGCAGTCGGGTAACTTCTCTGAGGACAGAACAGGGTCTGTGACAAGCTGTGCAAAGTCAGAGACACGGGAGTGAGTTTGGAAACGGCCGTGGACGTGGGGCCTGGCTGCTTGACGCCAGGGTCGGACGGTGACAGGTGACGTCCACGCACAAAGGAGTTCTTTCCATCAGAGGACCCTCAAGAGGCCTTCAGAGGTGTCTCAGCCACGGCCTGCTCCAAGGCAGGGGGCTCTCTGAACACAGCCTTCATGTTTTCATTAGTAATAAAGTACCGGTTTAAAGATCTTTCCCAGCAGAGCCTTTTTTCTTTAAAAGATTTTGTTATTGGCCCCAATGTCCCAAGGACATTTATTTTAAATGGAAAACCTACTTTACTGGGCTGACATTCTCTGGGCATTTGGACTGCGTCCCTGACAGGGCCGTGAGGAAGGGACTCCGGCAGAGGGCGGATATGAGCTGGAAGGTCTGTCCTTGTTGATGCAGCCTGGCTGCCACCAGCAACAGCTCACGTGCTTTAGGTGGTCCCACCTGTCACTTTCTCATTCTGAGAGTGTTCACCACCGTCAAGAGTGCCCAGTGGGGGCATCATCACACCCTTTTGGGTTATATCCTGGAATATCTTGACTGTTGGAAAGGTGCATCCATCTTGGGTCACATCTGGTTCTGTTCCAAACACTGTTCTGACCACCCTTTTTGCTCCAAGATACTGGTTGCTTTCAGTATCTGTGATCCAGGGGTATAGCCCTTAGAGTCACAGAGACAGCCATCTGGCTGGATCTGTTTCTTTTGGAGAATATACCTTCCAGACGGCCCATCACCTGTTTCTCCACCACAGACGTGTTCCTGTGAAGCCACGTCCACGGCCTCTGCATTGGACTAGGCCGGCCGGGGCTACCCTGAGGCCAGGCCACCACCCAGAGGAGTTCTCGCCTGACCAAGGCAGGTCCAGTGGATTCGCTCTCAAAGGCCACCCACCCCTTGGGCATCTGCGGGGAAATGTGTCCCCATGATTAGCATGAGGGGGATCTCACACTCACCCCAACAGGGACCCCCTACTAAGATGTAACTCCAGCCCTGCTTCCTAAGCTCCTCAGAGACGTGTAACTGAAGCCCTGCTTCCTTGGGTGGTCCAGACCACACAGGGTCCTGCAGTGGGTCCACCTTCTCACCCCTTCAGACGCCCTCACGCCACACAGGTCCCGTGAAGGAAGGGGCCTGGTGAGGGTCTGTGAGCGGAAGTGTGCATGTTTGTGCGGGGAGAGGCTGGGGGGGGGCTGTGCTCCTTGGGGAATTCTGCTCAGAACCAGCGCACGCTCCTCCTCCCACGAGCTTCTCTGTGCTCGGTCACCCTCAGGATGGCCGAGGCCGGCCGGGGTCAGAGATTTCTGCTGCGGGAGGCTGTCCACATGGCATTCCAGGTGAACGGAGACGTTCAGCGAGGTGTCCAGGTGTCTCCTCTGTGTGGTGCCGCATCCAGGCATCAAGGCACACGTTCTCCACACGAGCGCTCAGCTCAGCCTCCAGGGAAAGGAGGTTAGGGTGAGCAGTGTGGGTCAAGATGCTCTGAGAGGTCCAAGGAGAGGACCTTGGGCAGATGGGGAAATAAAGACCAAGGCTCAGCGCTGTCCCGACACGCAAACAAGGAGCCTGGGCAGCCCAGCAGTGCGCGTGCAGGGGCCCCACGTGCAGCGGCTGGACGCTGACGGTGGGTCTCCCTGCCCCCCAAGCCCTGAGCGCCCTGCCTGAACTTCCTGGGCCAGGCAGCCACGGATCCTGCACCCAGATGCCTGATCCCGGCACAAGAACCTCTCTGACCACATCTCCACCCTGTCAACGAGGAGCAATACAGTGCAGAGTGGGGCAGGGCCAGGCGGGAATGACGCCCTTGGAGAGTCACAGCCCTGGTCGGAGTCACACCCCTCAGCCTCGGGAAGCGGGTGTGCCGGTCGGGTAGGCATCTGACCGAGCAAACGAGGGAATCCAGAGAAAGCGTGTGACCTGGAAGGCAAGGTCCTCCTGGATAATGTGAAATAACCATAAGAAAAGAATTTCTGGGTCACGGTCACTAGGGTTGTTGGGGGTGACAGCTGGGGCATCCCCTTGGGCCATCAGGAGTTGCTGGGACTTTCTTGTAGAAACCTGTCTACTTCCCAGTTCTCTCCTCACCCTGTGTGCTTGGGTCTGGAGCCTTTTCTTCATATTTCTAAATATTTAAATCACGTAACTTTTCGCCCAGCTCTGAGCAGTGTCCTGGTCTCAGTGTGGTGCCCACAGCTTACTGTCAAGGTAACAGCTGTTCCATTTCTCACCAAGTGAGGGGGTCCTTTGGGGTTGTGTTTTCCCTTCAGCCTCAAGCACTAGGCTAACATGCACCTGCCTTTGGAGGGAACCCACCCAAACTTATTCCCCAAAGGAGGGAGTCAGCCCCTGGGCAGGGGCTTCATCAGGGCAGGAAACATCACATTGGGAGTTTCTTTCAACATCCCTTAAAAGTGTGATGGAATTTTCTGGTTTCATCTCTCTTGACTGAAGCGATCGAAGGTCACTGTGCACAGACTCATGGATAAAGAAATGACTCTCTAAAGGATGCTGTTGAGGAGGTGTTTCCAACCTCGCCTCAGGGCTGCTTCCATGCCCTCCCCCCTCACCAGCCTGCAAGTGAGGACTCAGCTCCCTGGGCACGTGTGTCTGGTTTTAATGTTAACGCTCAATTAAACGGAGCAGCTCCCCAGTTAGCCACCCTGCAGGCCTCTGGTTCAAGGCGGCGGGCTCATGCAGAGCCAATTAATGGGCAATCCTGCCCTGGGTCTCCCTGCGGAGCTACAGAGCCGCTGCCTGTGTGGCCACCCTCCATGTTCCTGGTGGGGATGTGTGACATCCCCCCGGGATGAATTTTCTAGAAGTCAGTCATGCATTTTCTATTTAGGACCAGATAGGATTTCCAAGTGAGACTGCAGAAGGGCCCTTTATATGTTGTCCACAAAACCAGCAATGAACTAGGTAATAGATTATTTCATGGAACAGTACTTGTGTGTGTTTTTTCTTTTTGGCAAGGATATTGGCTGTTCCGCTTTCTGTGGGCGCCTTACTATTTCACGCCTTATTCTTCAATGGAAAATGCTTGGAAGAAATCTCTCTTTTGTCCAACTCCCTGTAAAGATCTATGGATCACTACCTTTTCTGTAGGAAAAGATAAGAACTATGTAAAATACATTTATGAGAATGAAGCTTCCAAAGTAACCTGCAAATATAATAGCTATTGCTGATGACGTTATTGGCTGTTTTGAAGGATCTATTTTCAAGGTTTATGGAGTCTCCGATTAGACTTACAAATTTCGAAATTAATTTTCTCAACAACGCTCGTTTCTTGCCGGCTGTGAGCCAGGTGTGCTGCCTGGCCATTGCGTAGCCGAAGGGGCTCTGAGCAGCGGCTTCCCCCCATCCATGACTGGAAGGCAGCCAGGGGAGCACAGGTAGCTTTGGGAACCCCGAGGAGCCAGCCTGGCCAGGTGCTGGGTCAGGAGCGGCGTCTGACTGGTCTGAAGAATGTGTGCAGTTTGGTGGGTTAGCTTAGGGTCAGCGTCAGGTTAGGGTTTGGGTTAGGGTCAGGTTAGGGTTCGGGTTAGGGTCAGGTTAGGATTAGGGTTAGGTAAGGGTTAGGGTTAGTTTTGGGTTATGGTTAGGGTTAGGGTCAGGTTAAGGTTAAGGTTAGGTTAGGGTCAGGTTAGGGTTAGGGTTAGTTTAAGGTTAGGTAAGGGTTAGGTTAGGGTTAGGGTTAGGTAAGTGTTAGGTTAATGTTAGCGTTAGGGTCAGGTTAGGGTTAGGGTTAGGGTTAGGGTTAGGGTTAGGGTTTAGGGTTAGGGTTATGGTTAGGGTTATGGTTAGGGTTAGGGTTAGGGTTATGGTTAGGGTTAGGGTTAGGGTAGGGTTAGGGTTAGGGTTAGGGTTAGGGTTAGGGTTAGGGTTAGGGTTAGGGTAGGGTTAGGGTTAGGGTTAGGGTTAGGGTTAGGGTTAGGGTTAGGGTTAGGGTAGGGTTAGGGTTAGGGTTAGGGTTAGGGTTAGGGTTAGGGTTAGGGTTATGGTTAGGGTTAGGGTTAGGGTTAGGGTTAGGGTTAGGGTTAGGGTAGGGTTAGGGTTAGGGTTAGGGTTAGGGTTAGGGTTAGGGTAGGGTTAGGGTTAGGGTTAGGGTTAGGGTTAGGGTTAGGGTTCGGGTTAGGGTAGGGTTAGGGTTAGGGTAGGGTTAGGGTTAGGGTTAGGGTTAGGGTTA